>NC_135783.1:312001821-312324321 GCF_051106095.1 Pogona vitticeps
TGGTGTCCAGAACTGGACACAGTACTCTAGATGAGGCCTAACTAGGTCTGGATAGAGGGGAACTATTACTTCATGGGATTTAGAGACTATACTTCTGCTAGTGTTGCCTAAAATAACACTTGTCTTTTTGTTGCACCTGCATTGCACTATTGGCTCATATTCAGTTTGTGATCTACCACAATTCCAAGATCCTTTTCACATGTAATATTTCTGAGCCAATGAGCTCTTATCCTGTAACTGTGCATTTGGTGTCTTCCTGCCCCCACCCCACCCCCGTATAAACCTTTGCTCTTCTCCGTGTTAAATTTCATTCCGCTCTATTCAGCCACATGCTAGAGCCTATCAAGGTATTTTTGAATATTGTTTCCAATGATTCCATCCAATTTTGTGTCATCTGAGCCTTGTCATGCTCCACTTATAAGCTCCTTGAATCCACTTATTCTTTATTTTGCTTGGCCTCATAAAGAAGGGGAATATTAAAAAATATATTGTATGACTTAATAGGTGTTAACAGAAGTCAAATGTCTCTTCATACTTTGTTAATCATCTTACCAAAGCCTTGCCACAAAGCATGCTATAAAAATGTTTAAATAAAGATGTATCACAATGGAAGGGATCAAACCTGAGTGCTCACTGGAAGGACAGATCCTGAAGTTCAGGCTCCAATACTTTGGCCATCTCATGAGAAGAGAAGACTCCTTGGAAAAGACCCTGATGTTAGGAAAGTGTGAAGGCAAGAGGAGAAGGGGACGACAGAGAATGAGATGGTTGGACAGTGTCATTGAAGCTCCCAACATGAATTTGACCCAACTCCGGGAGGCAGTGGAAGACAGGATGGCCTGGCATGCTCTGGTGCATGGGGTCATGAAGAGTTGAACACAACGTTAACGACTAAACGACAACAATATGTATATGTATATGTATATTATGATATATGCCATCATGTCAGAACCAACTGATAGTGACCCTAATATGATTTCTCAGGGTAAGTAAGGACTGATTTTACCACTTCCATATCCCCAATTAGCTTCCATGGCTGACCTCCTGAGTTCTGATCCATAAATCTATACATTACATCACACTGGGTATCATGTATATGTATATAAATACAAATAAAAACAGCTACACAGGGAAAGGCATTTTGCAGAGAAAACATTTACCCCATCACTTTGCTGACCAACATAAACCCTTCCATCCTTGCCCCTCTTCCCTGGTTGAGAGAGACAGACAGGCAGGCAGGCAGACAGATACACTTCCTTTCAAATAAAACCTTGTAAATGGAGGCTGCAGTAAGGAACAGAGGACGGGTGGGCAAACAAGGCATAACTAAAGCTTTTTGATGCCCACAATTTCCCTTCCCAGAATTCACTGTTCTTTAAGGTGTTGGGGAAATGATATGGTGACCTGTAGATACATGTGGGTGAGTTGGGAGAGCAGGCTGAAGAGGAATGTTCTTATTCTCTGAGGAAAGCCATTTAGGAGAGCTGCCTCTGCTCCTAATTAAATCCTCCAGAAGTTGTTTTTTTTTTCAAAATGGCAGAGAGTAACAATCTGAAGTGTGTTCTTCCCTGGTGCAATCTAGAGCTGATAATGTGTGGGCTGTTGTAAGAATTATTAATAAAATAGAATTGTTAATAAAATAAGCAAGATGAGTTTTGTTGAAATCTACTATGTAAATGCTAAGCCTTAGAATTGATGCCAAACCTAAATGAATTTTAATAGATAGTTCCTAACTAGAAATATTTAAAATTCTGCTCTTAAGATTGTGGCTAAATCTTTGATTTAGTGTGAGGTCTCTAGCTCTTTATATTCAACTGCTGCCTCCATTGCTAAAACCCCCACAAAATCTGGATTTCTCAATGCGAACAATGAAGCAGACTCAGCTATGGTAAAACAATCTCTAAGCAATAATATCCAAAAATACACAGTTCTGATGGAGAAATTATGCAGTTCCTTGTGTAGGAGGTGCATTTTATTCACAAGGAAGCAAGATGAATGGAAATCTGTAGGCAGAAATTATGAATAATATGCAAATAAGAGAGAAAAGCAAATGTTCGTTCCACTGGCGAGCCTCCTTTGCTGGCGCGGGACGCCACTATCCTCCTCCCTGGATATCGTGAGACAGGACTAGCTTGCGAGACCCTCTTAGGAAGGGTGGGGAGGAGGCGGTTACTTAAGGGAGGCTCCTCCCTGTCCTGGTCCTCTTCGCTTCATGCACGGAGGATGAAGGAGCTCGCAGTTTGGCTCAATTCGAATTGCGTCACTTGGCTCTTTCACTGGGAAGGCTTGATTCAGAGTATGGGGGGGTTGCATCGGCACCCCTTCAGTGGTTTGGCTTCTGTGCACAGTCTCCTGATATAGGAGTCGGAGTGCACAATTTGTTTTTCTTTGTTGTTAATTTATTAGAGCTCTTCTAATATAAGGCTTGGGATATGAAACGGCGTGTGAGGGGGGTGGCTCTGGGCCAAGTTGGCGGCAGCTTGTAGCACGTTGCACGTTACTTGTTTGTGCTCCAGGTCGGCCTGGGCTGTATTGTATAGGCATTTCCTTAAGGGGAATAAAATAGTATAAATTTAAATGTGATTATTAATAGAACAAAGAGAGTAATTGGCTTTAGCCAGTGATGTCGAGCGGTCACTAACCCTCCCCGACCAGCAGGGGTGTGTGGTTTGTTTCATTATATATAATTAAAAAAGAGGAAAGAACTGATTAATAATGCATAATTTCTTATCACAGCAATTACAAGTTGTTCTTTGTGTTAGGGTCCTCTGGTGATATTTGATTATCTCCAAATTGGCACCCTAATGGCTGATTGGATTGTTCAGGAAATTTTGTACCTATTGGGGAGCCAAAGTCGTAGAGTCTGCAAGTGTGAGTACAGATTCAGGTCCAAACGCCTGTCTCTGATTTTGAGCGGCAAATTTGGCATTGAACAGCTGCAATGGCCCCCAGGAAAGGCCAAGGTAACAAAAAGGGTAAACAGCCAGTTAAAAGCACACTGTTCCTCAACTTTCACCTCCTCAATCATCCTTGGACAAGGAGGCCTGGCCAATATGGCAACAGTTTCAAGAAAAAATTCAGCCTTAGAGGCTGAAAGAGCTGCAGAAAGGGAAGCACAGCATAATTAACCTCAGCCATGCCGTTCTAGTAGGGATTCTAGGAGTCATAAGAAGGTTAAGCTCAAAGCTATGGCTGCAAATTTAATGTCATGCTTTGCCACCTTAGAGGACGAATGTCAGGCCACTCACCCAGCAGAAGGGAGACGGGTCCTCCAATGACAACTCCTCAGTGTCTTGACAAGGAAGTCAAGCACAGCATGAGTGTGATGGAGGTCGAAAGGTCCACTGATGGATGGCAAGGTCATCAGGTTGGCAACAACGAATCAACATCTGAAGATCGGTTTGGCAAGGAGGAGCAGGAAGCACCACCACCTATTTTGCCATGTGAGCTGATAGCGATACCTGACACTACCAATGCAGTTCCAGTTTGACTTTGGCAGGGCAGTAGTCAGATTAGCTGGTCATTTCATACATCACCTGACATGCAAGGTTTCAGTGCATCATTGGGTCCTTGGCCTGGCACAAGCATGCCAGTGGGCAATTGGGGTGCTCTTTCCGGACAGTTTTAGGATCAATGCCAGGTGTTGGGGTATGGCCCTTTCTGTTGGTCCCTGACACAGGTTATAATTCAGTCCCTTTGAAGGTTTTACCTTTTGGGGATCATGCTTTGCCATTAGGGGACCACCTCACTCCAGCATCTAAAGAAAATATTTGAGAAAGATAATTATGTTGATTTATTTGACCTACTTAATAGAAAGGCCGATTAAAAGGATTTGGATAAAGAGGATGATCAGGAGAAGGAAAAACACAGGAGGCACAAGCCCGAGAGGACCTGGGCAAACAAGTTGCCACGTTTTTTGATCTATGTGGTGTAGTTGTAAAAGCACAGCCATGGAGGGTGCTGTTGTTATTTCAATACTTAGACTTAATCTATAGAGCATACATAGGTTTCGTGGGGCAGGCATGGCATTTGTATGATGAATTGTTCTGTATGCGGAGTACGAATCATCCAAATCTATGCTGGGATGAGCCATTGCCTGGCCTCTGTCTGCAGTTCATGACGCTTGCCAGGCCGAACCTTGGTGACAGGTTCGACAGCGGGCACCTTAATCAAAAACTGGTTCAGGCCTAGAACGCCCATGGTATCATGGGGCAAGTGGTTCAACCCTGCTTGCTTTGTTGGGACTACAACACCAAAGGCACGTGTACAAGCAAGAATGGTTTGCGGGGGACAACATCCCAGCACATTATGCTTTAGAGCCAGAGTGCAGAGAAATAACAACAAAGACACTGGAGGGAACAAAGAAGCCGGGAGTGGAGGTGGTGCAGCTACCAAAGGAACCCAGCCCAATTAAGGTGTCAGTTTTTGAGTCATGGTTCCGTGACTATCTGAGGAGGTTAGACGCCCAGTATTTACTTGATGGCTTTAAATATGATTTCAAAATACCAGCGATAGGTGAGCGAAAGGCCTTTTTTGCTAGAAATTTTAAATCAGTGCAAGGGATGGAAGGTGTAGTTAGAGCAAAAATCCAGAAGGAAGTCACGGAACGTAGGGTATTAGAATGGTTCCAGCACCTCCCTGTGGAGAACCTAATGGGTATCTCCATTGGGTGTGATGCCCAAGAATAATAGTAGTGAATGTAGGCTCATTCACCATCTGCCCTACCCTGAGGCTGAGTTGGTGAATGGTGACATCCCACAGGAACTTTGCTCAGTGTATTACACCTCTTTTGATGAGGCAGTATGCATGGTCCATAGATGCAGAATAGGGGCAGAGCTTGCAAAATGTGACATAAAGTCTGCATTTGGCATTCTCCCCGTCCATCCTCAGGACTTTGATCTTCTAGGATTTTATTTTCAGGTTTCTTACTATATCAACAGGGCATTGTCAATGGGTCTGTTTGCATGGATGCCTTGCTGAGTTTATTTTTTTCCTGGGCTTTCTTTTTGTCTCCTGAGCACATGGCCTGGGGTGGGGCCTAGGGGTGGGACTTCCTGCTTTAAAAGAGTGTGTTCCAGGACTGTATTCTCAAATTTTATATCTGGCCTTAATAGGGTAAATAGGAAAGCCAATGAGATTTGCATAAGCCGGGTAGTCAGGAAAGTTTTAAGGATCAGATCATACTTTTGCACTATTAAAGAGCAGGCCGGGTAGGTGGGGCTCGTCAGCCATGGAAGGCAGCCCATCTAGGAGAAGGAAAACTCCAATTTCAAACCTCCACTGCCTTGTGGCTATATCCACTCATGGAAAAGGCTTCAGGAGTTAACCTTGAGGCAAAATCCGGAGCTGGAGTCCCGAAGGCAGCATGTGTCGTTCTGCCAACTCCTGCGACATTGCTGGAACCAGCTGTATTGGCTCTCGCCTTTCCATTGGACCATTTCAGCAATGTGGAGAGGGGGGATCTGCTGCTTGGGTAACAGCCTATCCTCCATATTACCTTACCCGGGCTTCATGCTCTGGAGAGGACACTCCTCGATTCAGAGCATATTACCATAGTCTCTCGAGACTGAAGGATGCCTATGCCTGTCAATGGGCTGTTCTGTATCATGTACTGCATCCTAGTGGTTCAGTTCATTTTTAGAATGTATGTTTAGGTGTGGGGCACGCTGCAGAAACACTGCTCATTATCTAGATGATTAACTTTTTTGTGGTGGGCATGACACTGGACAGTGCAAGTTTCTCTTAGAAATATTCCAAGCAATGGTGTGTGAGTTAGGGCTGCTGTTGGCAGAAGAGAAAACTGAGGGTCCAGCTACGTCAATCATGTTTCTTGATATTGAATTGGATACCATACAACAGTGTTCTTGGCTGCCAGGGGATAAGTTAGAAGCCTTAAAGGATTGTATTGGTAGGCTTATGGGAAGTAGGAAAGTATCACTGAAAGAGCTACAGGAGATATTTGGCCATTCAAATTTCGCATGCAAAGTGGTTGTCCCAGGTAGGGCATTCCTCCGTAGATTATGTCACACAATGAAAGGATTGCATCGCCCCTTTCATAGAACATGGGTGACAAGGGGAATGACAAAGGATTTGCAAGTCTGGAGTCAGTTTGTGGCGGATTTCAATGGGATGTCCTTTTGGAGGACCAAGTTGAACCTTAAGGCCAAACTTCAGGTTCAAACTGATGTGGCAGGTTCCTTAGGCTTTCGAATTTACTTCGGGGGTCAATGGTGTGTAGAGAATTGGCCGGAGGAATGGCACCAGTTAGGTATCATTATAGATCTCACATTTTTGGAATTTTTTCTGTGCTCTGTGGCTGTGGGCACCTGAGTAGACAAATTCTGCTGTCCACTTTTGGTGTGACAATCAAGCAATTGTTTTCATAGTAAATAACCTCATGTCACGCTCCCAATGGCGCTTGTATGTGCTTTTACTTTGAAGGCCTTGAGGTATAATATTCTGATTCAGGTGAGGCACATTCCTGGTGTAGATAATACTTTAGATGATGCTGTATCATGCCAACAGATCAATCGGTTCAGGGAGTTAGATCCGCAAACCAGCAAACTTCCAGAAACACTGACAGCAGAGGTTTGGCAAATGCTCAGTGGAAGAGCTTTGTCTAGTGAAAGCAACACGTGCACATTTAGATCTCAGAGGGCAGGAACAGGGTTATTTCTTTCAAGCACAAAGATGGGTCACCATTGACAAAATATCAGTTTTGGAAACTGGCAGATATGGCATTGGGTAAGGTAGGGATTGAGGGCCTAAAAGTTTGGGACTAATTCATTTAGGATAGTGGCTGCATGAACTTCAGCTGTTCTAGGTTGTCAGCCCGAAGACATCAAACATTTGGGGCTGTGGTCATCTACGTCTTAGATATGTTAGAACACTCCCTAATGTCTAGGCAGGTGCCTGCTCTTTTTGTCTTTGCAAGTCCAGCACCGGGGGGCAGAAGGTGGCAAGCCATGATTATTGGCCATAGCTTTGTTTTTGGGCAGCAAATTACATGGCCAGGTCTACATAGGGGACCAATTTGGGTTTAGGAGCTGCAGCCCAGATTGTGCGGAAAGGCATTTGTGGAATGTGATGTTGCCAATTTTGCCGAGCGGCGGCATTTGGCTTACATCCCCACTGATGTATTGATTATACATCTGGGCAGTAATGACCTGGCTGAGCAGGGCAGCAAGGCCCTGATTCTGGATATTATTCATGACCTCATATGGCTGAGGGTGACGTGTCCTGATCTGCGTATTATTTGGTCGACGCTCATCCCTCATATGATGTGCGTGATGAACGTCAGGTGAAGCAGGTTAACATGTGTCAGAGAGGTGTGAACCACGAGGTTTGCAGAGAGGTATGTAAGGGCCTTGGTTCGGTGATTGGTCACCAAGAGATCCATGTGAATAGGCCTGAGCTGTTTAAGCACGATAGTGTGCACCTATAGAACATGGGCTTGGAGATTTTCTTAAAGGACATTAAGGGGGGGCTGCTGTTGGAGCTCGAGAGGCTCAATGGCAGGCATAGGACTTTGCTAGTCCCTAGCCTGTGGCGGGTAGTGTGGATAGAACAGGTTTTGGTGAGTCCCATAGCAATCATAGGTAACGCATGGCGCATCTAATCTCCCAGCGCTGCAGATCGTGCAATTACAGTGCTTGGAGGGGGGGAGATCTGCTGGGGCCACTCCCGGACCAACAGTCAACAATGAGGAGGGGACTTGAGGTCTGGGGATGGTCAAATTTGGGCCGGTCGGGTTCTCGCTGTCTTCACAAGATGGTGACCTGGTAGTAGGATGTGTTTGTTGCTCTCCCCGCCGGGTTGGCTTTTCCTTTTCCTTTTTTCCTTTTGCTTTCATTAGTTATTTTTAATTTTTATCTTATTCCTTTGCTTTCTCTTTAACTTTATTGTACTTTAGTTATACTGAGTTTTAGGTCTGTTAGTTTTTGTTTGAGTTTCTCTTGTGCTCCTCTCTTGGGTTTCTTTTCTCTTTTTTGTGTTTTTCATTTTGCTTTTGGGTTTTATTCCCTCCCTGATTCCCAGAAACTCCCTCCCCCGCTTGTCTGGGATTTGCTTACCGAAGATAGAAGTCCTTGAACAGACTTAACGCTTTGCAGCCGGCTGTTGTGGTCTCGAGGAATGATGTATAATCTTCCTGCTCCTGACTAGGGGCATTTTTCCTGTGGTAGTGAGATACAACTTACGTCGC
The DNA here is from genome assembly GCF_051106095.1 of Pogona vitticeps. Taxonomy (NCBI): domain Eukaryota; kingdom Metazoa; phylum Chordata; class Lepidosauria; order Squamata; family Agamidae; genus Pogona; species Pogona vitticeps. Next base: position 312,010,025 of record NC_135783.1, read on the forward strand.
GGACTCTTGGATTACAGTTTGTGAATGTGTTGATTCTGATGGTAATTCCAACACTGATCATCGTGAAACTTCCTGGTAACGTGCTGGAACTGTGGGGAACTGTGGTTTCTAAGGGCACCAAGACAACGCTGCTGGTGGCTGGCCCCGTTGTGAGGGTATTGTGTTTGCCCTGGGTGGCTTTTTCCTGTTGCAGCCATCATCCCCTGGAGGTGCAGTTACTCACATTCTCCCGCAGATGACCCTGGTTTCAGCCACTGTTATTCCTGCTTCCGTTCCCTGGCTTTTCTGGCTGATACTCAAACAAACCTGGCCCGTTGCCTTTTGGAGAGACCTTGTCCTGTGGTTCTGAAACAACGACAGTTGGGCCCTTGGTGAGGACAGGACTTTCTATTTTTGCCACCCATTAATAATACCGAGAGGAGGAGAGAGATTACACCTAGCGTTCTTGCTTAATTACATCCTTTGTTCTGGCTGGCTGGAGGAGGCAAAGTCCCTATTATCAAACACAATGGGGAGGGAGGGGTGATGGGGGGATTTTTTGTTTATGTTTATGTTTATTATTTTACTTTTTATTTTATTTTATTTTATTTAGTTTTTCCTTAATCTGCTTTTCCTTAATTTGTTCCCTTAATTTGTTTTTTGCATAATTCTATAGTGGTGCCTCGCAAGACGATGTTGATTCGTTCCATGGAAAACGCTGTCTTGCGAAAACATCGTCTTGCGGAACACGGTTCCCTATTGGAATGCATTGAAATCTATTTAATGCTTTCCAATGGGGAAAATCGTCTTGTGAGGAAACATCATCTTGCAAAGCGCAACAGCGATCACAAAAACAATCATCTTGCGGATTAATCGTCCCACGAGGCAATCGTCTTGCGAGGCACCACTGTATATGATTAAATAGTGTTAATTGCTAATTTGATTATGTATACCATTTTGCAGTTTGATTAGTTTGATTTTTTGTGATTATTATGTTACAGTCTGTTTGTTTATTTTATTTTGTTTGATTAATTTTCAATTTGATTATTAACTTTGTCAACTAATTATCTGTTATTTTTCAGTCATCAACTCTTTTGCTTTTCTCTTTTTCCTTGGCTTGGAGTGGAAGACCTGCCCCCCAGAGGGGGACTTTACAACATCATAGTGATCTCTGGTAGAGGGAGATATGGTGTAGGTGCTGTTGCCATGCGTTACAGAACAACGGCGAACAGATGCTTGAAATCTGTTCACTGTTCTAGCACTGTGACCTCCTGCCAGACTCGAGGTAGTCAACTCAGCCAAATACCCTCCACTCTAAACCTGGTGTTGTTGAATGCTAGATCTGTATCAAATAAGTCCCAGATCATACAAGATCTTATTCTGGAGGAGGATGCAGATGTGGGATGCATAACTGAAACATAGATGGGCACGGATGGGTGTTTTCCCGTGACTCTTGAATACCCTCCCGGTTATGCAGTCCAGCATCAGGGTAGACTGGCGGGCAGGATGGGGGAGTAGCCATTGTTTATAAAAACACCCTTCAGGTTGTTAGGCACTCTGCTCTGGCGATGCCGGGTCTAGAGGCCCTCCATGTGTCAGATGGGGCCAGGGATGGTATTGGGACCTTGCTCAGTTACCACACTCCCTGCAACCTAGCCATTTCCTTATCAGAGCTGGCAGACTTCATCTTCGGGGCACTGTTGGTGTCCCCAAGGCTTTTGGTCTTGGGTGACTTCGACGTGCATGTGGAGGTGAAGGTTTCCAGTCCAGCTCTTGAGTTCTTGGATACCATGGCTTCCTTGGATATGTCCCAACATGTTAATGGCCCCACCCATGTGGGTGGCCACACACTGGACCTGGTGTTCTCCACTGAGCAGAGTGAGTGTGCTCCAATGGTGACTGACCTTGTGTCTGTCCCATTGTCATGGAGGGATCACTGCCTAATCAAATTCAACTTTGCAGTGGCTCTCCCCCCGGCCCACAGGGAGCAAGGACCTGTTGTTATGGTCCGCCCTCAAAGGTTACTGGATCCTATAGGATTCCAGGTAACCATGAGGGGGATTCCAGCTGATCTGACTGGCACTCCTGTCGAGGCTCTGGTGGATAGCTGGCTGGCTGCCATCACCAGAGCTGTTGACATGATCGCACCTAAACGCCCTCTCCAGTGCAGAGATCGCCCTTTGCTCTGGTTTAATCCAGAGCTGCAATTAATGAAGTGAAATAGGAGAAGGCTAGAGTGCATATGGAGGCAGAACCCGATGGAAAATAATCAAATAGCTGTCAGGATCGCAACTAACCTTTACCAATCTAAGGTGATGGCTGCTAGTTGATCTTACTTCACTGTCTAGATAAGCAAAGCTTCCAATCAGGAGGCAGAACTTTTCCGTATAGTTCACAATCTTTCCAGAACTGGTCATGGTGATTGGCCTCCCTCTAGCATCTCACCTGACCAATTTGCAGCCTTTTAAAAATCAAATGCGGACACCATCCACCGGGATCTTACCCCCTATTTGGAAATAGTAGATCGAGCTGAGATGTCCAGCGCTCCATCTTGCCCAATGAGACAAACACTTTCAGCCTGTGATGTCAGGTATGGTGGAAAGAGTGCTTGGCTGCTGTCGTGCCACCACCTCCTCCCTTGACCCATGCCCAGCCTGGCTAATCAAAGCAGCCAGGCCTATAACATCTGAATGGGCTACAGCAATAATTAATGGGTTTCTCCAGGAGGGAGACACTCATTTGGTCCATTAGGAAGAAACCAAGCTTGGCGGCAGACGACATTGGTAATTATAGGCCTGTCGCGAATGTTTTCTTCCTAAGCAAGGTAGTTGAGAGGGTTGTGACTGATCAGCTACAGGCTCTTCTGGGTGAAACCAGTGTCCTGGATCCATTCCAGTCAGGCCATGGCATGGAAACAGAATTGGTAATCCTGTTTGATGACCTGCTGAGGGGGGCCGACAGGGGCAAAATGTCTCTGCTGGTCCTTCTCGATATCTCAGCCACCTTTGATACCATCAACCATGGTATTCTGCTGGGGAGGCTCTCCGAGCTGGGAGTTGGTGGTCTGGCACTTGCTTGGCTCCATTCCTTCTTGGAGGGCCGTCTCCAGAGAGTGCAGGTTGGAGAGAGTTTCTCGGCCCCATGGAGCCTCAACTGTGGGGTCCCGCAGGGCTCGATTATCTCTCCAGCGCTGTTTAACATCTATATGAGGCTGCTGGGAGGGGCCATCAGGGGATATGGGGCTTCGTGTCATCAATACACTGGTGATACTCAGCTCTACATTTTTTCCAACAATAGTCAATGCTGTCTCGTCCCTTGAGCGCTGCCAGGGGCTGTTCAACAATAGATGCAGGAGAACGGACTGAGGCTGGATCCTGGCAAGACAGAGGTTCTTTGGGTGGGTGCCCCAGACATCAGTGGTCTGTGAAACTCCCTCTCTTTTGGGGGTGGGGGTGACTCTTACCACCAAGAGTGAGGTTCGCAGCTTGGGTGTACATCTGGACCCAGTGCTCACCATGGAGACCCAGGTGTCGTTAGTGCTCCATTCTGCACACTTCCACCTTCAGCAGATTGCCCAGCTGCATCCCTATCTTGATGTGGGGGCGCTCATCACTTTGGTCCAAGTGTCTCAAGATTAGACTACTGTAATGTGCTCTAGGTGCAGCTGCCTTTGAGATTGATGCAGAAACTTCAGATGGTACAAAATGCCGCAGTCAGACGTCTAACTGGGATGAAGAGGCACCAACGTATTTCCCCCATGCTGACTGCCTTGCATTGGTTGCCCATTCATTTCCACATTGATTTCAAAGTTCTAAATGGTTTAGGACCTTGATATCTGACAGAGTGCCTTCTCCCACCCAGTTCTGCCAGAGACACTCATTCTAGCCAGGCCGGGTGACTGAGGGACCTAAATCCAAAGGAGGCCCAGAAGGAAAGAATTAGGAACAGGGCCTCCTTGGCAGTGGCCCCTCTCCTCTGGAACAACTTGCCCTTAGAGATCCACCTGGCTCGCTGTCTGGGTGTCTTTAGAAATAAACTTAAGACATGGTTATTCAGGCAGGCTTTCCATCCTGCTGCATCTTAATATTTACATTGTTACATCTTGGATGTTTACATATTTATTGGTTCTATTGTTTTTAAATTTTGTAATGCCGCCCAGAGTAGACCCAGTCTAGATGGGTGGGGTATAAATCTAATAAAATAAATAAACAAATAAATTCATGACTGCGGGCACTTGGGGCTCTGGGCTCACCCATTATCTTGGTTATGGGTCTGTTGAGACCCCTCTGCAGAACCTGATTCTTCAGTACTGCAGGGCCCTCCCTTTTTATATCAAAGGAATTAATGATTATTTAAATAAAGTGTGGCCCATGTTTAGTCCACATATTTGTCTCATTTCATTATTCCAGAGTAGGTGGGTAATATCTCTGTTGTGCACATTTTTTAGTGTAATAGAAGCATCTTCACTGTCAGGTGCCAGTTTTTGTTTGTTTATTTTTATTGAAGAGGGAAAGGCAATAGACTATCAAGGAAAAGCTTCATACTCTGTGGCTGATGATGAAATGACTCCTGTTTTATTCCCTTGTAGATTTTGAAAAACCTCACACTCTAAATTATGGCTGCACAAGAATGCCACTATGATATTGTGCAGCAGAGGAAATCAACATTCTATAAGGCATTTTTAAAAATTGGGAGCAGCCCAAAGAAAAATGATAACTTTGAAACTTGGCTTCAGGGCAGCACCAAATTTGGCACAGTTGTAGCAAACAGTATTCTCTTGTTCTTTGTGAAATTTGGGGAGGTTTAGTCAAAGATCTTATTAGTTATTTTCAAAGTAAAAGTGTTTTACTCCCCTGTTCAGAAATAGACAAACTCAAACAACTCCAGATTTAAACTAAACCACATACGTTGAAAAGACCAGTCTTACTTGAAAGAACATTGTTGCCCCTCCACTCTTTTTTATTTGAAAAGAATCCAGGCTGCAGGGGCTGAAATATGGATCCTCAAAATAGGCCCTTCAAATGAGAAAAACAGAGAATTTGTTATAACACTGAGTGTGCATGGTGTAGATTCACAGCAAGATATTTGTGAAATGATACATTGTATATATTAATGGGCAGGGGGGAGAGAGATTTGGAGAGCTACATAGCAACTAAAGGTCCAGGAAGAAGAAGAAGAAGAAGAAGAAGAAGAAGAAGAAGAAGAAGAAGAAGAAGAAGAAGAAGAAGAAGAAGAAGAAGAAGAAGAAGAAGAAGAAGAAGAAGAAGAAGAAGAAGAAGAAGAAGAAGAAGAAGAAGAAGAAGAAGAAGAAGAAGAAGAAGAATGTGCCATCAATCTTGACTTATGGTGACACTTTCCAGGGTTTTCAGGGTAGAGTACTCAGAAATAATTTACCATTCCTTTCTTCTAGGAAGTGTTGTGGGACTGTGCAACTTGCTCAAGGCCACACAGGATGGCTCTTCTGGGATGCACACTGGGAAACTAAAGGGGAAGAAATCCAGACCCACCAATAAGAGTCCTTCTTCAGGAAATAAAACAGACTAACAGCCCAAAGCCTGACTCAAGAGAAGATGGGTTTGCCTTATAGCAGAAAGATAACGAAAATGGAATTGACTTGGCTTGTAGAGAGTTCCACAGGCTGGAATCAGCCACTGGGAAGACCCTCTGTCATGTTGCAAGCAAATGTGCCTCTGATGAAAGACTGACAAAGTAAATGGCTTGTTTCTTTCATCCTAAACCTTAAAATATGAAAATGATCATGTGGAGAAAGGCAGCCTTTCAAACAGTGAAGCTCCAAGCCATGTCGAGTATTATAGGATATACCCAGAACTTTGAATTCTGCTCAGAAATGGGCCAGTGTCAGTAAAGCTGGTGCAAAGATAATGTCAGACTGCAAGACTGAGTCTTCAAGAAGGCCCTGACTACAACTCCAGTTGTGTCCCTATTCCAAGATCTCCCTTTTAGAGCACTAACACCACCACCTTGTCTGGATTAATATTCAGGTTTGGACTGTTATTGTTGTTTTTGTCCCCCACCAATCCATTACAGACATCAGCCACTGATGGCTATTAAAACAGTTTAAAATGGAAGGGAAAAGGAGAGTTGTATCTCATTAGCATTCGGTGAGCGCTAAACTCCAAAACTCTGAATATTACCACATGTTTTTGCAACCTTTTCCTCTGTGCAGAATGGTTATGACAAATGCAGAATATTATGATCACAAAGTCAGAAGGAATCCCAAGGGTCTACTAATATAGTAATCCACAGGTGAAAAATCCTTGGCCAAGGGATTTTTAAGGGAAATAGCTCACAGTTAGAACTACTTCTGCCACAGTTTGCTGTGAGCTATTTCAGTAACCACATGACATACAGGCAATACTGATCCAGCCTGACCTAAATCCATGCTCAAGCTGGACCTTTTTGGTTCAATAGCAGGGCTACTCAATTTCGGGGATGAGCTAGTGAATTGCACCCAGGAAATCAATGCTTTCTGGTGTGATCAAGCATGATCCTTTCTTACTGTCTGATTGCAGCCTAAGTTTGTGCAAATTAGGATGGGTTGCTCATGGTCTGAGAAGGGGCATGAGTAGTGGTAGTGAGCTGAGTGCTTTCATCACATACCAGGCTACTATTGGGGAAGTGAGACCACCACAGAGTTGTGAATTCCAACAACAGACCCACAATGAAGATAATTGATGGGTCTGCTCTTAATGTGTGGATAGGGTGCAAATGGATCTTCTGTGAACAGGTTCATGGCCCCACATCCACATATGAATATGGATATCTCACTTCCCACAGGCACCTATGGGATTCTAAAGCTTCCAGTTATCGAAATCCAGAAGGCACTGCCTTTTAAAACTCAAGAGTTCTACCCCTCCTAATATTCACACACAAGACTAGCTTTCTGACATTTCTTTCCACATGCAATGCTATCCAAAAAAAGTAGCACCCAACTTCGGAAGTGCGATTTCAACTATTAAATATGCAAAAGAGAAGTGGCCAAATGTGAGATTCACAGATTGGCAATACAGCATGTACATATGAATCGTGTGCTTATATTATCAGTCAAGATGACTCAAAGAAAAGGAGGAAAAATAACACCCAGAGTAGCACTGATCTTACAAAAACAAGAAGATCTAATTTAAAGTGACAGCACATTAAGCAGCACATTTTAATCCCATGCTTTATTTTGCAAAGAGAGGGCAGAATTAAGAGCAGCATTTAATATTGTAGCAATATATCTGTTCCTAAAACAGCATGTTGTCACATTTCATTTTTGCCAGTTGCATACATATATTTGCTTATGGTTCGAATATATCACTCTTACATATAGAATGTGCAGAGTCCTCACCCTTTTAAACCATGCCTGGTGGGTTTTTAGAGCAAGCTATCTTACATCAGAGACAGGAAAACCAGGGATCATTGCATAGCTTGTGCAGATGGTCATGTATAAGAATTGCAAGTCTAAGATCAATCCATGTAGAGCTTAATTTGTGCATGAATTGAACTGAACAAAGTGTGACCTTCCTTCCAGTTGTTGCTACACTGAAAAGTTGTTGCTCCATCAGCTCCAACAAGGAAACCTGGGAATTGCACTCTAGAAACATATGCTGGGCTACACATTGACTATTGCTTGTCTAAACACACCTAAGAATTTCTGTTGTGTCACATATAAGTTTTTTCTTAGTACCAACTCCAATCATAGAAAATGAAGCACATTGACATTTAGTGGCACTTACAAATGTATTTCAGTGCTTCTTTCTCCCCTTAACTTCGAAAGAGAAATCTATCAATATATGCACAGGCAATATATACAACAATAAATGGGCAGGATGAGAGACAGAGGCGTAAGAGTTGCACAGTTGAGGAGGAAGGTATCCATTTTATCATGGATAACAAGAGCTAAGCCTATATCCAGTCAACAATTACAGTGGTGCCTCGCTTAACGGGCGCCCCGTTTAACGACGAATCCGCATAGCGATGAAGATTTTGCGATCGCTTTCGCAATCGTATTGCGATGTTCCCTATTTTTGCCCAGCTGATCGGTGGGGCTTCGGGATGATCACGAGAAAGCGCTTTCCCCCGATCACCCCGAAGTCCCGCCGATCAGCTGGGCGAAAATGCGGGCTTCAGGATGAAGGGGAAAAGCGCTTTCCCCCATCATCCCGAAGCCCCGCCAATCAGCTGGGAGGAAACGGGGCATTTGCGATGATCGCGCGGAAGCTGATTGGTGGTTCCAAAATGGCCACCAGGTAAATAAAATGGCCGCCCGCAGTGTTTTCGCGCCCTTTCCACGCTTACCGGGAAGTGAAAATGGCGGCCGGATGGAGGATTTTTGCTTAAAGGTGAGTTTTTTCCCCATAGGAACGCATTAAACGTGTTTTAATGCGTTCCTGTGGGCTTTTTTGCCCCACATAGCTACGAATCCGTCTAGCAACGTTTTTTTCGGAATGGATTATCGTCACTATGCGGGGCACCATTGTATATTGATTCTGCTGTCTTTCTATTGCCGTCCCCAATTCATTGTTTTCTCATTTTGTGGAAAAAGGAGGTTTGAAGATCTTTATTATCTTTTCCTCTAAGTCTTTTCTTCTCATGGTGTATCCGAAACATGGTTGCACACAGATTTGTCATTTTCATTTCCAGAGAGAGTTCTGATTAGAGCAAAAACTAGGGGAAAGCTTCACTTTACAACAGTCTGAGAAGGGAGCAAACTGTCGACATACCTTGTTTTAGAAGACAAGGGTATCATCTATACTGTGGTATTTCCAGTTACCACATATAGGTAAGCTGGACAACGCAGGAAAAAAAATTAGTTCTTCAAAATGTGATGAGAGTTTTATGAGTACCATGGACAATCAGAAAAGCAAATAAGTAGATTCTAGATTGAATCAAGCCTGAATTCTTTTTTTCCTGGAAATTAAAATGACTAAATCAAGTACAATAATATTTCGGACCACATTTTGGTCCAAATTATTACTGTAGCCAGACAAATGAGAAGACAAAACTGACTGTAAAAGATAGTAATGGAAGTAGGAAAAGAGGAAGACCAAATGTGAGGTGGATTGACACAGTAAAGGAAGCCACAGTATTCAGCTTGCAAGATCTGAACTGGGCTGTTAATCAGAGGACTTTCTGGAGATCACTAATTGACAGGTGCACCATAAGTGAGAAGTAGATTGAGAATACACAACAATATTATTAAGTATCATGCAGTGCTTATGTATTTTACTGTTAGCTTTGTCGTTGGCTACTTCTGCTTTGATCCAGCTGCTTAACGCCATCTCAAAAGGATAAGCTTCATCAAAAACAAAGTAAAAAGCAAAACCAGAGGACATAAAATCACATCTGCTAATGTTTATATACAAGTACAAAATTGGAAATCAGTTTTATAAATCAAACTTAATTACCATGCCTGTGACCTTTGTAAGAAACAGATGACCTGTTTGCCTGAATCAGACATGCAAGTGCTGCTGACTGTGGCTGGGCAATTTTTAAGGTCCCTGATCTCTTCTTGTGATTTATATTTAAAACAGGCTTGGAACTACTAATACCATGATTCTTCATTCTATGAGTTCTACCTATCTTAGAGGCACCTTGCAAATGTCATGCATTTAGGAGAAAGGCAGGCCTCAGAAGGCTTTGAGGCTTAGCTAGGCCAAATCCCACCCAAGTGTCCTAGTTTGGGGAAATTTCTTTCTGAGTAGATCTCCTGGGTAGATCTTGACCAAGCTAAGCCTCAAGCCTCCTAATTTAAGCTTTCGTCCCAGGTACGTCACATTCAGGTAATTGTGAGGTGCCTGTAAGGTAGGCAGAACCCTCAGAATAGAGAATTATGATATTTGTACTTCAGAAATTTCCGATTGAATGAGCCTTTCAGATAGAGAACATTTCCAAAAAGAGGATTGTCTACTGGCAGTTCTTGAAATACAGAATGATCATCTGTGCAATGATCATTTGAGACACATGCTCATCCTCAACCCACCAGTCCCAGTAGGCTCCAAATGCAGAATACTCTGATCACCCAGTAACCCCAGAGGGACATCCACTTTGTTTATCCCTTTAAAAAAAAATTACAAGCTGTAGCCGTGAAGGATATGGGAAGCTAGGATGATCATGTTGTTGTGCTGAAAATACAAAAACAATATTACACCAAAGAAACTGACAGTAGCTCTCTCCCATCAAACAATGAAAATCACACAAATTAAAATTTGTTTGCATCTGAGATCATTTTTTATTTGAAAAATTGCATCTTTATTTCTTTATTCATCATGTTGTTGTCATGTGCTGTCAAGTATCAGCCATCATACCAACAAGAATATTGGAAAATATTCATTTATTGGATAATGATTATTAAATTACAGTCACAAACTGGTACCTGATTCTTGCTTAATATACATTTAAGTAGCAATAGATCTGCAAACTTTTAAAGACAGAACACTTGTGCTTGTCTTAGGCAGTTGGTTTATTATTTATTTCATATGTAAGGAAGTTTTATATGGGAACGTTAGTCATTTCAGAGTAAACAACAAATGTTTGCACCTATATTATGGGTTAGTACTGAAATGGTATTAAAACAACAATGAGACAACATGTCAGAAACAGTAATGGTAATACATGTGTCATCAAGGAGCAAAAATATTGAAAGTTCATTTCATCTCTCAAGAAGACAGCAAAAAAAAAATAGCACTTTTTTGTAGATCTGCTCACGGGATGACATCTCTAAAAGTACTGAAAAGGAAAAAAGTACCAATTGAGCAGTATTAAATGAGGAGCCCACCTTTCGCAGAGATACCAATTTTTCCCAAGTTTTCTCCCCCCCCCACAAAACACAAGGAAAGGGAAAGGCAAAGACAAATAAAATACTCTATCTGTGTCTGTATCTTTATCTATAGCTCTACTGTACTGTATATCTACATCTATATCTACTGGTTGAAATCCTGTTGTGCAAGTTACATCTGTAGAAGGGAGGTGACATCACATCACTACCAAGGGAAGATCTTCAGTAATTAAAGATTTCCTCCTTCCGTCCCATGGATTATGCACATTGTGAGCAATCTATTTCATTATATTAAAGCCATGGACACTGAAACCTGTCTCAGATTGTAATGTAATCTGGTAGTGACTTTTTTGTTTATTAAATCCTTCCTTCTTCCATCCTGTAGTTTCCATTGTTTCTATGCAATAAAAGGGATTATACAGGAGGTGGAAAACCTATGAAAAGAAAGAAGGAAATTTTTAATCACCAATAATCACCTGTGGTCTGTGACATCATCATTCTTCAACAGGCATAAATTACACAACAGGATTTCAGCCATTGGTTTTGTGTGTGTGTGTGTGTGATCCGAAAAAGAAGACAAAGAGAGATCTTTATACTTCCTCTTTCCTTTCTTATTAGAAACTAAAGAGCTGAATCTAACTATCACCACGACACACAAACAAATACGATTAGATCCTATCTCCATACTTGGATCATTTATGGCTAACAGGAAGATAGTAGAAGAGAAAAGAAATTAACTCTTATATTTTATTTTATTTTGAAAGAACTTCAAAGATCACTCTAGGATAGGGGGTATGTTTTTTTTAGTTGTTTAGTCGTGTCCAACTCTCCATGGACAAGAGCACACCAGGCCCTCCTGTCTTCCACTGCCTCCCAGAGTTGGGTCAAATTCATGTTGCTAGCTTCAGTGACACTGTCCCGCCATCTCGTCCTCTGTTGTCCCCTTATCCTCTTGCCCTCACACTTTCCCAACATCAGGGTCTTTTCCAGGGAGTCTTCTCTTCTCACGAGATGGCCAAAGTATTGCAGCCTCAGCTTCACGATCTGTCCTTCCAGTGAGGATAGGGGTATAAAGAATGCTAAAAGAATTTTCATTCTCCGCAGTTTTTCAAATCTCAATGTGATAACATTTCTCACTAAGAACTAGCACACTTGTAGCGTTCACCCTTATTATGTTAAGTAGTCATGCATATTCATGTTGCAGGCTAATGTTGCTGAGAGGCGGAGCCAAGAGATATGTAAAAGAGGTGGCGTCAGAGAGTGAGTCAGTCAGAATCAAGAGGGAGATGAGAGCGGAGAGGGAGATAGAATGTGGTATTTGGGAGATCTGAGGTGTGATTAGTCAAAAGAGTGAATAGTAACTGTAAGATCAAATAGAAGAAAGTTATTGGTGATTGAGAAACCTGAAGAAGATACTTATGATTAATTATCAAACATCTGTAATCAATAAACTTGTTTTATTTAAAAGACAGAGAGGTTTGGGCCTTCATCTTCATCCTTGCATAAGTAAAGTATGTTGATTAAGTGATCAACTGGTGGCAGTGTGTGAAAAGGAGTATTGGTTTGCCTTCGTGTGTTCTGTGTTTGGGGATTCAGGCAGGGGCCACGAGGTGCAAACACCACAACACTACCCATGAAATTTCTCAGCAACTTGCAAAATTGATTCTGATTTTCCCTGTTCCTTTGTTTTTCCTTGTTTATTTGTGCACAAAACTTTTGAATTACATGCAGCTTTATATTTAGGAAAAACACAAAGAAAACATACAATTTTGGTCATGAATTGTAATAATTCTATGCAAATGGTATTTCTTCCAGGGAAAAAAAAGATGAGGAAACATCTAAGGAACCTTGTAAGATTTTTCAAAATAAAAACATAAATAAGTCAAATCACTTACAAAGAATGGAGAAAAGATAAGTTCCCCCCCCTCCAGTATCTAACTGAAAACAAGAAGCTGTGAGAGCATGTCCTTGCCCGCCCAACGTGAAATAACGAGATGAGACACAGAAATATGGGTTAAAACTAGGGCCGCAACTTTATTAACTATATAATTTTAAACTATCCCTTTTTACAAAGGGGCCAGCCATAGTGCTAACAAGTCTGTGACTGATGGTCGCTGTGGGTTTTCCAGGCTGTTTGGCTGTATTCTTAAGAATTTTCTTTCTAACATTTCATCAGTCTCTGTGGCCGGCATCTTTAGAGGAAAGGAGTCAGAGCTCCGTCTGTGCTCTGTTGCTGTTTGTTTTATAGTTGAGTATTTATAGCTGTGGGATCAGTTTTTTGCTTTTCAGGAGATTGGGTGATTATGGTGTTCAGCATGTTTTTCTTGTGGGTGTATTGTTGTGATAAGAGGGAGAGATGATCTGTCACTGTGATTGATGAGTGTCATTAGCTGTTCTTTTGTGTGTAGTGATCACTGGTCCTTGTGGCTGGGTAGAGTTCGTTGACCTTTTGCAGACTGCATTTTTCAGTGCTAAGAGCCAGACTTTGTTGAGTTTTAGACTTTCTTCTTTTTTGTTGAAGCTGTGCTGGTGTTTGTGGATTTCAATGGCTTCCCTGTGCAGTCTAACATAATGATTGCTGGTGTTGCCCAGTACTTCTGTGTTTTGAAATAGAATTTTATGTCCAGCTTGTTTTAGAGCATGTTCAGCAACTGCTGATTTTTCCGGTTGTTTTTAGTCTGCAGTGTCTCTCATGTTCTTTGATTTATTTATTTATTTATTTATTTATTTATTTATTTATTCATTCATTCATTCATTCATTCATTCATTCATTCATTCATTCATTCATTCGATTTATACCCTGCCCCCCTAGACAGCGTCTATTCGGGGTGGCTTACAAAATCATAAAATCATTAAATAACAATAAAAACATCACAATCAAAAATAAACAACATTCATAATCATAAAAACATTTGAACAATAATATAGCGTGATCAAGATGGGGAATAAAAGAACAGAAAGATAGAATTCAAATATTGACATGAGGGAAGGCCTGCCTGAAGAGCCAAGTTTTTAAATGGCTCCTAAAAACACCCAGTGAGGGAGCCAGGTGGATCTCTGATGGAAGGCCGTTCCATAGTCGAGGGGCCACTGCTGAGAAGGCCCGGTTCTAATGTGGATGCTACGTTTTGTGGTTCAAATATATACCTGGCCACAACTGCAAAGTATCCAGTATACTGCAATGGTGAGGGGGTCCTTTTTGTCCTTTGCTGACTGTAACATTTGTTGTATTTTTGTGGTGGGCCTGAATACTGTTTTTAGGTTGTGTTTTTTCAAATGTTTACCCATGTGGTCCGTGACCAGTTTGATGTATGGCAGAAATACTTTATTTGTAGATGGCTGTTTTTCCTCTTCAGTTTGGTGTTGTTTTCTTGGCTCTTATGATTTCATCCTTGGAATAGCCATTTGCCTGTCGGGCCCAATTCAGATGGTTGAGTTCGGTGCTGAGAAATTGAGCTTCACAGTTCCGAGTTCTGTGACCCTCGTCATTCATGACCAACCGGTCCAGACCTACACTCATGGGAGTTCCTATACCAAGAAGGCACTGCTGAACTTTCCAGCATCTTCTCGGCCATACTGCAGGAGTACCCGGGGCCGCCCTCTACCCAAGTCTCTAGACCCAAAGATCCCAGCATCCCCTGAGGTCTTCGTGTTTCCCTCCTTTCAGCCAAACCTCTGTAAATGCAATTCTGAGAGGAGGGCTGCCTTGCCCACTCTGGAACTCACCTGAACCTACTCTGTTTTGCACTACCTGCTGTCATGACCAAACTGCCAGTGACCTATTTATCTCCCATGTGATCCCTAGGGATAAAAATGGGATGGTTGAAAACCACCTGCAGCCTAGAGCCAGTTTGGTGCAGGTCAAAAATTCCCATCTGACCCCGAAGCAACCAGCTACTCTCATTCTTACCCTGGGTAGAAGGGTGGGTCGCTCATCAGGCAGGGAGGAGGATGGAGCAGGCAACAGAGGCTCCTTTAAAAGCTCGCATTGAGCCTAGATTGCCCATCCTCTTGTGAGACTCCCTGCCTGTCTGAGTTCAGGCGGGCAGACAGAGTCCCCACTCCGGAAGCTCCTTGCCATGTCGGAGTGCCGTTTTACCTCCTGAATAGATGGTATATTTAGGTTTTGTTGAGCCTCCAATATGATAATTTGGCAAAATTGTAAGGACTTATTTCATTAAAATTATTTATTTATTTATTTATTGGATTTATATACCGCCCCATAGCGCTACAAGCACTCTCCGGGCGGTTTACAATTTTAATTATAAAGGCTACACATTGCCCCCCCAGCAAGCTGGGTACTCATTTTACCGACCTCGGAAGGATGGAAGGCTGAGTCAACCTTGAGCCGGCTACCTGGGATTTGAACCCCAGGTCGTGAGCACAGTTTTAGCTGCAGTACAGCGTTTTAACCACTGCGCCACAAGTATGGTAGAGTGCAATGGTCCCCAACCTTGGGTCTCCAGATGTGCTTGGACTACAACTCCCAGAAGCCTTCAACACCACCTCTGCTGGCCAGGATTTCTGGGAGTCCAAGAACATCTGGAGGCCCAAGGTTGGGGACTACTGGTATAGTGGGCAGTGTTTTGAGCTAGAAGTCAGAAAATGTAGGTTCATTTCCTTAATTTGCCATGAAACCCATGTGTTGGGGATGGGGGTGGGGGAGTTTGCACTGGTGAAGTCACTCCTTGAATGTACCTTGTACTCTATTAGGATCTCCATTGTGTGGAAGCAGTTTGACAAAACATGGCAAGTGTAATCTGTGGCACTGTGGCAAGAGAGAGCTGGACAGACTCATTTGGCTGATTCTGTTGAGTTAATATGGTGATAATTTGGCTGGCAATTATGTGTGCATAGGACATGGAATTTTTAGATTGACAATGAGACATCTTTATTGTGATCAGTAGTTCCTGAGTCTTACAACTTGAATCTATGACATTTGATTAGGTCACTTTGGGGATAAATTCTGTTCATGTGCTTGGCTATATTAGGGCCCAGTGGGGGTGTGTGATAAAGTCTCCCTCTATCAGCACTGCTGTAGCCAAGAGGAGAGGTCAGGTAACCCCCATAACCTTTAGAATCACACCTTAGTTATAGGAGATTCGTGCCTGATTTGTGTCTTAGGGTATCTGCACTCATATGACTTTGCACATCTTAATTCCTATTACATTTGTTACTTTACTTTGTCTTCTGTGTATAATTCAAAAAATGTGGAAAAAAATCTTTCGTAAATGGAAAAAACGTGTATATTTCTCAAATGTGTACAAAAAGACATCTCGTTTGAAAAATACATACCCAGCTATTAGCTTCTGGCATGGAGTTGAATCAAAGGGGTCAAAGATCTAGACTTTTTCAATGTTGGAATTTACTCTCCTCAAAAGTTCACAAGGATAACTTTGGCTTCTTCTTTTGGAAATTAGTGAATACATGTTTTATTTATTTAGGATAAGATTATATTATATTATATTATGGGATGAGCACCGCCCCCTAGAGTCGAACACGACTGGACAAAAATTGTCAAGGGGAACCTTTATATTATATTATATTATATTATATTATATTATATTATATTATATTATATTATATTATATTATATTATATTGTATTGTATTGTATTGTATTGTATTGTATTGTATTGTATTATATCATATCATATCATATCTGCGGAATATTAAAATAATTGATCTTTGAAAAGTCTCATGGATTTGAACCTTAACTCTCATATAACAAATGTTAAATGGCATATTTAAAGAGCATGTTTTGAATGTTTTAAATTTATTGTTTTAGTTTATAACACCAGCACCCCCTCGAAACTTTGCTGTGAGCTGTCCTGGAGTTCTGCAGAGACATGTGGCTTAATGCAAATCCTAAATAAAATAAAATAAAATAAAATAAAATAAAATAAAATAAAATAAAATAAAATAAAATAAATACATAAATAAATAAATAAATAAATAAATAAATAAATAAAAGTAGATGCTGCAGTTCCTGTGATGACTGTGACAATTACAAAGCGTTTCTAATTAATGAAACGGAGAGTGAGCTCATATTCCTTCCGTTTGAGTAGCTATTCTTGCCAGTCAGTGAATTGTAGCCTTAAAACAAGGTGAGGTCAAGAGGCTTATTTATCTAACACACTGGATTCTATACAGGCCTTAAGGAGAATGTTTTTACCCCCTCCATCCTTAGGGTATTAGTCATGGTCTGTGGTTCGTGGGAAAAACGTAGGAAGTCTCAACATTGTGTCCCTATTATTTCCATTTCTCTTAGACTTTGAATTCCAAAGTGAATTTCCTATTCTTCTTTTGTAAGTTGGCCTAGAAGGGTACCAAGAGTCTTTGCAGAGCAACACCTGCAGTTCAAATATTCAAAGGCATCATTCCTTCTGAGGAGATTCTAAATGACTTGGTTATTGTCCTGGGAAGGATAAAGACCTAGGTTCTTTACCTGACTGGCAGAACCATTCCTTCACCAAAAAGGGCTCTAAACATTGTTTTAGAAGCAGTGAGTCCTGCTGGTTTCATCCTGCAAGACACTGAGATCCCACAGGGAAATGTAGCTTGGAATAAAACAGAGAGCTGGAGTTCATAATGAGTTTCCTATCCACGGAGGCTGTTGAGCTTTTATATTATTCCTTTTATTTCCTGCAGCTTCAACAAAGGACCCCAGAGCTGTGGGCAACACATTTGCCCCTGAAGCACACAGAAAACTTGGCAGGAACATACACTTCAGAAATAATAAGAGATCATTCTCCAAACTAAAAGCATAATAATAACTTCAACATGAGGGAGAAAAAAAAGTAGTTAAATATGTGAGCCTGTTTTGCCAACATGGGAGAAGGTGGGATGAAGCCAAACAAGTGGAGCTGCCAGAAACAAGGAGGCATGTCGCTCTAGTAGGAAGCAGAAAAGGCAGAATGTGAATACCTGGGGAAAATAATGGGGACTGTCCTGACAAATTCTATTCAGTAACATGGAGGAAATAGCTATTGTCCCAAAGTCTGTCCAGTGGTTCATCAGAATCATCCATCTGAGTGAAACCTTGAGAAGGGAAAAGTTATTTGGAGCCAAATTTCAGAAGACAGAATTATGTACAAACACTTCCAACAAATGTATTCTCTAAGGTTTTCACAGCTGGGATCCAATGGTTGTTGCAGGTTTTTCAGGCTGTTTGGCCGTGTTATGGAGGCTTTTCTTCCTAACATTTCACCAGTCTCTGTAGCTGGCATCTTCAGAGGACAGGAGTCAGAACTCTGGCTGTGTTCTAGTGTAGTGTGTGGGATATCAGAAAACAGACAGAGTTCTAACTGAAGATGCTGGCCACAGAGACTGGTGAAATGTTAGGAAGAAAAACCTCCAGAACACTGTGAAACAGCCCGAAAAACCTACAACAACCACTTCCAACAAAACCGATGGAATCACCTGCAACTCAATGTACCCTCTGTTGGTTGTAGGATTTGCTTTCCACTTTGCGAGCAGTCTTTGGATTGCTGTACCAATGGAGATCTGTAGTGATTAGATTATGTAAAATGTCTACGCCCTCCCAAAAATGATGTTACCTTTAGGAAAGTTTGTGGGACTTCCTTGAAGAATGAGACAATGAAGTGCATCTTCAACATGTACCAAAAAAAAAAAAAATCATATTTATGGGGAAGAATCATACCTCAGTGGAAGAACATGGACTGCATTTCAGAGGTCACAATTCCAAGATCTTCAGGTTTGGGTTAGGAATGTTACTCCTGCTATTTGTTAAATATTAGTGAACTAAGTGGTCCTATGGCTTGATATATCATCATCTTTTGCTCCTCAGTTTGGTCCCAGAGTAAAGCTAGATTCTTTTACAACTGTAGACTCCTTGTACAGTGGAATGGTCAACTATCCTCTTCAAGGATTAATAGCCAAATCGGCAGGAGGAAATTGATACTTGCAATATTGGTGAAGACAAGGAAATTATAGAAGAGCAGTTTGTGGAGATAGCATTGGCTAAGGGTCAAACACCATGAAAGGGAAACATGACCTAACTCTTGTTAGTACTGTGCAGCAGGAAGCAATGGCATGCCACTTTTGAATGCTTTATGCCTCAAAAACTATCTGATGAGAGTGTCTGGAATGAAATAATGGATAGTGCTGGAAGATGAGACTCCAAGCAAAAAATGATTCAGCTAGCTGCTGGGAAGAGCTAATAATAAGTATGTATATTGCTATTCTTAAAGAAGTAACTAGACTGGAACTTAGAATGAATCAAGGTAAGCTTGAAATGGGAAAACAAGAAATGAAATATATAAACATCACAACTTTTAGTGTGAGTGAACTATAGTAGATTGGACTACGACAGTTTCAATCAGTTGCTTCTAAAGTATCTTACTCCAGAAATGACAAACTCAAACAGGGTCGTTTTAACAGTGAGATGAGATGTAACACAAACAGTTATTCCCTATAATGCAACATCTGAGCAGTTAATATCAATCAGGTTTCACAGAAAACCTTTAAAATTATCCATCATGCAATTGTGTGTGCTTCTACTACAGATGCTAAAGAAGAAATTAAAAGCTTTTCAGCAAGTGTCCTGGACAAAATTGATCACACACCCAAACATGATTTGCTGATAGACATATGTGAGTTGAACACAAAGGTAGAAGCAAAGCAGAACCGAACATCATTGGAGAATTTACCACTGTGGTATTGCATCAATGCAAATAAGGATTCCAGGCATTTTATTTGAAGCAGAAAATGAAGTTCTATTGTTTTAATAAAAACAGGATTAGCAACAGACTGTGACACTGTAGATAATGAAGTATGAACACCAAAACCTAGGCTAAAGCAGAAGGACAGTAAAAAAATAATAGCACCAGACTAGAATTTAAATAATATTTGTGAAGAATTTCAAGGCCATGTAAGGAACAGATTTGCATTACTTCAGTGGACCAGAAGAAGTATGAACTGAAATGAGAAATATAATAGGATAAGAATGCAAAAAGATTGCTACTGTAGCAAAAAGAAAAATACCCTCTTGGGTGACTGCTGTACTTCATAAAATTATTTATGATAGATGAAAAGGAAAAGGTGGCAGAAATAGGGTAAGAAAC
Source organism: Pogona vitticeps (assembly GCF_051106095.1). Classification (NCBI taxonomy): domain Eukaryota; kingdom Metazoa; phylum Chordata; class Lepidosauria; order Squamata; family Agamidae; genus Pogona; species Pogona vitticeps. Next base: position 312,029,869 of record NC_135783.1, read on the forward strand.
CTAAATACAACTTTTCAACACTGGAACAAAGGGACAAAAGAACTATTAAATATTCATTGTACAAAAATAGGCAAGAACAACCACAAAGGAAAAAACAAGAGATCTCCTCCATAAGATCCAAGAACTCAAGTGAAATTTAAACCATGATTACAAAGGTAGAAAGAAAATGGGGAAATATCTTACCTAATCAGGGTAAAATAAAAGGAAGTTGAAAACAATATACTAAATAACAGTACTTTAGAGGTAGAAGCATGACAAATTGCTTCAAAGAAGAGTACTTTGATAAAGTGCCTATAGTTTTATAAACTAAAAACTGCTTGCAAAATGCTGGAAAAAATAAATAACCAGAAACATATTGGATACCAACAGAATTATTTCAAACTACAGAGAGCAAATCAAAGTCCTAACAAGAATATGCCGACAAAGATGAAAACCAGATTAGTGAGTTACTGAATGAAAATGTTCAATATACTTTTCAGTTCCAAAGCAAGGAGATGCCAAAGTAACAGTGTCTAGAGGACCATCACATATGTTAGTCATGCAAAGAAAGGTGATACTCAAGATTTAATAACAAAGGCTATTACCACATAAAGAGTAAGAAATACCAGATGTTCAAACTAGATTTTTAAAAAGGGGAGGATCTTTGTAAGGCATCAGTTTGGGAAGCTAAATATTTATTTATTTATTTATTTATTTATTTATTTATTTATTTGTTTATTTATTTATTTATTTATTTATTTTATATGCCGTCCACTCTACCCAAAGGTCTGTGGGCTGCTTACAACAATTAAAATACAATAAAAATACAATAAAAAGATAAAACAATTAAAATACAATTCAAATTTTGTCTGTAAGCCTGCTACCATTCTTTTCCTAAGACTGCCTCCATGTGAAAAGATATATTATAGGAAGTTTGTAATTCCAACTGAAATCACAGTAATATTGGATATATGAAATTCAAGCAAAACTTTGCTTTTCAGAACCTGCACTTCATAGGAACCTTGCAGTGAGGACAAATCCCAAAAAAATTATGTCAGACAAGGAAAGCTCCTGCTATGACACTAAGATGCTTTCACAAGTTAAGGAATTATCTTTTCTAACAATGGACTGACAGAGAATGCAGAGAATTCTGACAGGTTTCTATTGTGCAACTTCCTTCTCCTCTCTGTCTCTTTAACACACATATGTACATGTGCACACACAGAAACACTATCTGCTTTCATTATAAAGCATGTTTCTTGTTCCTTCCTTTCCAGGAAGGAAAGGAAGGATATATATATATTGAAAAATAAAGTAACCAGATATTAGCCTAAGCCTGCCAAATGGCGCCCAGCCCAGGTACCAATTCATTGGCCGGAACAGGGAGGTTCTACTTGCCACTAACCATTCCACAGGCCTAACAGAAGCAAGAAAATGTCAGATGTTCAACCTGAGAAGAGATAATATTTCAAGAGTTACTGTAGCATATCAAAAAATTCCAGGAGAAAATTCGTTTATGATACATAAATTACAGATTACATTAGAACCTTTCACTGACAGGTAAGGATCATTTTTTAAAAATGGATGTGCCACAACACTTGATTTTCCTGATACATAACCTACACTCTGAACAAGAGTGTAGGTTATGCATTAGGTTGTGTTCTAACAATACTATGTATTGTTAGAACACAACATGGAGAGAAAGAATGGTTTCCCCTTGGTAAAGATGTCAGACAAATGTGCATTTTATTTCTCAGTCTGTTTGTTTGTTTGTTTGTTTGTTTGTTTGTTTGTTTGTTTGTTTGTTTGTTTGTTTGTTTGTTTTATTATTAGACTTATTACCCCACCCCTCTAGACAACGTCTACTCAGGGTGGCTTACATGAATAAAAACAGAGCAATATAAACAGTATAAAAGTCATCTAAAACATAGTTTTAACACCTATTTCTAAGCAGCATATACCCAAGATGGCATAACTCAAACAAGAAGGATAGGGATCAGTTAATTTATAGGTAGACTATATCATGCAGAAAGCTGGATTAGACTCAGATGAAGGAGGAGTGAAAATTGGTGGAAGAAACATAAATAATTTAGACATGCAGATCATTAACTCATAGTACTGACATGCTTCAGAATTTATTTGGATTTTGAGCTAAATGATAAAATTTATCCATCTTCAAAGTGACCCAGAGTGAGAGAGCCTGAAGTAGCACTTGAATCAGAGGAGGCCTATCCAAAGCACTAAATATTACTTTGGCACTTCAGGAGTTAAAAAAGCTAAGAAAATAAAACAAACCACTCACTTTGGGAAAAAGAGAGTAAAACTGTAACAGAACCAGGAAGTCCAAAGTGGAAAAAGACTAAAAGCTCAAGTCATGATGAAAGAACTGAAATCTTCTGCAAATCCTTATCAGAGATCCCCTGGTGGGGAATTTCTCTGTCCTTGAGATTTTCAGCCATTTTGTGAGGGTTGCATGTTTAGAATAGACATAGTTTTGCATTGCCTAAGAAGGATTCTCTTCTCTTTTGAAGACGTTTCTTTCTCTTGAGATTGGAGGATAAGATGCCTGAGGTGTTCAGCTTAGGAGAGTTGGCATTTTATTTAAGATATTTTTACCTCACTGTTCTCCTCTAAAAGGACCCAAGATGGCTAGCATCATTAAAAGGCAGTATTTAATGCTAATAATGGTGAGTATACAAATACAAAAGGATCATATACCATATGAAAAAACATAAGCAACACCAAAACACATTGGAAGCAGTAAGGTACAGTGGTGCCCCGACTTACGAACGCCCCTACTTACAACCATTTTGAGTTACGACCAGCTCTGGCCACAAAATTTTGCTTCTACTTGCGACCAGAGCTTCCACTTGTGAACAGAAAAAGGCAGGGAAAAAAGGCAGGAAATTCAAATTGCTAACTGTAGGTGGCGACAAGGCTGCTTCTTTGTAGTTCTTTCGCCCCAGCAGTAAGGGAGCATGCATCGAAGAAGGCTTGGGACTGCCTCCTTGTGCCTCTGAGAGCGTGTATGTGTGTTTGCAGGGAGGGTTGCCTGGTAAGGTAAGGTGCTCTTTTCTGCTTTTTAAAAACTGGATCAAGTTTCAATTTGTTCACCCTCATCCAGTCCATTACTGACTGACATGAGACACTGATCTAGAAACAGCTTCCTCAGATTTAGATGGCAAGACATAGACACAGCTGACACCAGCATCTGATTCTTTGATTGCCAGCTGAATCTTACTACAGCACCAGTAATGAAAGTGTACCTTCACCATTATTGCCTTGTTATATCAATTGCATCTTTTCAGGAAATGACACTACCACTTTACACACCAATATTTCTCTTCCACTGACATCCTGGTCCAAGTCTCTCCTGCTTAAAATAGGTACGGTGGTGTCAGATCTCATAGATGCGGCTCCCACTCTTTTCAGAAATAAACAAATTTGACCTAAACTTGCATTGTGGCACCTCAAAGACTGTTAGATTTTAACATGACTTGTTGTGCATAGATACTTCTTTAAACATAAGAGTGAGATACTTGGCAAATTTTTATATAAGTATACATGGCATCAAGATATAGAGACTGTAGTTGGTTGGTTGGTTGGTTGGTTGGTTGGTTGGTTGGTTGGTTGGTTGGTTGGTTGGTTGGTTGGTTGGTTGGTTGGTTGGTTGGTTGGTTGGTTGGTTGGTTGGTTGCAAATTGTGTGAGTCAAGGTGGTATTTCATAACAATGAGTACTGTTATTCCCTGGCATAGAAAGAATAACAATAACAGAAACAAAATGATTATCTAAAAAAGACTGGTATTAATAGATGGTAATGACTTCAGACAGAAGTCATCAGCCAGCTGTGAAATACCACATTAACTCACACAACAAGGCTGGCTGAGATGGGAGTTGGGGGCACTATTTTACAGTTCTTCCACTCCTTCCTGGCTGACCGTGTCCAGAGGTTGGTGCTGGGTGACAGTTGCTCTGCCCCATGACATTTATGTCATGGCGTTCCTCAGGGCTCGATACTGTCCCCCATGCTGTTTAACATCGACATGAAACCACTGGGAGAGGTCATCAGGAGGTTTGGGCTGAGGAGTCAGCAATATGCTGATGACACTCAGCTCTACCTCTCATTTTCCACCAATCCAGGTGAGATGGTTTCTGTGCTGAACTTGTGTCTGGACATGACAATAGACTGGATGAGGGTTAAAAAATTGAAACTCAATCCAGACAAGACGGAAGTGCTGTTAGTGGGTGCTTCGCCAGACAGGTTGGAGGGCCATTTCCCTGCCCTGAATGGGGTTACAGTTCCCCTAAGGGACAGGGTCCGCAGCCTGGGGGGTGCTCCTGGACCCCAGTCTAACTCTGGAAGCCCAGGTGGACTCAGTGGCCAGGGACGCCTTCCTTCAGCTGCGGAAATTGTACCAGCTATGGCCCTACCTGGACGAGCAGAGTCTCGTGACAGTTACACATGCACTGGTAACATCTCGTATAGATTATTGCAGTGTGCTCTGCCTTTGAAGACGGTCCGGCGACTGCAACTGGTCCAGAATCGAGCTGTGCGGCTGGTGAGTGGTGGGGCCGCTAGAGAACACATCAAGCCGATTCTGTTTAAGTTACATTGGTTACCAGTTGGTGCCCGGGCCCAATTCGAAGTGCTTATTTTGACGTATAAAGCCCTAAACGGCTTGGGCCCTGGATACCTGAAGGACCGCCTCCTTCCATATGAGCCTATCTGGCAGTTAAGATCTAGCCAGGGGGCCCTTTTGAAAGAGCTGTCCCTCAAGGAGGTAAGAGGGATGGCTTGTAGAAAAAGGGCCTCTTCGGCAGCTGCCCCCAGACTATGGAATGCCCTCCCGACTGAGATTCGTCTGGCACCGACACTGATGACATTTTGGCGCCAGGTCAAAACCTTCCTGTTCCAGAAGGCTATTATTGAAATAACATCAACTGTGGGTCTTGATGGCAATTTTTAGAGTATTTATCTTAATTGTATTTTAATCATTTTATCTTTTATTGTATTTTAATTGAATTTTAATTGTTGTAAGCCGCCTAGAGACCTTTGGGTAGAGTGGGCGGCATATAAGTTAAATAAATAAATAAATAAATAAAATAAAACTTTCAACTTATTAACCAACCAATCATTGCCTCTATATCATGATGCCATGTATCCCACTGTTACGTCTGAGGAAGTGGATTTTATCCATGAAAGCTCAAATTCCTTCTTTCCTTCGATTTGTACACCACCCTAATAGTGGGCAGTTTACAGCAAAAAAATTTAAAAGACCAACTAATGGATAAAATCAGATGCAACTAGAGGCATAATTCCAAATATAGGGTAGTGCACAAGGCATTAAAAAAAGAGAGAACTTACATGATTTTGAAGTAAAGCAGTGGAACAAAGCCTTGAAAAAATAATCCAGTTGTACCAGCTGCCCAGAAGGCATGTTGTGGCATATAATAAAGGATAATAAAGAATAATAAAGGATTATATAATTTTAAAGGGACTGCATTATGGCAATTATACATTCAGCTTAAAACATTATAAAAATTAAGGACTGAAATAATAAATAATACATAAAATAATAAATAATAAGTAATTCTTTAAAACCTTAATGACTACTTTGGTATTTTTAAAACATATTTTAACAGCATAACATTATGTGCAAATGTTTACTCAGACATGTCCCCACTGAGTTAAATAAGACTTATTCAGAGGCAAGTATGCACAGAACCACAGTCTTGTTCACATTGACTCCAATGTGTCTGTGGATCATGGCCGTGATGCCTGCTAAGAGATATGCTTCAGGTCATACAGCTCTAAAATTCAGAAACAAATAGTGTTTATTGAACAAATTCAGGAGATGCACAATCAAAGCAAGACTCCTTTGAACTGTAACAAATCCAAAACTGAACACCTCTGAGTATTTGTTACCAATATTGATTTGAAGATACCTAGACACCAAGTAGGTTTTTCAAACTACTAATAGTTTTTCATATAAGAAAAATACAAGGGAAGAGAGATAGCTTCTAATTACAGTGGACCCTCTACTTAAGGAATTAATCCGTATTGGAATGGTGGCTGCAAGTCGAAAAGTCTGTAAGTTGAATCTCCATTGACCTACAATGCACTGAAAACCGATTAATCCCATAACCAGTGGTTTTTATTACATTTTTATTCCATTTGGGGTTTTTTTCTGGTCTGTAAGTCGATTCTCTGGCTGCAAGTCGAATCTAAATTTTGCAGCCAGAGAAGTCTGTAACTCGAAAAGTCTGTAAGTCGAGCCGTCTGTAAGTCGAGGGTCCACTGTACAGTGAATGACCACGGCTCTCCAGTTCTCACGCCTGGCAATGTGGTTACATTGGCCAAAATCCCACTGCAGCTACACACATGTAACTTGAGATTGCACCTGTGGTAGTTGTGCAAGTGCCAAGGCAGAACTGCTGTCCTGAAGCACTTCCACCAGCATATTGCACAGTCGGTTGTGCTGGGGATGCACAACTGACTATGCAGTTACAGAGCATGGATACAAATACGTTACTGCTTCATAACCAATCAGGCTGTGTGCATTACAGAGCACATTTCCTTTTTGCCAGGCATAGCTTTACGTCAAGGCACCATAAATAAGGCATGAGCCAATATATCGCAGGACAGGTCCAATGCTTGGGCTTCTTTCTTGTTCCTCTTCCCAAGAGCATGAAGTCTCAGATGGGTGCAGTGGACTCTGTGGGAAAGTAACTCTGGGTCCTTGTTTGGAAAATGGTGAATGTCCTTCAGTCTCTGCCCTGTGTGCTTCACAGTCATCAAGTCCTATTGCAATTTATATGTAATTTCATGCCAACTGAAGCAAAAGAACTAAGATAATCTAATACTGTTTTTTCGTGTATTGTTCCTCTGAAATGTTCTTGACTGTGTCCTCTGTCACTGCTGTACAAATTACCTCAAATCCCTCAATAAGAGGAGCGGACTTTTCTTTTGCTTGAAATGTCAGCTTCTTTTCACCCTCTACTTTTAAAATCTGACAGGTTTCTTACCTAGGGCCCAATCTGCAAGTGACATGACTATTGCCCACCAAAGAAATTGTGTTTATGTCCTTTTCCTGGAAACCCCAAAACTGTAAATGGATGCTCTTGTATGGAACTCCATGCAGCAAGTTCTTTTGTCTCTTCGAAGGACAACTGCCCCAACTCTCCATGCAGATTTCCTATAATTCTGACAAGCATTTTAAAAAGTCATAGTCATTTGTTCAATTACAATTGTCCGTGAGAGACATAGCAATCTGGGTTTCCAAACTAAGATTCAGATGCAGTTCTGAGTTGAATCAGGTGGACTGCAGAATGATTCATCCTGAATTGGACTAGTTCCAAATTTCCAAGTTGGCATCCAAGACGGCTGGATTTGCACAACACACATTCCTGTTCTCAGCCTTTAACTCTGTTCTTCTTATTTCTTATTTCTTTTTTGTCTTCATTTTATCTACCATTTCTTAAGAGGAAGGAGTTTGTTCACTATAATAAAATCCAGAGCTTGACCACAAATAGTATCATTCTTTGTTACATAGATTTGGCCCACATTGATTCTTCAATCATCTTTACCAGTTGCCTGCTAAAAAAGAAAATTACCACTTTCCATCACTGGCAAAAGAATCATGCTGCTATGATTTTAAGGCTGATGATTAATACTAATACATAAAATGATTAATTAATCTTATATTTATTTAGTAGATGGTGCTATAATTTTGAACAGACATGTCAAAAACATAACTTCAGAATTATTCTATTATTCCAAGATATTCACCATAGAAGGTTCCAGGTTAAATTTGCAGCATCTTCAAGTATCATCTGCAGGCTCTGCATTTTACAAAACCTTTCATATGACATAGGTATTCTTCCCCCATCCCCCTGTTATGGAACCAACACTTTAAAGGCTTCTAAATATTGTAGGGAAATAATATAGGATGAGCCAAACCAAGGGCTTTCTATTTCTGTTGGCTACTGATCTCAATATTCAAAGAGAAGAGAGTATAAAGTTAACAAGCAATTATTTGGCAAATTAGTACTCAACAACCCCAAGTAAATAGGAAGTTTGAAACCTATCTGTTATATAGCTACTTTAATTTGCATTGCACACTGGTGTGTTTGCTTTGCAAATACTTTGCAATGAATCATCATTTGTACTATACAGTCCAAAGAAAAGCAATCAAAATTCACAGCAAGACAATGAAATTAATTATAACTGTTGAATTCTGTGGTGGTAATTCCTCCTCATGCTGGAAGATTAATTGCATTGCACTTTCCCTGCACTCCACTAAATGATCTGATGAATGTATAATCATTTACAGATTTCTCAAATGCTGAAAATTGATTACCTTTGATTAGCTCTGATCTGCACAAAGAGCTCTGACAGAGTATCACTGAAACATTACAACATTACAGACAAAGTAACAAATGATTTAATTACCAGTGTGCTTATTAATGTTAGATTCCCTGCAGTGATCCTGGCAAATCTGAGGCCTGTAATAGACCTGTGGGTTTCACTGAATTCCATTAGGGTTTAAATAATATTTCTCACTATTTCACAAATCCTTCTTTTCATAGCTGCTTAATAACGCTAATTAATTTTAATTTATACCCCCCTCAAATCTATCACATCTCTAGCAAACTTTTAATTAGATGCAAAATAGGGGAAGTTGCCTCTTTCAGGAAAGCATGTAAATATGATCTGCCATTGTCTATGTTTCCAAATACGCTGTGCATTAAAAGAAATTTATTTGCTTGTGATGCTTTAGAAAAAAAAGGAAAGTGTAGAACAAATGTTGAACAGCAGCAAATGTGATTCCACTTGGTTGCTTAAACAGAAACCAAGAATGTGGGGGAAAGGAGAGTAAAATGTTTTACTCACAGAATGGTAAACATCATTTTAATACTTTTTTTCCCTGTAGTGCCAATATATATATTCCCTCATTTTGCTAATTGTAGGAGATAAAACACACTGATTAAGCAGCGCCAGTGGATGCTGAAAGAGTGTTTGAAACAGAGAGATCAAGAGAACACTAGCCCAGGGAGATAAGCCTGTAATGAATGTTGTTGGCACAAACAAATCAAGCTTTCTCTAGGCGTGCGCTCATGATCTCTTAGATCTACTAAGATTGGCAGCTTCTGTGGCTTTGCCTCATTTTATGTCATTATGTATGACATTCAATTATTATGAAGCAATGACAATGAAAACCCAGATGATCAGACAAGTCAAACAGACCCCAGATGAAGCTCGGCTTCTGTGAGGATTTCCAGAATATAATGTTGGTAATCAAAAGCTTACATTGCGATGAAGCCTTAATGCAGAGCAGGGCTGATCTATAATAATAATTGTGCATTTTAGCCTTGCGGGAAAGAAGAAAGAGATGGAAAAGCAGAGTGAGTAATGCTGCAGGTGTTGCTCTGTTGTTTTCAGTATATGGGCTGGGAAATCTTAAATAGCAGTTATGCATCTCCCATTGCAGATTTCTTTCTTTCTTAATAATAGAACCAGCCTGGCTTTTGGGAGCTGAAAACCCATCCATCATAGTAAAATGGTAACAAGAATCAGAAGCCTCTCTGGGTAGAAAAATATTGAAGTCAGATTGTTGATGTCAGGAGTCACACTTGAGTTCATCCCTGTTTTATTAATCTGGTTTACAGACACATTGGGGCTGTGTTCAGAGTGACTTAAACACAAAACAGGCTCTCTGAAAGCTGTGACTTAGACATCCAAAATAAATTCAGTCTAGCAAAATCATTATTAGGAAACGGTTGGGGCATTTGGACATGAATGTGAGATTCAATCACAATGTTTGCAACTGATTTCCCATTAAATCTTGGCAATTTGTTGTTGATGTATCACTTGCCTATGCAAAAACCTGCACACTATCCAATGCTGCTTTATATTATACTGCATTACATTAATTGTGCTATGTTATATTATTCTCTTTTGTTATTCTGTCACCTTTTGATAAAGGTGATAAAGAAAAAATCCGTTCCATATCCTCTCTTTATACCACACCAGAAATTGTACAAATGCAAATATAAGAGATTTACATGAAACTATTCTGACTTAGTGAGAGCAAATTGAATCTAATTCAAATTCAAGGCAGCCCCAACCTTTCCTGGAGCAGTGTGAAGAACCAAAAACCAAAACAAAGAAGAAACAGCCTCACAAAACACTGAGTTTGCACGGAAAGAAGGCTATTAAATAGTACATGTGTACCTAGAATTAAAATATTGATAGTATTACCAGCCTGTCCATAAAATCGGGAGATTATGCACACTGCTTTTGAATTTTTTAAAAAAAGAGAAACCAATTAACGCTTCTGTGTTCCAGGCTTCCATCTTTCCAAATAACTGAAATGAATTTTCCTTTGCTGTTGTATAGGAATCATTTGAAAATATGTAATAAGAGCCATGGAGGCTGTTTTATGTGATTTCATATACTAGCTAGTACTCAGCTTTGTTAAATGGAGATTGCTTTAAGAAGGGTGCATTCTGTCAGGGAATGCTTATGAGGTATGAATTACTGGTCATGGCCAATCACTACCAGTTTGTTTCCACAAAAACAAGGCTGTTCTGTGAATTCTACTCAAAAACAGCCTTTATATCTATTTTCCCCTTCCTTATTTTGCCCTGCATTTTCTTTCTGGCCCAGCCCTCAGGGCAAATGATGTAATGATCTGGTTTTGTATATACAGTATAGAAAGGAAAGGGGTTATTTCATGAATTGTTGGTTCATATAGTCTATTGTAAATGAAAAATCTGTATGCAAAAAAGGTCTCTCTCCTAGGTTGCCTATTTTTGAGGCGGATTAATTTTCTTCAATAGTTAAGAAAACACAGTGTGATTTGTGCAGCTTAAACAGCTTTAAAAAACACACACACATGCTCCAAAGTGGCACTGCTTAAAAAACAAGTACACAGAGAGAGAAAACAGAAAGGAAAACAGAGGGTTGTTTTTATTTAATTTTTAAAGGACAGAATCAATGATGAGATATAATGCACAGATCTGTGGACTGAAAGGCTGCAAGTTTAACTAAAAATTCAACTTCAAGTTAATTGGCTGGCCATTGTACTACACAAAGTGCAGACCAAGGATACAGGTTTCTGAGCTAGAAGATCAGCTTTTTCTCCATATACGGTTCCCATCTTTGGCAGCGTGTAACTGACCTCTTTGCTTTGCTGTGGTTGTGGATGTGGGTGAAATATAGCCTGGTGGTTATCAAAGCAAGGAAACCACCTCAGGAAACAGGATTTTGGTGTTATGAAAGGGAAGCAAATAGCTTGTTATTTATTGTTACTATTGTACATTTATTACTCAAAATGGAAGGAAGTATTTTCTGCCCTCATGACAAAAATTACATAATTAAGTCTGGGACCTGTGCACCTTTAATTGTGTGTCTGTAGGGATGTTGTGATCTGCTTACTCTCTGGCCACAAAATGTCTTGGTCCAGCCATGTATATGTCACTAATAATTAAAAAATAAAGCAGCAGAGTTTAAAAAGAAAGAAACAAAAAACAATCTCAGACATACACTTAAAGCTTATTATTTATATAAAATATAGGATGACAGAATGATCCTCAAAATGAATTTTAAAATGTGCTACAACATGGCAAGGATAGGAAGAATATCTTCTAGATGTTTTTATTTTTTTTCTCCAATATGATTACATTTGAATAAGTCACATTCTAGTATGTTTCATTTGGCCATTCAGAGAAACATTCTTTCATTCTTTTTAAAAAGGATGTTATTTTTAAGTGATTTTATTTATTGATTGATGTTATTTAAAATATTTTACCCCAACTTTCTCCTGAAAAAAGGATCCAAGGTGGCTTACAACATACAAAATATAAAAGAATTCATAACATTATATTTTAAATGTTAGGTAAAAGCATTACAAAAAAATAAAACCAGATTTAGAAGTAACAAAATATAAACCACCCTGTCTATTGTCTCCTAGATATCTGGTCACTAAGTAAAAGCCTGCCTTAAGAGAAAGGTCTTCCTACCATGTTCATAACTGAGGTATATGCATATTTTTCATATTCTAACATTTACAGTATTCTTAGGGGAAAATCCCCCACACAGCCTGGTTAGGGAGGAATTACTTTTTTTAAAAAAAACCAAGAGCTATCAAAATAACTTCACTTTACATTTACACCCTTTCCTGGTAGAAGAAAATGACTCCAAAGAAGTGTGTTTTATGCTTCCCACTCCAAACTTCATAGCCCACAATTACTCTATATATTCAAGGGCCCTGATTGTTTTGCTTGCTCTATAATTATCTCTTATGATGAACTGTGATTCTAAGAGCTATTGTTTTTAGGCTTGGATCTGTGTATGGCACAGTCATCTGGCTACAACCCAGGAATGGACCTTCCACTTAGAATATATGCCTGACTGATTTCTCTAGTCCCTTCCAGGCTGGGTGAAACAGGGACTGTTTCTGCATGATTTCGTGGGTTGATGAGAAGCAATTATGCCTTAAATGAAGTCATTCATGTCTGCCATTTTGTTTGCATATTTTTCAGTGTTCACCTGTTATTAAACCTGTCTTTAAACTGTAAACTAGTTTAAAGTAGACTTTTATGTCTAACACAGTTCTTGTAATCAGAGAGAAACGACATAGATAATAATGTTTTCTTCACAAGTCACTCAAACAAGAAATCAAACAAAGTGATAACAAACCCCTCCCCACTGTACACATACAACAAACACACAACATTTTGTTAAAGGCTTGGGGAATTTTCTTTGCTTTATTTTTTATTTTAAAATAAATGGACATTTCCATGATCCTGTCCATGGGTTTAATTCAATGGTACTCCTCTTCAGAGCAGACCTATAGAAATAAATAGCACTTGTAAACTGTGAGTGATTTAAGTTACATTGGTTTCAGTTGGTCTGCTCTAAGTGGGATTAACAGTAGATTGAGTTCTATGTTTTCTTGGAGATAACGCCCCACTAAACTGAACCATATTTATTACCAGATTCATAGAATTAATGAGCTATTTATGTGTGTAATGGAGATGAAAGGCAGCAGATAGTCGCAAGGTTTTAAAATTGTTTTTAATACATCATTGTCATTTGAGCCAATTTAGCATGATATTATGTGTTTTTCCCCTACAAAATAGTATACTTATTAGTTATGGGGGAAAGAACATTTTTAACACTCAGTCCAAGATTCTCTCCCCCCCCCCCCGAATTAAATTGCTACATTTGGCACAAATTTTCCTGAAAGCCTTTTTTTCCCCTAAGTAATGCTGGCTGCAGCACTTAGAAAATGTACCAGGCTCATGAAAATAATGAACTATGGGAATTCACTTTGCATATGATCCACTTTACACTAATTTACCTTGCCATATATTGTCTTGTTAGGCTTCTGGATACACTCTGCTCCTAAAGGAGTACATCTTGATTAATGCAGTTTGTCTTTGAAATTCATGATAGTAGAGTACCATCCCTTTGCTACATCTCCAATTCAGGCACGGGAAAGAAAAATAAATAAGATCAGAAAAGCAGTAATTTTTTCTACAAGGGAAATGACTGGATTTTTAATTATCTTTGTAATCTCGATTCACATGGAGCAAAGACGTTTAAATTAGAAGCAGTAAGCTGACAGTACAGCACTGTTCATTAAAATGCAGTACAACATTTCTTATGGTTGTTTAAATCAGAAATATTAGTATCTCTTAATAGGAGGAGTGGGTCCAATATATCACAACTCTTTCAGGGAGGAAATGTTGTATACTCTGGTGGTCCCTGCTTTTTAAAATTCTTTTTTTTTTAAGGGAGGGAATTTGCGAAAAGGCAGGCAGCAGCCCCATCTAAATCATTCAACAGCCCTAAATTACTAGGCCAGCCCTGACCACTGCTGTGCTTTAAACTATTTGCTAAATTCATTATTGTTTGGATTACTACAAATGATTTTCTGATTTTTGTTCTCATGGCACTGGAAATTTCCCCTGTCATTTACGTCTTTGCCATTTGCGTGCAAATTCGACCCGGACTGGGATCCCTGCCATTCCATTTTCTTCACAGTGAAGGGTTTTTCTCTGCTCCTGGTGGGGCAAAGTCATGACCCAGAAAAAAATTGATTCATGAATTCTCAGGGTGCAGCTCAAGAAGAGAGGAAATATGCCTTGGCTGAGCTCCTACCAGTGACAATTTAAAACCTGTAATTAGTTTGGATGCAAGCTGTAAAAGGAATCGGAATTTAAAGTGCATTAATTCAACCTGATATATTAACTTTAACAACGTAGATGCCTTATTATGGAGAATCATTATTACAGTCTGTTTGGCTAACTGCTGGAAACTAGGCTTTATTAACTTAAAAGGGGGAGGGGGATGATTAGCAAGTGCCAGTAAGTCTGGGAAACATTTTATACATATGATGAGTTTCCAAGAAAAACATAACTTTTAGTGGGGTTAGTCAGCCATAACACCTTAGTTATGGATTCTATTTTTGTGTCCTTCGCCATCATCTCTTCCCATGACAGTGGTCAAGGCCACGTCCCTCCTGCTGGTATCAGGATCGTGCATCCCCTTTAGCCAACTCCCTGACATTTCTATGAACTACACAGCTGAAATGTTATACAGTAATTAATGTTGATCCTAGCACACACTCAGCCTCCAGTACAAATTAGGATGGAAAAGGTTATCATAATATTTTGCTAGTCTGGTAGATTTCAATTGCTCCCTGTGGGGGGACAAACAAAAAAAAATAAAAGAGAGAGAGAGGGTATTTTTAAAGTTAAGTTACAGAAGAAAACAATGCCCAAGTCTGTCTGGAATGAAAAAGGAAAGAGAAGTATTTGAGAGATTCTGCTTTGAAAATAATTACTTTTTGATGGAGAGATTTGGACCTGTAGAAGAATTCAACACCCCAAGGACCAGTTCACAGTATCGTGGTATGCAGCTTTATGGGCAATGTCAGATGATGGCTGAAATTCAAACTCAAACTCTCTTATCTTGTGGAGTTCAAATCCAGGTACAACCAGCAGCTGTATCTTCTCGACCTGTCAGTGGTGTCTGAAAAACACCCAGAGACTAAATAATTTAGATTACACCATTCTGACCTGTATAATTGTTTAAATGAGTAATGCAGCGACTAACTGAAAGAGGTCAACCATCTGTGGAGGAAACACAGAATTTAGTTTCATTTCCAAACAAACTTGTGAAGACCAATGCTGTGGGAGGTAGGAGAAAGTCTGAAGAGAGACCATTGCTTATCTGGTTAAAGCTTCCATCACTAGCAGAAAGAAACATTAATCGTGAATGGTCCATGGACAGCAGCTAAGTTTGATCTATGCAACATGTCATTAATCTGTCTTTACTTTCCTATAGGTTAACATGAATGGGTTTTAAATATCCATTATCACTACCAGTGTAGTCATTGCCTAGCAAACAAATTACAAACACTGAGAACCCTGACCATATGGGGCTTATCACAGCACCTTCGCAACGTATGTGGTTTTTCACTGGGCCCTCTAGGGAGAATAAAAGCTCAAAATGCATTGCTCCAAATGTGTACACAGATTAAATTCTAACAACCTGGTTGTCAGCAATGAAAAGATCTACTGAATGGCCTAAAGAATGGTCCGAAGGCATATGATGTTGCTTAAGCTAAGCTGGTTTGGCCCTTTAAGCTGCCTGGAGGCAAGACCACCTGGAAACCATGTATAAAGGTCTTTGGAGAAAGCATGGAGCAGAAGAATCCATGAATAAGTAATACTGGCCCTCAAAACTGGTATTTGCCTTTATGGGACTGAATGGCATAAGTAATAAAGTTGCTTCCTCCTTCTTTTAGGTTGCTATGTTTGTTTTACAGCAGCAAGAGGGGTTTCTGATGTTTAGTGATGCATTTCTTGGCTGGGCGTTAAAAAGCATCACATGTTTGTTTCTCAAATTCATCCAATTCCTTGTCTTTTCTTCTTAAATATTTTCTGCTGTTTTCTGACTACTTTCCTGAAGTGAAAAAACATTGTTTTATTCATGGTCAGATTTTTCTTTTCATTGTTTTTATTTCTTTGGTCTCTCTCTCTCTCTCTCTCTCTCTCTCTCTCTCTCTCTCTCTCTCTCTCTGAAAAGTGTGTGTGTGTTGTGTGGAATTTGGGCAGTGGATCCATCCACCCTTCTCCTAGTGAGAAACAAGTAATTTTTTGTCTGAAATATTTTTTTCTCCCTTTCTCTTTCTCCCTCCTTTCTTCCCTCTCTTTCTCTCTGTATGCATTTACGGTACATTTCCAAGTGCATTAACTAAAACCTTGCTAATTTCCCCATGAAAGTCTGGTGTTCCTATATAGAATTATTGACAAACCATAGTAATTAGATGGAATGGCTGCCCATTAACATTGAATCACTGCTGATTTGGCATGTGTTACTGTATCCAGATATATAGCATGGAGCTATGTTAATACTGTATAGATGGGCAATAATTGGGTACTTTTGCTTTTATTTTACCTCCCTAACAACATTCTACTTTTTTCCCTCCCTGGAGCAAGCTCAGTAAATGATATTGTCACATAGGTGGCCTTTTCAAATTCTTCTGATTACAGAGGAAAAAACTTAAGCGTGTGCCTTCCCTACCTCAGGATACTGCTGCTGACACTTAAAGCATCTTAACAATTGATGGGTTTCCTTAACAATAGGTGGAGCTTCTAAAATGTTTAGTTAGCAAACATGTTTTTCTTTCCTTTTTTTTCACTCCCTGCTGAAAGGAATGAAAACTGTGAAACTGCAAGGTGCTTTCTTGACAAGTGGTATAAAGGTGTCATGCTCTGTGGAGGAGGTATCGTAAAAATGCAGTAGGAGGCTCATACTCCATGGATTAAGAGCATCTTTTTATTTCATCAAATATATTAGCAATTTTAGATACATCTGGCCTCCATTATGGTGGAGGTGCATACTGTGGGTAGGAAATGATGATGCATGTCCATGCAGTAATAGGATGTTGTCATGGGGAAA
This sequence comes from Pogona vitticeps, assembly GCF_051106095.1. Lineage (NCBI taxonomy): Eukaryota > Metazoa > Chordata > Lepidosauria > Squamata > Agamidae > Pogona > Pogona vitticeps. Next base: position 312,046,828 of record NC_135783.1, read on the forward strand.
ATCTAACCTTTTATATGGAGAATTTCTGCCTATTTATTTTATTTTTATTTAATTCTTTTTAAAACCTTCAGCTTATGTATGTGGGATATTGTGCTTCTGCACCCATGATTCAAAAAGCCACAAAATGGGCCGACATTGCTGTGCAATATCGTGCCCGCATTGCCAGCTGGAAAAAGGATGCCAAGCTTTACATAGCAAAGGGCACCTTGAATGTTGACAACACAATGGCAGCAGTCAGGATCCACAGCATATCATCTTGTGCTCACTACCACACACAAAGTGGCAGCACACAAGAGAAAATCCTGGAAGCTGAATCCTTTTTTCATCAACCACTTCTCACCGAAACACAAAGCAATCATCAGGGCTGTTTTTCAACAAGAGTGAAGGGTAATGAGCAGAAGAGGATGTCCTGTAAACTATTTTGACTGCTACCATTGGTTTTGTCAATATTCAGGCTGCAGTTCGCTGTGTAAAGCTTGACATCCTTTTCCCTGCTAGCAATGTGGGTATGATACTGTGCAGCAATATCAGGCCATTTCCTGGCTTCTTGAAGTTCAGAATGTGGCTAGAGAAGCACAATATCCCACATTCATAAACCAGAAGAGTTTTTTTAAGAATTGGATTTCCTGGCTTTTTAAATGGGAGTTTAATTACACACAAATTCCAACATACATTTCCCTCATATAGAATTCCCAATGATGGAGGATTATGGACAATGAGCACATGATGTGTATATAGTTACTGGGAGAAGGCAGAATTGATAACAGCTTGAATGTGGCTGTAGTCCCTCTGTGCCAAAATATTTGAAGGGCTGTTTTAGACTAGATGAAATAAAGAAACTTGTATATCTTTTAACTTTTCAGGTAAACTAATGTTGCAGAATGCAAGCTAGAGAACTATTTTTAATTTCCAGTCCCTTTCTTTGAGTTAGAAAAGCTAAGGTAAAAAACCTATATTGGACCAAAAGCTCTATGGACATGTGTGCATGTTTTCCAAAAGATGTCCTTGACCTTTTGAAAAAAAATTTTAAGAAGGGAAGAGTTGGAGTTAATAAATAATGTCTCGGGAAGCAAGGTCAAAAATCATCCATAGATGTGAAAAGACAGCAAAGGAAGGCAGGGACAAAAATCCACACATTTGAAATGTGGTTTTGGAGGACAACATGCAGATATGAAAGGCAGCCAGAAAAGCAGAAAGGTAGCTGCTCAAACAAGTCAAGCCTGAATTTTCACCAGAACAAAAATGAGTTAATTAAGTCAATTCAGCCTATCCTAAAGGTAAAGGTTCCCCTTGACAATTTGTCCAGTCATGTCCGACTCTAGAGGGTGGTGCTCATCTCTGTTCCCAACACACAGAGCTAGCGTTTATCTGAAGACAATCTTCTGTGGTCATGTGGTCAGCATGACTTAGACACGGAAAGCCGTTACCTTCCCACTGTGGTGGTACCTACTTATCTACTCACATTTTGCATGCTATCAAACCGCTAGGTTGGCGGGAGCTGGGACAAGCAATGGGGGCTCACTCCGTCGTGTGGATTCCATCTTATAACTGCAGGTCTTCTGACCTTGCAGCACAGAGGCTTCTGCGGTTTAACCCGCAGCGCCACCACGTCCCACAGCCTATCCTACCATACAAATATAATAGAATTATAGAAGTGACTAGAATAGATCATTGGTGGGAAAAGTGGGGTGGAGAAATAGGAAAAGAGAAAGGTCTAATATGAGTTGGGTTGACTCAACAGAGGAAGCCATACTTATCAGTTTGCAAGATCTGAGCAGAACTTATTGAAAAAGACAAGATTGCTAGAAAGAGAGGTAGTAGAAAAAGAGAACAATCTAACATGAGATGTTGGTTTGCAAGATCTGTTAATGATAGGACATTACGGAAGTCAGTACCTCACATCAAAACATGATGAGTAGGTTTGCCTGCACCAAGGAAGCTGAGGGCAGTGTTATCAGAAGACTAGACACTTTTACAAGCCTAGGCTCATAGCGGGAGCATTCAGTGCATAATGGTCACAGTTGAAGCATCAAATAAAGATATATCCATACCCATTCAATCACATCAGCAGAAAAGAATGGATAGTTCCAATGGTTTTGGTGATAGAGACACTCCGAAGGGCAGTAGTAGTGTGGAAGTCTACACTAGATGATCTTTCATAGACAACAGCAGTGATACACCTGCTGATTGTTAGTCCTGTGCAGAAGGTGGCAATGGTAAACAACCTATTTTAAGATCTGAAATCATGTAATGAGACATCCCAAGATGAAATAAGATATCTGATCTGTTGATATGAAGGAACATTACTCCTTGCATTTTGAGAATTCTCTCCCTGTTGCTATAGCTAGAAGGTTTTTTCACAATGAGTGCCTGTATTTGAAACTTATCCTCTTTGCCCTTGCAGATAGCGTGGAATATATAGATAGATTTTTCTCCTTTCGTTTTAACAAGAAGAGACCCATCTTAAAAGATGGTGGCAGGCAACTGGAGAATGTAGAATCCATGGTTTGGACAAAAGACTTCTTTAGAAGGATTTAGAGGGCCACATCTGCCGTTGCTCCCAGACTCTGGAACTCCCTCCCATGGGAACCTAAGCTGGCCCCATCTTAGCTGTTCTTCCGCAGGCAGGCAAAGACCTTTTTCTTCATGCAGCTTTTCCTTAATTACTGGGAACTCTGAGAGGGCTTTTTAAATGGACTGTTGTGCTCTGTTGTTTTAAATGTGTTTAAGTATTGATCTTAGTTGCCATTTTAATATAATACTTGTTCAATTCTTTTTAAATATTAAATACTGTTTGAAAGATGTAAGCCACCTTGGGTCCTTTTGTGGGAAAAGGTGGGAGAGAAATATTTTAAATAAATAAATAAATTTATTGGGCCAAATTTCAGTGTATAACTTTAAAGGTAAAGGTAAAGGTTCCCCTTGACATTTTTAGTCCAGTCGTGCCAGACTCTAGGGGGCGGTGTTCATCCCGTTTTTCAAGCCATAGAGCCAGCGCTTGTCTGAAGACAGTTTGTTTGTTTGTGTGTTTGTGTGTTTGTGTGTTTGTTTGTTTGTTTGTTTGTTTGTTTGTTTGTTTGTTTGTTTGTTTGTTTGTACCCTGCCCTTCTGGCCTATAAGGCCACTCTTTCCGTTGTCACATGGCCAGCGTGACTAGGGAGCGCCATTTTACCTTCCCACCAAGGTGGTACCTATTTATCTACTCGCATTTACATGCTTTCGAACTGCTAGGTTGGCGAGGAGCTGGGACAAAGCGACAAGAGCTCACTCCGTCGCATGGATTCGATCTTACGACTGCTGGTAAATCAGATGGGGCACTGGAAATAATTAATTTAAATTGATTTAAAGTTTCTTATTAAACCCCCACCCACCCATTTCAGGTTCTGGGGCTCTCTTGAGAAGACTTTGGGTGCCTTGGAATTTTGGGGAGGTGGGGACTTTAAAAGTCAAAAATCATCACTGAATCACTGCTGGCAGTCCCGATCTCATGGCAATGATCCAGTGGTAATTTTTTACTTGCAAAGCACCCCCTCCATCTCAATGCTCCCAAACTCTTCACCAGAGCAAAAGGGAGCCCTGGGACATCTTGGAAGCTGAATCTGGGGATAAGAAGCTTTAAATCTATTTAAAGTAATACTTCTTGTTTCCTGATCTGATTTACTCCAGTGTATAGCTACACAATAGGATTTTGCCTGTTGTTCTTCTTTAACCTGAGATTTAGGGACCATTCTGGCTGCTGGACCATACTCATATCCATATGGCTGAATAATCTCATATTGGGAGCAAAACATCTTTAACCTATTATGATGTATTGTTCCATTGATTTCAGTGGGACTCCAGCAAAACTCTCTGGCCAAATGTGTTGATGTAAACTTTAATAAGCAACATTTTGTTGTACTATTGAGAAACAAACTTGAAGCTGGATGTAGGTTTGTGAAATAACCATGCCCATGGCAGACATGACTTCTCGGCCTTACACCTTTCAAGAAAGTCACCTTGAACTAGTTACCAAACCTTGGACCTCCTTTGACAATACGGTATGATCACATCAGTATTTTAAGTGCTCTCTGCATACAGATGAAGACGACTGATTTAGGCTACACTAAGGAGATAGCTACAGGATAAGAGTAGCTTTATTCACTGCTTGTTGTCCCAGCTTTTTATTCACTGGCTGGAAGGATATGTAATGCTTTTGGAAAATGGCTGTCTTGATGAGACCTCTGATTGTAAAGGACTTTCAAACTGGGAACTATACAATGTTTGATGCTGAGTGGATAACTTTCTCTCTCCTTTTTTAAAAAGAAGGTCACTTTGCCATCCCATTTTTTTTTCAAAGTGAGACTCATTATGACACTCACTCCAATGACCATGGGTATCACTTTCTTTTCCTAGAATATTTGTAGGAGTAATGCACACAAACCTCGATGCAACTAGGGATCTTCTAGAAAATGTTACTTTCCACTTACCAGTAGCAGCAGCTTTTACAAACAGAAGCTATCTTCATCATATCAATTGTTATCTCTGCATCTCACCTGTACTACTTTTCTTCCATATACTCATCATTTACAAGCCTTCTTGAAAGAAAAAGAAAGAAAAAGAAAAACACTTTTCCAAAAGTGATGTGGAAATACGTATAATCTAATGCCTGGGGAAGAAATTTTATCATGACAACAAGCAATGGCACATGTGAAGACTAGACATGAAAGATATGCATAATGAACAACAGTTCTTTAAAAGCGATACGGAGGCCCAAAAAACAAATAAATCTGAGATGGGATTTGTGATTCAGAGTAATACTCTTCAGTAAACAACTATGGCAGCATCTCACTTGAACTTATAAAAATTAGAAGCTGGTGCCTCTTTTTTCAAGTAATATTAATGTCATGCCCAGTGCCTGTCTTTCTAGTTCACTGGTTTATTTTGGCCTGGCCTGGCTTCTGTTTTAGGCCTGTCCCTTTAGCTGATATTGGCTAGAGGATGCTGTGGGTGCCTTCCCCTTATCCATTCTTCCCAGTTTTCCTGTTTATTTGCCTTAATGATGAGAAGAACCAATATCTTAAGATAAAACCAGTTTATTCCTGCTCTCCATACCCTCAGGTTTCCATCACAAATAGGTTCTGAGAGATACACACAAAATTAGCTAACTTCAGAGTTCAGACTGCAGGAAGAGAGCAAGTATATGCACCTTGTACGCTTGTCCATGCATGTTCTCTGCTGACCTCATCAGCATCTAGAGGGGCTTGAGGCAGAGTCGATAACCATGAGCCATACATGGATTTTGAGAGTCTGACAAAAGACTTTTCCTACTTGCATTCATTGTTGCTTAGGGCTTCTGCAACATATGTGGTACCTTTTCCTCCTAACAATTGTAATCTGCTGAGATTCATATCATTGAAAACTGTGGCCACCTGATTCTCCGTATCACAATGATCACTAAGATGCCATACTGCAAGGATCAAGGATTTCCTCTTCAAATCCTCCCTCAGTGTATACACATAACTGTGGCAGAATGAGGACATGCTACAACTTTGCTTTAGGAATATGAAAAATTCCCCATCTCAGTTTTCAGCAGATAAATAGTGAATATGAGGGCAATTACTCAGCAGTCTCCCTCCTCTGGCAGACTGTCTTTGCAGTGACAGGACTAGCATGCATTCTGTCTCCCCATCAGCTGTAGGAATATTAACCAGCCAGAGGGAGAACTATTTGTATAATTGCCATTGTGCTCCAAATCTATCTATCTATCTATCTATCTATCTATCTATCTATCTATCTATCTATCTATCTATCTATCTATCTATCTATCTATCTATCTATCTATCTATCTATCTATCTATCTATCTATCTATCTATCTATCCATCCATCCATCCATCCATCCATCCATCCATCCATCCATCCATCCATCCATCCATCCATACATCCATACATACATCCATCCATCCATACATACATACATACATACATACATACATACATACATACATACATACATACATACATACATACATACATACATACAATTTTGTCCCGCCTTTCTCCTTAAAAGGACTCAAATTTTCTTGACCTCAGAGGTTAGCAACAACTGGGTTCCAGCCTAACAAGTTCTCTTTGACATACAGTGGACCCTCGACTTACGGAATTAATCCGTATTGGAACTGTGGCCGCAGGTCGAAAATTCCATAGGTCGCGGGTCCATTTCCCATAGGAATGCATTGAAAACCATTTAATTCGTTCCAGCCAGAGGAAAAAAATCCGGGGCTTCCAAAGCTGCACCCGCTGCCCTCTGCCTTCTGTCCCCACTGTCCTCTGCCTCCCATCCCCATGGTTACAGGAGGTAGAGGGAACCGGGGACAGGAGGCAAGAGGCCAGTGGGTCCAGCTTTCTAAGCCCTGAAAGCCCAAAGCTGACAGCAGGTGCAGAGAGGCTTTTGGCTTTCCCCGCCTACCCCCGCTCGCAGCTTTGGAAGCCGGAAAGCCGAAAGCCGCCCTGTGCCCGCTGTCAGCTTGGGGCTTTCGGGGCTTAGACCTGCAGCCTATGGACTGGAAGGGGGAGACGGGGAAAGTGGCAAATTTGAATTTGGCGCTTTCCCCGCCTCCCCTTTCTGGTCCGTAGGTCGATTCTCCAGCCGCAAGTCAAAGTGAAACTTTGCAGCCAGAGAAATCCGTAGGTCGAAATGTTCGTAAGTGGAGCCGAACGTAAGTCGAGAATCCACTGTATGCTTTTATGAAGTGTAGCTCACTTCCTCAAACAACCAAAAATGTGGGTTAACATCCACCAAGGCTTATGACAAATAAAATGATTTAGTGTTTTAGGGACCATATGATTCAAGGTTGTTTTAGTCTCAATTCTGTAGCATTTCTTTTCACCCATTGCTTTTGCCAGTTATTTATAGTGAGACTTGTCTAAATATCATTAATAGGCCTGGCCACAGTAGACCTACTGACTCCTGTATTCAGTTGTAATTTAATAAATAAGTTCCAATGATTCAGCAGGTCTACCATAACTAGAAGTAACAGCTAAATTTAGGCCTCTGTTTTTGCTTACTTCACTGAAATGTGCACACTTTTTCAGACACATTTCACACTAATTCATCTATGCAGTTATATATAATATAATTTTTATGCTGTTTGAAAAACAAGAACAAATATGTATGCAGGGTTTTGTCGCTACTTGTTTCCTCCAAAATATTTATTTATTTATTTAACTTATATGCCGCCCACACTACCCGAAGGTCTATATATAAGCCTCACAGATGGGCACATTCCAAATGAAGGTGCCATTTTTCCTCCAGTGAGTCTCCAGAGGTGAAGGATGGATATCCTCATCAATTTTCTCTACTCTAGTCTTAATTCTTTTCCATTCTTTAGTTTTGCATTCCTGCTACCCACAGCTATGGTAGCATAATTTAAAAGAGGGAAGGAGCATATGTTTTTGTTATCTCCTGTGCTTGGCCATATTGTCAAGTAAATATTTGATGTTCTTTTCCTTTTAGGAACAACATTAAATCAATTCTCAGCTTAGCATCAACATCATGTAGCTCTGGGTTTTATTCCTGTAGTTCAGCAAATTATTCCTAGGAGAGGTCATGATCTACTCTGATAATAACTATTGGGCTTCTAATCAGCTGTCATTCTTTAATTACAATTCTGCTCTTAAATTTTATTGCAGTGTTGTTGTTTTTCCAATGTTGCAGGTCAGAAAGTCTGACACTGGAACAACTTCCGAAGAGCCTTGTAGACCTTTATGAATCTCTAGGAAAAATCAGAATCCTGCTCTTGTGCAGCTAGCATTTATCCTTGAAAAAAGGTTAACTCCAGTTTGAGCTGGATAATTGTTTCTAGTTGTGTCAGTGTTCATCTGGGCATCAAGGTAGAAGCATTTTTCTTGTTGGAACAATGCCAAGCAACATCTGCTTTTTTCCCCCCATTATAAGCTGGCTTGGATGTTAAGATCATCAGGAGAGGCCTATCTCTCAGTCCTGCCACCTACACAGGTGCATCTGATGGGGACACAGGAAAGAGCCTTTTGTGTTGCTACTCCTAGACTCTGGAACTCCCTACCGCAGGAGGCCAGACTGGCTCCATCTTTGCTATCCTTCCCCAAGCAGGCAAAGATATTTCTGTTCATGCAAGCCTTACCTCAGTAACCAGCTACCTGTGTGTGATTTTTAGATAGATTGTTATGCATTACTGCTTTGACTTTTTAGTACTACTTTTGCTTTCCATTTTTGTGTTTTCCATTTCCCAGAGTAACATTTTAAAAAAATGTATACATATTGATCTTTGCCTTAATATTGCCTATTAATGATGTGAGATGCCTTGGATTTGCAGACACACACACACAAACACACACACACATATTTTCTCCACCCTTTGCAATTTCTCAAGCTGAGAGAAATCCGCTTGTGTGTGTGTGTGTGTGTGTGTTCCAGCTCCCACAAGCATGGGGGATAACTCTGCATATGCTCCTGGACCTGGAAACACACTCTGCACATGCCCCAGAGTCGGGGGGTCAGGGCCGAAGGGGGGGATAAAAGTGCCTCCTGCTCCCCGGCTTTAGGAGAAAGGAGGGACCAGACTGGCCCCTATTTCCCTGGCTTTGAACCGCCACCCCCCCAAACCCCAGAACAGCCTCCCCTCCAGCAGGCAAGCAAGTGCACTCACTTCACTCCTGTCCGTTTCTATCCATCCATCTCACTCGCACCTTCCTGCCTTATTCAGCTCCAGGCAGAAGCAGCCATCCACAAGCTGGGGATTGATTACCCAAGGCTGTCAGCCCTAAACAATCAAGCCACCTTATCTTCGATCTCTGAAAGAACCAGAGGATTTACAAGTGCCTCAACACAGAAAGTATCAGGGAGAGGTTTGGCTGCAGGGGGTGGGGAAGGGGTGTGGTGGGGGTGGAGATACAAAAGCCAGACATTTTAAAGTTTTTTAATTTTGCCTGCCAGACGGAGGACATGATCCTGAAAAGTAGTACATGTCCTCCTTTTGCCGGACGTCTGGCAACCCTATGTGTGTGTCTGCAAATCCATTTTCTCCACCCTTTGCATTTCTCAAGCAGAGAGAAATCCATGCCTTCTGTTTTTTTTCTGGTTTTTATAAAGTGTTTCAAATCTGTCACACAACGTTTTAAATTGTTTATTTCACTTTATTATGCTTTCATTAATGTGATTTCTTAGTGTACTTTGTTTTAGTAGCTCTTATATTTTGTTTGATTGTTGCTGATTATTTTGTTTTTTATATTATTTAATTCTTTTTTTGTAAACTGCCCAGAGTGGCCTTGGCAGCCAGATGGGTGGTATAAATTTTTTTTAAAAAAAACTATAAATAAAACAAGGGGCATGGGTCTCCATTAAAGGCAAGAATAGATTGTCTCCATTGGTCCTGGGAGCCCAGTAAGAGTCTATGTAGATTTGTTTTGTTTTTTATTTTTAAAAACTTTTTAAAACAAGAAAACACAGTGGTCAGTGGATTCTGAGTTTTGTAGTCCAGAAAATGTAACTTTCCCAGTCTTGACCTTTCAAAACTGAGTAGGTTGAATGGTTATGTTATTGCCACGTGATCAAATAGCTATTCTCCCCAATACCTAATTCCAAAAGCGATATGCCCCCCCACCCTACCCCACGAATGGAGCCCACCCACCCCCAATACGTTCTCCTTTGTCCTCCTTTTTGGCTTTCTATGTTCTCCTTTTCATACCCATGTATCTGGCAACCCTATTTTCAAGGAGAAAGGCAGGAGAAAAATATTTTAAATAAATAAATAAATAAATAAATAAATATTTCTACAACCTTTATTAATGTACATTGCTTCTATTTTCTGTAAGCATAAAATATTTCAAAGTTTATTTGCGAAGGCTTTCACGGCCGGGATCTAATGGTTGTTCTGGGTTTTTCGGGCTCTTTGGCCGTGTTCTGAAGGTTGTTCTTCTTGACGTTTCTCCAGTCTCTGTGGCCGGCATCTTCAGAGGACAGCAACCTGTGCTCTGGTGTAATTGGCTTGGGAGTGCCAGTATTTATGGCTGTGAGATAAGCTTATGTCTTTTTCTGTAGATGGGTGATTAGTGTGTATTATTGTGGGTCTATTGTTGTGCTACTTCAAAGTTGTTGAACATGTGTAACTTTTTTGAGAAGTGAGATATATATTTCATTCACACAGAAATCAATGTTTCCTGTTTTAAATACCTAGGTATGGTCCTTCAATCTACTGGGGACAGAAATGCCCATATACAGTATGCAGCCACCCAAGGGGAAAAAACAGCAAACGCCATCTTAAGGTTCTACCATTCAAAATGAGGACCAGCAAGTTGTTACTATGCCAGATTGTTGCTCTTGTTTAGATTAAATGGGTCCCTGTACCTGTGAGAATAATTAACTGGCCCCATAGTAATTTACTAGGTAGACAAAATACCATGAGAGTAAAGTGCTAGTAAACAAAGTTGTTTAAGTATCAATTTGCTCAATTCACATTTTAGGACTCTATGAGCTCTTTTTTCCTTTCTTTTTTCCCCTTATCTATTGTTTATATGTTCAAATGTCAGCTAGCCAGGGAATGAATAAAATTCAGTATTTATTCAATGGATGAATAAAATTCCTAGTTTGATATTACATTCTGAGGTACAGTTTAAATGCCTCAAATGGGCATTCTTCCAAGTTCTAACACAATTCGCCAAAGACTGGAAAAGTAATTTTTTTGTGACTACATTTCACAGAATGTTCTCCAGTTGGGCAGATTCTGAGTGTTGAAACTTCCAAAAAATAACTTTTTTTCAAGCCCCACCCCAGTGTTTGCTTTCACTTTTTAATGTTGCTCTCCATATCACGATAATTTTCGGCAGCCATAATAACCATTTACCCCCAACTACAAATACAGATTATTTCCTCTGCAGAATTCTATATTTTACCTTTCACAGCCAGAGACATGGCCCCAAAGAGGTCCACTGTGTCTGCAGATCTTTCTGCTAATGTGCATAACAGAGAGAGGAGGAAGCAGTCCAACCTACTACTTGATCTAGATATTGGAAATCTCAGCACCTGTTGAACATGCACCCAGAGTCACCCCTTCTCATAAACTTCACAAGCACACTCCTGCATACATATGGGTGCTATCACAAGATAAGCTTAAACAGCCTTTTGAATTTCTGGCATTTCCATGATGATGTCACTTCCGCCCACATCACACCTGCTCAAACATAAATATTTTCATGCTGTTAGAAATACCAACTGTACTCTTTTACTAATGTAGGAGAGGCCACACCACTGCAACAGACCACCTGGATTCTGATGTTTCTTTATTAAGAAAATAGCATCCACTCTCCTAGATTAATATTTGTTCCCTGTCCATGGTGGTGGTGGTGTTATACCACCAACACATGTAGCATTTTACATAACAGTTTAAGAGTAGCCCCCTCCCTTGAGAAGCTTACAACTTTAATGAAATGAAATCAGAATTAAGTCTTATTAGTCAAGCGTTTCCTAAAGAAAGCTAGGAATGCGTGAGAATTTTGTTGATCTTTTACTAAGAATTACACAAATTCATAAAATTCTTGATATTCAAAATGGAACAAAGTTGAAATGAAAAGCAACTGCATGTGAGAAAACCCAAAGTGACAGATTTGTCCATCGAGACCTAGGAATTTGAGTACTTAACACTTAAAATCCCTTTACTTATGGAATTAATCCGTATTGGAATGGTGGCTGCAGGTCGAAAAGTCTGCAGATAGAGTCTCCATTGACCTACAATGCATTGAAAACGGATTAATCCTGTAACCGGCCGTTTTTGTTCCATTTTTGGTCCATTTTGGGTTTTTTTTTTCTGGTCTGTAGGTTGATTCTCTGGCTGCAAGTCGAACCTAAATTTTGCAGCCAGAGAAGTCTGTAACTCGAAAAGTCTGTAAGTCGAGCCATCTGTAAGTCGAGGGTCCACTGTAGTTTTGAATCTAGGTAAAGGTAAAAGTTCCCCTTGACAATTTTTGTTCAGTTGTGTTTGACTCTAGGGTGCGGTGCTCATCCCCATTTCTAAGCCATAGAGCCAGCGTTTGTCCGAAGACAATCTTCCATGGTCACATGGCCAGTGTGACACGGAACGCTGTTACCTTCCCACCGAGGTGGTCCCTATTTATCTACTTGCATTTGCATGCTTTTGAACCGCTAGGTTGGCGGGAGCTGGGGCAAGCAACGGGCACTCACTCCATCGCGGGGATTCGATCTTACGACTGCTTGGTCTTCTGACCCTGCAGCACAGGCTTCTGCGGGTTAGCCTGCAGCACCCCCACGTCCCTAGTTTTGAATCTAGGTATGCTTAATTATGCAGTTGCTAAATCATGCTTGTTATTTCTCTCTCTCTCTCTCTCTCTCTCTCTCTCTCTCTCTCTCTCTCTCTCTCTCTCTCTCTTTTTTTTTTTTTTGAAATGAGGCTCCTCATCTTTAATCCTGGACATAAGACTGTTGCATTTTTTCACCACAACTCCCAGAATTTCCCAGGAATTCCTTCAGCTAGAATTCTAATAGTTGTGGCCAAAACCAAGTCATACAAAGAATTGCAGAACATAAATCTCTGCCTCAGTAAGTTTTTCTCTGGAGCAATGAACATTAGTCCAAAGATGAGGAAAATGGTTTGAGTTGCTAAGCTCCATGGGACCTGCAATTGATTAGGCGATTGGTAGTCTTTCTATTTATTAGGTTCTGTGCAGGGTACCTCTCAAAAACTGTTATGTGCCATCAAGTAGGGACAGGCATCCTAATAGGGCTTTCATGGTAAATGACATAAATAAAGAGTGGTTTTACCATGCCCACCATCCTATAGTGCATTTCCATGGCTGAGCAAGGGTTCAAGCCCAGGTTTCCTGGGTACTAGAATGCCACTCTGTCTGCTGCACTACACTGAGCACCAGTCACCTAATCCTTTCCAGCTGCCATGGAGCTTAGCCACTCCTATCTGTTTCTTTTTTTCTTCAAGCTAATAACTATTGTCCATAGATGGATTTGGCAAGGCACAGGTGCACGTTTTGAAATTCCTATCAGGACTTGATTTTTTGTTCCTCATTCTCACCAGTCTGCTTCAGTATCACAAGGAATCTTTACAAGGAGTTTGGCCACTTTGCACTATTCCTTGCCTCCTGGAGAGAGGGAGACAAAGGGTTTTACTGAGGTTTCCATAGACACATGGCACAAGGATTGGCTGATTGTTAAGACACAGACAACCCATCCAAGGCTTAAAACTGGCAGATTTCCATGAAACAAGGCAGCAGTCATCCTAGTTTGCTTTGTTTTGTTGCTCTCTTGCTTTGTTTGCTAGTTTATTTTCTCTCCTAAAATCATCCTCAAAAATTTGGATGATTCAAGACTGCAATATAATCTTAGATAGTTTTCACAGAGAGTGAGAAGAATTTTCTAATTCTGCATCCTTGATTGCAAGAATGATACAGGTGAGGTTTTACATCCCTAGGACAGAGCAACTGGGAGAGATAGGAGTGATGGAAATGAATTACTATACAGTATATATACTTCTGCAGCTATGATTCTTCAGAGCTTTGTTTCCATTGTATCTGAAAATTGAGGGTTTAAGACAGAAGTTTGTAACCTGTACCCCAGCAGGCTTCATGTAGCCCTTAGTGTAACTGTCCTGTGCAAGTCATCAGTTCACATATTTAAGATGTGTCCAAAGTTTTGAATAGCTGTCAGTTTGTGTGTTGGATTACAACTTGCAGGTTTCCCTCATTATCGACCATAAGGAATTGGGGATCCCAGGAGTCCAAGAAAAGTAAAATTTGCAAGCTCTAGATCCGTACCTACCACAAAGTGATCTGGGTGAGGAGGGAGAAACACACAAGAGAGAGAGAGAGAGAGAGAGAGAGAGAGAGAGAGATTAAGGTGTCATAAGGAAACAGAGGTCAAGGGAAGGAGTAGCCCTACTCCCTGTGGCTCTCACTGAAACCACCACTGGCTTGCTGTGTTTGATGGAATATCCCTGAAGGAATGCAGTTCCATAAGTGGAAAAAGTCTCTCTACCCCTGCATTAAGACAAAGCTTCCCAGATATCATAAACATATAGCTCCCCAACTGTCCCAATGTACTGTTGATTTTGTTTTCCACATGTATTTGGCTTTTGAATCCTCACACCCAGAGAAAGGTGGCATACAAATGAAACAAAATAAAAATAAATAAAATAAAATTCAGGAAAAATCACCTCTGAACCAAAAACATGTAAATACAGCCACACCAATGTGAAAGAACTTTGTAGCCCACAATTTGTCATTTTTAATTGCTAAAAATATAAATAGGTTGATCTGTTGGCTATTTGTAAAGCTTTTTTATTGCCAAAAGTAATAATAGCAAAAATTGCCTGCTTAATAAGCGTGTAATGAAATTTTCTTGTCATTGACAAAAATGCTTGTTCTACTCATTAAGACACATCATGGAAAATAATTCAGGATTACTATGAGAATTTTTTTTCTTCTGCGTGGCAACAAAAAAATAGGGTTTTTAGTCAGCAATGGCTTTACCACAAAAAAAAACCAACCAGAAAAAAACATGTATTTTCCACAAAACATTTACTGTACATTTTGATTTTTAAAAGCTTTATATTTTGTGCAAAACCTATTTTTACCCCCCAAAAACTGATGCAAAGTGAGAAATATGCACAAAATGTCTAGTTACCTAATCCAATGTTGAAGAATTATTTTTAGGCTTTTCCTTCCTGCCTGTGAGAACAAAATTAATGAAGATCTTCATCCCTACTAATTTGTTATTGAATGTGTTGTGATCATGGTGTGAGCAGGAAGAACTTTTTCCAAAGTGTAATAGTACAGACTGGTAGTTTCCCCAATCCTTATGAACCAAACCATGACCATCCGATTAGCCATGTTGACTGATAGTTCCTGGGAGTTGTAGTGCAAAAATTGAGGGGTTTTTTTAAGCTATGGGATAGACATACAGAACTGAACTGAAGACAGGGCTAGGGGGCAGGTAATCAGCTCCATTTATGTTTTGTTGACAGAAACTGTCTATCTATGTAGCAGCATCAGTAGAATTTTACCCATTCTTTCACCAGGGGAGAGTATGCTCTTAGTTAGGCATCCTTCAGTCTTGAGAGACTATGGAAACGTGCTCTGTATGAAGGACTTGGAACAGTGTCTAGTGTGGCTGAGGAGGCCGATTCGAGAGTGACAATCCCTTCCACACTGAAGACAAATCCAATCTGTCCCCTGTCCAGCTCCCTGGTTTTGCTGCTTTGGTGACTTCCTCCTTGCCTCTGCCTGATGGGCAAGGGTCTCTTCAAATTGGGAGAGGCCGTGATGCAG
Source organism: Pogona vitticeps (assembly GCF_051106095.1). NCBI lineage: Eukaryota > Metazoa > Chordata > Lepidosauria > Squamata > Agamidae > Pogona > Pogona vitticeps. The sequence continues at coordinate 312,062,132 of NC_135783.1, forward strand.
TGCCTGCCTCCAGGCTGAACGCTCAGATGTCAGGGTTTCCCATCTGTTGAGGTCTATTCCTGAGGCCTTCAGATCCCGCTTGCAGATGTCCTGGTATCGCAGCTGTGGTCTCCCTCTGGGGCGCTTTCTCTGCATTAATTCTCCATACAGGATATCCTTTGGAATCCGACCATCAGCCATTCTCACGACGTGCCCAAGCCAACGTAGACATCGCTGTTTCAGTAAGGTATTCGTGCTGAAAATTCTAGCTCGTTCTAGGACTACTAGGACTTCTAGGAGAGTATGCTCACCACAGTGCTTAATAGTCTGAGACAACACAAAGAACTGAGCCAAGCTCTGTTCTACACAGGGTAATTCTTCTGCCCCCAAGAAGGAAATTCTTCCTTGATTTTTAGTACATTGCCCGAATAGCACCTAAGAGCAAAGCTCTCTCACTGAGCAACTGCCTCTTTGAATAGCAGCCACACCCCATAACATAGTTCATACCACTCAAGAGGGTACTCATCTCTCTCTGGATACACCTTGGATCCATTGCCTGAGAGAAAAGCAGCACAGAAATGAAAGAAATAATAAAAGTAATAAATAAATATTCTGAGGAAGTTGAAGGAGAGATGAGAGGAAAGGCCAGTAGTTTGAGCGACCTTGTTCTTGTCTAATACTTGGATCCATCTTGGTTTGTTTAAGTTCCTCTCTGCCCACTTGGTGTATTTGGCTAATAATGTAAGAATGACTAAGTGAAATGAACACTACAAAGTGTTTGATAAATGTTAAGGAGGAGGAGGACAGTAAGAAGATCCCCACTATATCAGACCAAAACATAAGTCTTCATTCCATGGCAGCTGTGCAAGTAGCTCTTGGAAAGCAACAAACAGGAACAGGTGCAATAGCCCACTCCCCCTCTTGTTCCCAGCAACTGATATTTAGAGATATAATTCCACTGAATCTGGAGGTTCCTTGTAGGCATCTCAACTAATAGATACTGACAGAACTATCCTCCATGAATATATATATTCTTGCTATTATTATTGCACTTCTCTTTGAAACATGTTGACATAGCAGTGTGTATGAAAACCAACAAGCTTATTTAAGTACATTTGGCACACTTTTGACGTTTTGCCACTCAGGATGATGATTTTTTTTTCTATAAAAACAGCTGACATTCCATTCCAAAATCACACTGATTGGATTCCTTTTGGCTTTCTCTTGTCAACAATAAAAGGAGGCACACACTTTTTCTCTGCCTTATCTATCTTGCAATTTTAACTATGCCATACTGTCACATTAACAAGTGACTGAAGAAGCTGCTTGGAGGAGTAACAAAATGTTTCGACCTAACAAGAAAGAAGTCCAGTTGCCGTGACTCAACTTCCAGATAACCACACCTGGATGACTGAGAATCTTCACAGATATATTAACAAATGTTGCAAACTCACATCATATTGTTGAGGACAAAGTATACTGAAAGTATAATCAGTTTATTAGAATGATCCATTGTTACTTGGGAGCTCAAGAATCAACTGATTCTCAGCATAGCCACATTTGTGCTAAAAAATTTTCTGTCATTGATTATCACATCCAGCTGCACTCGTCTATAAAAGTGGGAGAAAAGTAGCCACTAGTTATTAATTTGAAATGACTTTCAAAATTAATCCCTTTAATTCTCTCAGTGTCTGTCAATTTATTAATCTCTTCATATTCCTGGTCTTTAAAAAAAAAGTGCTGCTAAATCAGTGAGTTATCAAATTGATTGTCACCATGGGGACCCAAAGCTCCCACCCATAATACAGTTAAAGCAACCACAATTTTTAATAAGAACATCTGCTGATTTGCAATGTGCAGTAGAATGTCACATCCCCATTTGACAGGTCCGGTTATTGTCAGGCACTACATATTAAGCTGTGAAGTATTCTGACCTGAGATATATAAAATATCCATTTAGCAGACCATAAGGAAGATCCTGGAAGAAATACGGTAAGTCCTGAGTCCAAGAGCAAAAACATCAATAATTGTGTTCAAGTAAAATATTGCAAAAGGAAAACATGTAAGAGTACAGATTGCTTTACGGTCTCTTTCTTTCCATTTCAGCAACTTGTGTGTTTGCTTTTTCAAAATTTCCTGAGATCAGTGCTTCTTGAGATTAGGGAATATGAAAGTGCTACCTGCTGACAATTGGAATTTGCCCCTCCATTTCCTAAATATTTTGAAAACGCTTGCTAAAATGTTACACACTGATCTTTATTTACTATAAAAATCACATGCTTTTGAAAATTGGCAACTTATAGATAATTTTTTTGACTCTGGGACTCAACAGGGGTCACACGGACTGCCAAAAATGCTGAAAAACACTTTTTTTAAAAAAGGAAACAAAATGGAAGTGGCTAGAAGTCCCAGTTTTAAGGGAATTATATTTTGGGTTGTTAAATGGTGCCAAATAGGACTTTGACCTATTTTAAAACTGAATTGCCACCTCATATTTTTGTTAAAAACAATGGACTTCACAATTATGCAGAATGCCAAATATAAATTGATGTATTTGCTTACTACCCTCAGAGCTTCGAAATAATTCATCACAAATCATTAGTTGCTTGTTATGAATTTCTTTTTGCAATAAGTAAAGCACAAGCAACTCATATTGTAAGCATATCGTGAACTAATAAGGAGTAACTTCACTCTTTGTGGAGTGCAACAACAAATTTTCCATTATTTTCATAGTGCAGATGTATGTGCTTCACTGTTTAGGTACGTTTTTGTTGCCCTCTTACACTTCAAAGACAATGAGTCGGAAGGGGAACTCTGTCTGTGAGACTGTCTATGGGGGCCATGATTCTGCTTTTTCTGGGTCCGAAGTCACATGGACATCCCCACAGGTAACAGAGTCTTTTCTATGTGTAGGAATTGAGCAGAAGTTATAACAGAAGGGCTGGGGTAGAACTCTCTCCTCTTAGCATGGCTGTTTTGCATGGTTTTTAATGACTAAATAGGGTTATTGCAGTACTAAATTGGAAGATCAGTCAAGCAGTTTGGGAAATTCAAGTAAAAATAAACAGATGCATTTTCACATTTGAAAAAATGAGCACAACAAAAAAGACAGACAAACCCAAGGAAATACAAAATCAATCACGTAGCTGCGTGCACAATCAAAAATCCAAGAGGGGATTCATTGATTAGAGGCAATTAGCTAGACACACTGGTTGTAGGATTCTGGAAGCTGTAGCCCACAACAAACAAACAAACAAACACACACACACACACACACACACACACACACACACACACACACCCCAACAACAACAACAACAAAAGCACAGGTACACTTTTCATCTTGTTTCTCAGTATGTGGCACTAAACTTTATATCCCCACTCAACAGTGCTGCTCCAGGGAATCAGAGGACCATCAACCCTACCTGCTAACAATCCCAAAACCATGCCAGCTTGGGTGCTGGTGAAGATCCTATTATTTTAAAAAACTCTGTTCTACGAATGTAAGATATTGTACTTCTGTATCCACAATTCAAAACACTGGGAAATGGCCCGATACTGATGCACAATGTGATGTGTTGCTAGCAGGAAAAGGTAAATATTTCCATAGCAAAGGACAGCCTAAATACTGACAATATCAGCAGCAGCTGTCAAGATTATTTACCGGATACCATCTTATGCTCACTACTATTCACAAAATGACATCAAGCAAGGGAAAGTCCAAAAACCTGACTCCTTTTTTCAGTAGTGAACCACCTATCACTCAAACAGAAAGCAATTGTCAGGGCTGTTTTTTGACAAGTGTGAATTTCCACAATTTCCTGGCATTCTGAATCATGAATACAGAATCACGGTGTCCCACATTCATAAACTGTTTTTTAAAGACTTGAATTTCCTGGCTTTTAAAAATGAAGTTTATGTATATCTACACTATACACAAATTCCAACAGAAACTTCCCTCATGTGGAATTACCTAATAGTAGAGGATTCCAGAAGATGAGCACATAATCTACTATGGTTACTGGGAGGGAAGGGGAAGCTCGGATGTGGCTGTAGTACCTCTGTGCCAAAATATTTTGAACGGCTGTTTTTGGATTTAATAAAATAGAGAACCAAAGGTGTGAATAAGTGCAACACATACAGTGGAGAAACATGTACATCATTTAACTACTCAGGAAAACTAATGTTGCCATGCCCACTCTGCAGAATGCAGACTTGCAAACTATGCTCCACTAACCAAAAGCTTTCCTTGGGATAGGCAACCTTAGGAAGGAAACCTATATGGACCAAAAGCTCTGTGAACATGTTGTGTGCATGTTTTCCAAAATGTGTCTCCTCACCTTTTTAAATTAAAAAAAGCAAAGCTGGTGCACAAAAATTGTCACTAGAAACCAGGGTCAAAATCATCCATACTATGTGCAAGAAAGACAATGAAGAAACACAAGGACAAAAATCAACTCATTTGAAATGTAGTGTTGGAGTAGAAACTTACAGATACTACAAACAGTCAGAAAGATAGAAAAGTGGGTGCTTAGTTATCAAGCCTGAACTCTCAAAAGAGCAAAAATGACTAAACTGAGGCTATCTTATCATGCGTTCGTTTGTTCGTTTAGTCGTTTAGTCATGTCCGACTCTTCGTGACCCCATGGACCAGAGCACGCCAGGCCCTCCTATCTTCCACCGCCTCCCGGAGTTGTGTCAAATTCATGTTGGTTGCTTCGCAGACACTGTCCAGCCATCTCATCCTTGGTCGTCCCCTTCTCCTCTTGCCGTCACACTTTCCTAACATCAAGGTTTTTTCCAAGGAGTCTTTTCTTCTCATGAGATGATCAAAGTACTGGAGCCTCAGCTTCAGGATCTGTCCTTCCAGTGAGCACTCAGGGTTGATTTCCTTTAGAATGGATAGGTTTGTTCTCCTTGCAGTCCAGGGGATTCTCCTCCAGCACCACAATTCAAAGGCATCAATTCTTCGGCGGTCTGCTTTCTTTATGGTCCAGCTCTCACTTCCATACATCACAACAGGAAAAACCACAGCTTTGACCATTTGGACTTTTGTTGGCAAGGTGATGTCGCTGCTTTTTAAGATGCTGCCAAGATTTGTCATCGCTTTCCTCCCAAGAAGCAGGCGTCTTTTAATTTCGTGGCTGCTGTCGCCATCTGCAGTGATCATGGAGCCCAGGAAAATTAAATCTGTCACTGCCTCCATGTCTTCCCCTTCTATTTCCCAGGACGTGATGAGACCAGTGGCCATGATCTTCATTTTTTTGATGTTGAGTTTCAGACCGTTTTTTGCACTCTCCTCTTTCACCCTCATTACAAGGTTCTTTAATTCCTCCTCACTTTCTGCCATCAGAGTGGTATCATCTGCATATCAGAGGTTGTTGATATTTCTTCCGGCAATCTTAATTCTGGCTTGGGATTCCTCCAATCCAGCCTTCCGCATGATGTATTCTGCATATAAGTTAAATAAGCTGGGGGACAATATACAGCCTTGTCGTACTACTTTCCCAATTTTGAACCAATCAGTTGTTCCATAGCCAGTTCTAACTGTTGCTTGCTGTCCCACATATAGGTTTCTCAAGAGATAAATAAGGTGGCCAGGCACTCCCATTTCTTTAAGAACTTGCCATAGTTTGCTGTGGTCCACACAGTCAAAGGCTTTTGCATAGTCAATGAAGCAGAAGTAGATATTTTTCTGGAACTCTCTGGCTTTCTCCATAATCCAGCGCAAGTTAGCAATTTGGTCTCTGGTTCCTCTGCCTCTTCAGAATCCAGCTTGTACTTCTGGGAGTTCTCGGTCCGCATACTGCTGAAGCCTACCTTGGAGGATTTTGAGCATAACCTTGCTAGCATGTGAAATGAGTGCAATTGTATGGCAGTTGGAGCATTCTTTGGCACTGCCTTTCTTTGGGATTGGGATGTAGACTGATCTTTTCCAATCCTCTGGCCACTGTTGGGTTTTCCAAACTTGCTGGCATATTGAATGTAGCACCTTAACAGCATCATCTTTCAAGATTTTAAGTAGTTCTATTGGAATGCCATCACCTCCACTGGCCTTGTTGTTAGCCAGGCTTTCTAAGGCCCACTTGACTTCACTCTCCAGGATGTCTGGCTGAGGGTCATGGATTGCTGCCTTGTCGTGGCACAGGGGCTTGAGTAACTCAGAGAAGCTATGGGCTATGCCGTGCAGGGACACCCAAGACGGACAGGGCATAGTGGAGAGTTCCGACTAAACGCAATCCACCTGGAGTAGGAACTGGCAATGCCACTCCAGTATCTTTGCCAAGAATACCCCATGATCAGAAACAAATCTTATCATGCACATATAATGAAAATAAAGACCTGGCCACAAAGGGCAATATTGCTGTTAAGAGTTGTGGGGCAGTAGGAAAAGTGAAAGGCCTAATGTGAGATAGATTGACTCAGTAAAGGAAACAGGCTTTGTTAGTTTCCAAGACCTGAGCAGAACTTATTCAAAAAGACAATATTGCTAGGAAGCAAGGCAACAGGGAGAGATAACAACCTAATATGAGATGTTGTTGGTTTGCAGAATCTGAGCAGAGCTATTAATGATAGGACATTTTGGAAGCAATTAAATTATATAGTCACCAAACATCAGAAGTGACTTGGTGTCAAGTAAAACTTTTTGAGTTTTTTTAACTTCATTACCAGAAAATTGTATAATGACAAGATGGATAGAATGGTTTGAATATGACAAGATATAGACTGTACAGATCTGCTGACAGAGAGTAAAACAACCCCAATCCACAAAGCAAAAAACAATTTTACAAATTAAATGAGTGAGCTTCTGAATATTTATTTGTTCTCTATTCTTCTAAAAATATATTTTAAAATATTTTTCCAGCTAGACACAGATTCCCTTTCCTAGCACGAATGCCTATTTGGCCAGGAAGGAGATTAAAACTCCTCCTCCTGAGAGACAACTAACTGGGTCTTGACTGATAGGGTCAAAAGTTCAGATTGCACAGACCTGGATTTCCCCTTTGAAGGCTGGTGTTAGGAGCCTGGTTTCAGAAATTTTTAGTGAAAGCAAATGCTTTGATCTTTTGCAATGCAGAAATAGCTTTGAATATACTGTACGTCACAAAATTGTGTGCTTATTCCATAGAGATACACAGCAACATATCCTTTTCTGGAGGACTTTCACTCTATTACTTTCTCTAAAGCAAGCCTTGGGTGGTTCTCTCTCTCTCTCTCTTACTCTTCACAGAAAACTTGTCTTTTGACTGTTTCTGTGACTTTTCATTGGCCTCCAAACATCTCCCTTCCTGAGTCACAAGGCTGTGACAATGTATTTACTTTGCAACACTCTTGCTGGTATACCTGTTCTATGCATGCTTCCTTTATAATGAAGTGGTTGTTTTTCCCTTTTAAAATGCCGTTTTTGAGGATCAGTGTTTCAGCCCGTGCAGCCTGGATTCCTTCCAAACAAAATAAGCAGGGGGAGCCAATCATTCTCTTTCAGGATAATCAAGATTTGTCTTTTCAATTTATTTGTTCTGTTTTAAATCTGGGGATGTTTAAGGATCCTTGTTTCTATGTGGGGAGGTTGAATAATTTTACATTTTAAAAACCACACCTTAAAAACCCTTCCACCAACCTTCCACAAACTTGGCCCAGAGCAAGAGCAGACTGTCTGATACATCTGTGCCAAATGTGGTGCTTATCCAAAGTCCAGTTTCAAAGTTATAATTTTTTTCCCTTTGGGCTGCCCCCATTTTTGAATTGCCTTGCAGAATGTTGATTTGCTCTCCCAGCACAATAACATTGCTGCTCAAGAGTACAGTGATGTTAATACGTCCCATTACCTGAATCCAGAAACAAAAATAAGAAAAAGGGTGGGGTGGGAGCAGTACTGGATGAAAAGTTCATTCTACTGTGGATTTCTCTTGCATCCACATACGTAGGGTTGCACAGTAGGACCTGCTACATTTAATAGGACTTGCTTTCAAGTCTTTTAACAGCCTCAGTACTGGCCTAAATCCAAAGTCTAGTCTCAGCTAGGGTAGACCCATTAAATCAATTGCTGAATCAACACTAATGCAAATCTCATTGATTAACTGGGTCTTCTCTACCTAGGACTTAAATTAGATCTGAGGCCACACCACTATAATTGGAGGGTGAATTACTTCATTTTCATAACTATCACTGTCTCTGATAGCTTCTTTAAAAAAAGTGGGAGAGAGGGAATAAAATTCTGCCATTCTGTTTGAATTATTGTTGAGGTTGTATTTGTATTTCTGTTTTTTTACCCCTCTCATCAGTTGTTTGTAGCTAAGCTAGAAAGACTATCTTGGCTAGGAACCAGAAGCCTGGTGCTCAGCTTGAGTGGAACATTATTTTTTTTCAACTTTGAAAATATTTATTGAATCATGTTTTAATTAGCAGGGAAAAACATTTTGTTTATTTTCAATCGATTTTTTCCCTCCACATTTAAAGGGTAAAATCTCCCCGCTTTGTGTTCCATTTGCATAAAGGTGACATTTTCATGGATGGTTGCTTGGCATGAGGCAAAGCGATGTACTTGATTTCCTGCCCTTACTTTTTGGAAGAGACAAAATTGGCAGCTCTTCCGCTGCGTGGGGGACATCATTCTGCAGTTTGTTATCCAGATGAAACACAATCATATTTAACTCATATTTGTATGTTCTTTTGATTTCTATGGAAGAATTATTATTGCTCTTCAAGGAACCCCTTTGCTATTTTCACATAATCTGGTCCAGGCATAGCAGTCAGTTTCTTGAAACTCTGTGTGGAGTTTAAAAAAAAAACAATTGGATGGCAACCAATAAGTTAAATTGATTAACTGATTGATTAGATTCCATTTACATCCTACTTGAGTACTCTATACCTTGGAAATTCTGGAAAGAGTGGTCATAAGTCAGAATCAACTTGACAGCGTATGTTTGTCATTGTATACGACAGATTCCCCCCCCCCCCCAAGCCAGCTCAATGCGTTGGAAGATGCCTTCCGGGAGCAGATGACCACAACTTCAAAAGGGAGAGATGCAGTAGTAATCGGAGATTTCAACTATCCCAATATATATTGGCAGTCAAACTCTGCCAGGAATATCCAGAAAATTCCTCACTTGTCTTTGCAGACAATTTCATGGTCCAGAAGGTAAGAGGTAACAAGGGGGTCAGCTATTTTAGATCTGATCTTAACCAACAGCAATGAACTTGTTAATGGGGTTGAAGTGGTGGGATCCTTAGGTGGGAGTGACCACACTCTCTTGGAATTTGTTATACAGTGAGAAGGGGAAGCCAGACATGCATTCTAGACTTTAAGAAGGACAATTTCAGTAAACTTAGGGAATTACTGGTTGTAATTCCATGGACAAAGATACTGAAAGAGAAGGGAGTTCAGGAGGGATGGGAATTTCTTAAAAGGGAGATACTAAAGGCACAATCTAAAACTGTTCCAATAAGAAGAAAAAGGGAGATTTCTAAAGAAACCAGAATGGTTGACTAAAGAACTTTCAGCTGAACTAAATGTTATAAAAATATACAAGAAATGGAAAAATGGGGGAAACACAGAAGAGGAATACAAACAAATAGCCAGTAAATGTAGGGGGAAGATAAGAGAAGCAAAAGTGCAGAATGAACTCAGCTTGCCAGACAGATCAAAAACAATTAAAAGGGCTTTTTAGTTATGCCCGCAGCAAAAGGAAAAACAAGGAAATGTTAGGGTCACTGCGTGGAGAAGATGGCCAACTACTAACAGAGGACAGGGAAAAGGCTGAATTTCTCAGCACTTCATTTGCCTCAGTTTTCTCCAAAAAGGAAAATAGTGCTCAACCTGAGGGGTGAAGAGCAGGGTGATGTAGTGGGGGAAATGCAGCACAGAGTCGGTAGAGAAGTAGTACATTTACTAGTACTACCTGGCTACGCTAAATGAATTTAAGTTTCCAGGGCCAGACGAATTACATCCAAGGCTGTTAAAAGAACCGGCACAAGTAATTTCAGAACCATTGGCAATAATATTTGAGAATTCTTAGAGAACAGGAGAAGTCCCCACAGACTGGAGGAGGGCAAATGTTGTCCCCATCTTCGAAAAGGGGAAAAAAGAAAACCCATGAAATAATTATCACCCTGTAAGCCTGACATCAATTCCCAGAAAGATTCTAGAGCAGATCATTAAACAGACAGTTTGTGATTACTTAGAAAGCAATGGTGTCATGACTAAAAGTCAACATGGATTTCTCAAAAACAAATTATGCCAGACTAATCTGATCTCTTTTTTGATAGAGTTATGGGCTTGATAGATGAAGGGAACGCTGTGGATGTAGCTTCTTGGGAGGAAAGCTATGACAAACCTAGACAGCATCTTAAAAAGCAGAGACATCTCCTTGCCGACAAAGGTCTGCATAGACAAAGCTATGGTTTTTCCAATGGCAATGTATGGAAGTGAGAGCTGGAACATAAAGAAGGCTGACCACCGAAGAATTGATGCTTTTGAATTGTGGTGCTGGAGGAGACTCTTGAGAGTCCCCTGGACTGCAGAGGGAACAAACCTATCCATTTTGAAGGAAATCAACCCTGAGTGTTCACCGGAAGGACAGATACTGAAGCTGAGGGTCCAATACTTTGGCCATCTTATGAGAAAAGAAGACTCCCTGGAAAAGACCCTGATGTTGGAAAAGTGTGAAGGCACGATGTCAGAGGATGAGACGGTTGGACAGTGTCATTAAAGCTACCAACATGATTTTGACCCAACTCTGGGAGGCAGTGGAAGACAGGAGGGCCTGGTGTGTTCTGGTCCATGGGGTCATGAAGAGTCAGACACAACTTAACGACTAAACAACAACAGGATTGAAAAGCAGAGTAAAAGAAATTAAAATGCACATAATTTCAATATATCTAGTCTTTTCCATTGACTTTTGGGCAGCTACTGCAAATCTTGCTAATCTGTTGCATTTCTCATATTTATTTATTTATTCATTCATTTATTTATTTATTTATATGCCACCCACACTACCCAAAGGTCTCTGGGCAGCTTACAACAAACAAAATATAATAAAAAGATAAAATAATTAAAATACAATTAAAATATATACTCTAAAAATTGTCATCAGGACCCACAGTTGATATTATCTCAATTAAAAGCCTTCTGGAACAGGAAGGTTTTGACCTGGTGCCGAAATGTCATCAGTGTAGGCGCCAGACAAATCTCAGTCAGGAGAGCATTCCATAGTCTGGTAGCAGCTGCCGAAAAGACCCTTTCTCTATAAGCCGTTCGAATTTCCTCCTTGAGGGATGGCTCTTTCAAAAGGGCGCTCTGACTAGATCTTAATTGCCATATAGGTTCATATGGAAGGAGGCGGTCCTTCAGGTATCCATGGCCCAAGCCGTTTATGGCTTTATATGTCAAAACAAGCCCTTTCAATTGGGCCTGGGCAGCAACTGGTAGCTAATGTACAGTAATTGAAACAGAATTGGCTTGATGTGTTCCCTAGCGGCCCCACCACTCAGCTCGATTCTGTACCAGTTGCAGTCAATTCTGGACCAGTTGCAGTCACCGGACCATTTTCAAAGGCAGCCTGACATAGAGCACATTGCAGTAATGGCCACCGGTCCCATCACCTCCTGGGAAATAGAAGGGGAAGATATGGAGGCAGTGACAGATTTTACATTCTTGGGCTCCATGATCACTGCAGATGGAGACAGAAGCCACGAAATTAAAAGACACCTACTTCTTGGGAGGAAAGCGATGACAAACCTTAACAGTATTTTAAAAAGCAGAGACATCACCTTGCCAACAAATGTCCGAATGGTCAAAGCTATGGTTTTCCCTTTAGTGATGTATGGAAGTGAGAGCTGGACCATAAAGAAAGCTGACCGCTGAAGAATTGATGCTTTTGAATTGTGGTGTTGGAGGTGGCTCTTGAGAGTCCCCTGGACTGCAAGGAGAACAAACCTATCCATTCTAAAGGAAATCAAACCAGAGTGCTCACTGGAAGGACAGATCCTGAAGCTGAGGCTCCAATACTTTGGCCATTTCATGAGAAGAGAAGTCTCTCTGGAAAAGGTGCTGATGTTGGGAAAGTGTGAAGGTAGGAGGAGAAGGGGATGGCAGAGGATGAGATAGTTGGACAATGTTATCGAAGCTACCAACATGAATTTAACCCAACTCCGGGAGGCAGTGGAAGACAGGAGGGCCTGGCGTGCTCTGGTCCATGGGGTCACGAAGAGTCAGACACGATTAAATGACTAAACAACAACAATGTGAGATGTTACTAGTGCATGTGTAACTGTCATGAGACTCCACTTGTCTAGGTAGGGGCTTAGCTGATATAATTTCTGCAGCTGAAGGAAGGCGCCCCTGGCCATCGAGTCCACTGGGCTTCCAGAGTTAGACTGGGGTCCAGGAGCACCAGTCATACATGCTTAAATGTTCAAGCTATGTTTTTCGATAGAAATATGTGTCAGCTTTTTTATATACACCCAGCACAGAGGACTATAAGTTCCTGCTACATTGTAGGGTGTGTACAATGCCATTATTATAGGGTCACCTTTATGGTAACAGCGTTCTTTCAAAATCTTATGAAGCAAAAATATGCAAGCAAAGCAGAACCCCAGACGATTTCCTTCCTTCCTTCCTTCCTTCCTTCCTTCCTTCCTTCTTTCCTTCCTTCCTTCCTTCCTTCCTTCCTTCCTTCCTTCCTTCCTTCCTTCCTTACTTACTTACTTACTTACTTACTTACTTACTTACTTACTTACTTACTTACTTACTTACTTACTTACTTACTTACTTACTTACATCCAAGTACCAGGACCTCAATCCAATTTTTAGCATCAACCAGAGAAGATGTAAAAAAAATTCTGACCACATATTATGGCATGTAATAAGGTGATAACATGATTTTTGCTAACTTTTTTTTTCTTTTTAAGCAAAGTAGTTGAGTCATAATGTACTTTGCAATTTTAAAATTTGGAATGATGCATATTTATATAGCAAGTATCTCCTTCTTGATATAGCTGAATTTTATTCATGATAATTAGAACATTTTATTCGTCTTGACTTTATTGATATTGTGATAGTCAATGTTCCACATTAGTGATCTCTATTTCCTCCCTCAATTGGGCCCTAATTTCTATGCAAACATTTCAGTATTTATTACTTAGGCATTAGCTCTGTGGTTTTTTTTTTCATATTGCTGTCACTTTAAAAAAAAAAAATCCTGTATTCTTTCAAATTAATTGGCTGCTGTCCTTGTCTAGCCTTTGAAGGTGATGCTCTGGGTCGTGGTGTCCAAAGAACAGATAAGAAAACACTTTCAAGACGATGCATACTAATAAATCAGAAACCATATGGTGCATTTTCGCAAAAACATATTTGCATTTTGTGTACAAGAGAGATAGAGGAGGGGGAAATAGCTAAACAAAACTGAGGGTATTCTAGGCAGCTCATTATAATTAATTCATGCAAAAGTCTACCTGTTGGCACAATCAGTCTAAGTAAACGTAGATGAATGTGCCCTTTTGGTGTTGACTTTAGGATTTCTGAGATAATGAGGCCAGTTACTTCAGTGAAATACTGGATTTGACTAGTTAACATTCCATACTGATCGTACAAAAAAAATCAGTAAAACAGATACAAATTCTGAACTCTGAACTTTTAAAAATCTGCCAAAGTTGCAGACATTGGGGAGGGGGGGACTGGCTGTAGCTGTCATGTTGGTTTGGCTTAAATTATGAACAGTTCATTTCACATCATGGTATTTTCCCCACAAAGCAAATCTATCAGCAAGCAAGGTGTTTCCTCCTACATCATTAGAACAAAGATCTCTGGAATATTCTCTCTCTAGTAATCATTATTAATTACAGATATTAACATCATACCTGCTAGGGAAGATTACACACTGCTTCTTCACTCTCTCCAGTTACATTTAACAGTAAGAAACTCTCCCATTGCAACCCAAGCTGTTCTGTTCAAAGAAAGGTTTTTATGATTGTGTGGGATATTTTTCAGAACCAAAGCCCTCGTGAAGGAAGAAGAGAAGAGAGATCTGACTGACAATTTCAGTGCTACACATGATTATTATGTATGGGTTGAGGTTTATGGTGGGGAGCGGAGGATGGAACTAATTTGTGATAGTTTTCCAGCTGTGACAAAGCCCTCCCATAGTATGCAGTCAAGATCTTTCCCCTCTCCAAATGATAAACTGGTCCAAAATGTGGCAAATGAAGTTGAATGTGAATGTCTATATAATCTGTTCATCAGGCGGGGATCAAACAGATAATGCAGAGTGGGACAAGGAATAGGGAGTACGCTTGCACTGGCAGTCCATATTGCTTCCCCAAGCCCCAAAATGAAGACGCAACAGCAATTGTTTGGAATTTAAATATGGGCCACACTTTATTAATACCAATTCAAATTCAACCATATAATTCAACTCCAAAATTGAGGGGGTCTGCGGTAGTGCGGGGAAATAACGCCAAATAATTCCTTGTCAGTCAATGGGCGAGTCCCAGGCCCCAGGTTCCAGCTGTCTAACGACCGGAGGAACCTGGAAGGCCTCAATAAAACACCCCGGACCTCTAGCCATCGTTTTTGATGACTTTTGGTCCGAAAGTGGTCCAGCGCATCAGCCTCCTTCAGCCCTGTAATTGCACGATCCGCAGAACCGTCAGAACTGACGCGCTGTTTGCTTTATGATAATTACAAAAGGGACTCATCGTGACAACCAGTTATTCCCGCACTAGCCGCCCATGTGACCGATTATACAAAACCACCATCAATTGCCAACAAACCCAATTGTCCAGTGTGGGATAGGCGAAAAATACCCCCATCCAAAAGCCAATCAGGATGGAGGTCAAAAATTCCTATCCGGCCCCAAAAACTGGCGACCCCAGAACACACTAGAAAGAGGGTGGATGCATGGGTGCCAAAAGCGAAAGAGCAAGTACCAACGGGCCGGCGCTCCCTTAAATCAGCGCCGGCCCCTCCCCCAGCCTCACATGGCCCATTGTTTGCTCCTTCCAGACCTGGGAGAAGCAACAACGCTGCGCGGCTCAAAGGCGCGAAAATGCACCCCTCGCGCGCGAGAACATTTCTTGACATATATTTTGAAGGTTTGCACTGACCAAATATCAAGAAAACTGGATATGTGTGTGTATAGAGCCCTCTTGGTCAGATCATTCCAAGACTGCAAATCATCAAAAACATTTTGTCTCTGTAAATTAAAGTGAACAGATTATCTGAAATGGGGAAAACCTTCTGACTCCTCTCTCCTGCAGTTATATTGGAAATCATGGCTGCTTTGTAGTTAGGATCTGAGAGGTTTTAATAATCCAGCCTCTCTGTGTATAGCATGTACATACAACATTGTAGGTATGTTGAAGATATATGCACTAATGTTCTCAAGTACAAAACGGGACTATTTATAAGTTAAGCTTAATGAATTGGGAAATGAGTCTTTAAACTTTATTGAATTTTCCTTTCCTTCTCCACAATATATCATTGCCTCCTTACTATCAATATTACATTGTAACATATCATATGCAATATACTATACATTGACCATTATATATATCAAATAGACTATATAAGTGGACTTTATAGATACAGTATACATGTATTCTCCAACTGTGGGAAATAAATTTCTCATTATTTCTGCTGAAGAATCTGTAGGGTTGAGCTGGCATAATGTGGTGTGAATGTGCTGAATGCATGAAACCTCTTTATTTAGAATTGTAATCAATAGGTAATAAAGTATATTCATTTTGCATTTATAAATGTGTCTTGTGAGGTCTTTTGCTGTTTAATATTGTTCTTCTTGGGATGCAAAAGATCCAGTGGTCCCCTTTTTTGTGACAAAAATGGCATAGCGAGCAGGGTATCCCAAGGAGCAGGGTTTCCCAAGAAGGGTTTCCCAAACAGGGTATCCCAAGCAGGATATCCCAAGGAAGAAGAAAATAATACACAGCAAAAGAAAAGAGGGGAGAAAATATTTAAGATCCCCCATTATTATTTTTCCTTATGTTTGTTGTGAATGGGTGTGAGTGTGATATCTCTGAGTTCTTGAGGACTTGTGTTTCTCTCAAGAAATGACATTTGTTGTTGTTTTCTCTTTTTTTGACCCTGTTTTAGGCTAACTTTCTGTGCTCCATGTTTTCCTCTTTTTTTTGTCTGACTCTCCCCTGAGCCTATCTCACAGCCATAAATACTGCACTCCCAAGCCAATTACAACAGAGCACAGAGTACTGTCTTCTGAAGATGTCGGCCACAGAGACTGGCGAAATGTTAGGAAGAATAACCTTCAGAACACGGCCAAGGAGCCCGAAAAACTCACAACAACCATTGGATCCAGCCGTGAAAGCCTTCGCAAATACATTTTCCCTTTTTTGTTCCTGCCTCATGTTTGCTGATTTTTAAATGTTTTTCTATGATATTTAAAAAGTTAAAGTTTTTTGACTGAAATTTTTAAAATCATCTGCACAATATGTATGGCTTTATAGAGCACTTAATAAACCCTTTGTAAACCAAATTTGACTTTGTTCTGACTTTTTTTGCCCATAGGAACACATTAATTAGATTTCAATGCATTCCTAGGGGAAATGCGTTTCACAAGACAAATTTTTTGCAAGACAACATTAACTGCAGAACGAATTACCTTTGTCTTGTGAGGCACCACTGTACAAGACATGTCTGTATAGTAGGTAATTTCTAATGCTAGGAGCAGGGCCTACAAAGGTAGAATACTTTTTTTGAAACTCTGTGAGGCTAGAGCCAGTGTTTGTGAAAGAAGTAAAATCACATGGTGTTGAGGGAGGAAGATCCCAGCCAGTGTGAGGATACTCTGTATTGTCTGTAAAAACACATACAAGGAACCTTACATAGTGACTTTTGAAGCTGATACTCATGTGAAGAGACATGTCAGCAAAGAAAATGTCTTGGATTACAGAAAGCAAAGGATAAAAGTGATAGAAAGAGGCAAATTGAGAATGAGTATGATCCTTCTTTTGACTTTAGTGATTATGAATATCAGGGTAACTCTTTTCCATCTAAAGGGCTGTAAAAGCCTATTGGAAAACTACAGTTATGTTAGATAAATAGGGAGAACATTAAAGAAGCATGTTTGTCGTTGTTTACTCGTTTAGTCGTGTCCGACTCTTTGTGACCTCATGGACCAGAGCACGCCAGGCCCTCCTATCTCCCACTGCTTCCCGGAGTTCTGTCAATTTCATGTTGGTTGCTTTGCAGACACTGTCCAGGAATCTCGTTTCTCAATCTTCTGAGAAATTTATATGTGGGACAGGATATGGAACAACTGATTGTTTCAAAATTGGGAAAGAAATACAACAAGGCTGTATATTGTCTCCCTGCTTATTTAACTTATATGCAGAATACATCATGCGGAAGGCTGGACTGGAAGAAACCCAAGCCGGAATTAAGATTGCCGGAAGAAATATCAACAACCTCCAATATGCAGATGATACCACTCTGATGGTAGAAAGTGAGGAGGAATTAAAAAACCTCTTAATGAGGGAGAAAGAGGAGAGTGCAAAAAACGGTCTGAAGCTCAGCATCAAAAAAACGAATATTATGGCCAATAGTCCCATCACCTCCTGGGAAATAGAAGGAGAATATATGGAGGCAGTGACAGATTTTACGTTCTTGGGCTCCAAGATCACTGGAGATGTTGACAGCCGCCATAAAATTAAAAGACACCTGCTTCTTGTGAGGTATAACTGTTGCTTCCTGTCCCACATATAGGTTTCTCAATAGATAGATAAGGTGGTCAGGCACTCCCATTTCTTTAAGGGCTTGCCATAGTTTGCTGTGGTCCACACAGCCAAAGGCTTTTGCATAGTCAATGAAGCAGAAGTAGATATTTTTCTGGAACTCTCTGGCTTTCTCCATAATCCAGCGCATGTTAGCAATTTGGTCTCTAGTTCCTCTGCCCCTTCAGAATCCAGCTTGTACTTCTGGGAGTTCTTGGTCCACATACTGCTGAAGCTTACCTTGGAGGATTTTGAGCATAACCTTGCTAGTGTGTGAAATGAGTGCAATTGTATGGTAGTTGGAGCATTCTTTGGCACTGCCCTTCTTTAGGATTGGGATGTAGACTGATCTTGTCCAGTCCTCTGGCCACTGTTGAGTTTTCCAAACTTGCTGGCATATTGAATGTAGCACTTTAACAGCATCATCTTTTAAGATTTTAAATTGTTCCACTAGAGTGCCATCATGTCCACTGGCCTTGTGAGCTATGATTTCTAAGGCCCACTTGACTTCACTCTCCAGGATGTCTGGCTCAAGGTCAGCAGCCACACTATATAGGTTGTCTGGGGCATCCAGATCTTTCTGGTAAAATTCCTCTGTGTATTCCTTCCACTTCTTCTTGATGTCTTCTGCTTCTGTGATGTCTCTTCCATTTTTGTCCTTTATCATGCCCATCTTTGCACAAAACGTTCCTTTAATATCTCCAATTTTCTTGAACAGATCTCTAGTTTTTCCCTTTCTAGTATTTTCCTCTATATCTTTGCACTGTTCATTTAAGAAGACCCTCTTGTCTATCTCCCTTGCATTTTGTTTCTCTTCTCTTCTCTGCTATTTTAAGGCCTCCTTGGACAGCCACTATGCTTTCTTGCATTTCCTTTGATTTAGGATGTTTTTTCTTGCTGCCTCCTGTACAGTGTTACAAGCCTCCATAGTTCTTTAGGCACTCTGGCCATTAAATCTAGTTCCTTAAATTTCTTACTTACTTCCACTGTGTACTCATAAGGGATTTGGTTTAGATTATACCTGAGTAGCCCAGTGGTTTTTCCTACTTTCTTCAGCATAAGCTTGAATTTTGCTATAAGAAGCTGATGATCAGAGCCACAGTCAGCTCCAGGTCTTGTTTTTGCTGACTGTATAGAGCTTCTCCATCTTTGGCTGCAGAGAACATAATCAATCTTGTTTCAGTATTGCCCATCTGGTGATGTCTATGTGTAGAGTCTCCTCTTGTGTTGTTGGAAAAGAGTGTTTGTGATGGCCAGCTTGTTCTCTTGACAAAAATCTATTAGCCTTTGCCCTGCTTCATTTTGATCTACAAGGCCAAACTTACCTGTTGTTCCCTTTATCTCTTGACTCCCTACTTGAGCATTCCAATCCCTTATAATGATAAGAACATCTTTCTTTGGTGTCAGTTCTAGAAGGGGTTGTAAGTCTTCATAGAATTTGTCAATTTCAGCCTCTTCAGCATGGGTGGTTGGTGCATAAATATGGATTACTGTGATGCTGAAATGTCTGCCTTGGATTCGTATTGAAATTATTCTATCATTTTTGAGATTATATCCCAGTACAGCTTTTCCCACTCTTTTGTTGACTCTGAGAGCTACTCTATTTCTTCTACGGGATTCTTGCCCACAAAAGTAGATATGATAACCGTCTAAATTGAATTTGCCCATTCCCATCCATTTTAGTTCCCTGATGCCCAGGATGTCAATGTTTCTTCTTGTCATCTCCAGACTGACCACATCCAGCTTACGAAGGCTCATAGATCTTACCTTCCAGGTTCCTATGCAGTATTTTTTTTTTTTTTTTTGCAGCATTGGACTTTCCTTTCACTTCCAGGCACATCTGCAGCTGAGCATTCTTTTGAGTTTGGCCCAACCACTTTATTAGCTCTGGAGCTATTGTACTTGTCCTCCACTCTTCTTCAGTAGCAAGTTGGATCCATTCCGACCTGTGAGGCTCATCTTCCAGCCTTTTGTTTCTGTCCGTGGAGTTTTCTTGGCCAAGATACTGAAGTGGCTTGCCAGTTCCTGCTCCAGGTGGATCGCATTTAGTCAGAACTCTCCACTATGACCTGTTCGTCTTGGGTGACCCTGCACAACATAGCTCATAGCTTCTCTGAATTACTCAAGCTCCTTTGCCATGACAAGGCAACAACTGTAAAGGGGCAGCAATCCATGAAGGGATTACAATTGTAAATTATTACAATTATTATCCTTTTTCAATTATTTTCTTTTTTCTCTCTTTTGAGGGTTTTCTGGGAACTGATTCCTTGTTCTTTTTGTCTTAATATATACTTATGAACAAGAAATAGTATATACATAAGATTTAACTGTTTGGGTACCTGAAGAAAGAAGATAATACATTTATATTTTGTATTTTCAGTTTTATCTGTTTAAAAACAGTTTTGTATGTGTGTGTTTGCTTTATTTACGTAAAGGCTGCAGCCAAATAATATTTTATTAGGAGAAATTCCTACACTTCACATTCCACTAGAAAATTTACAATATCAACACAAACTTGTGATTGACATCTTGTGGCCAAAGAGAAAATAGTCGACCGCAATGTGGAAAATATTGCAAATAAGAATTCTATTGATGATCATTTTGAATTTGGGTATGCTGGATAGGAAAGAAATGCATTCCATCAATTGTTGAAAAATATGAACAAAGAAATAAATGCTGCACATTGTTGGGGTTCCTTGCATGGTCCGGCATCAGGTCTACAAGGGTGGTCAATTATACCCACTGCCACTCTGGATATCGCAGGCTGGTTTAAATTCATAGTATATGAGGGTGATGAATGAGTATTGGATTCAAATCTTGATAGGATTTATCAACAGTGGTTCTCAAATCTTCAATATGCTTCATGATACAATGTATTTTTGCATATTGTTCACCTATTAGTACTAAGAAAGTTGCTGTTGTTTCTACTATTACAAAAGAGTATGATTTTTAAGTGGTTTATAATATATTCCTAAACCAAGAGGGGGAGTGTGTGCCTGTTTGGCCTGGATAAGGTGAAGAACCAGAGAGAGAGAGAGAGTTAGGACGCAAAGATGGAAACCAATAGAAACAGAGGAACTATAGGAAATTGTATTTCTGTTATAAGCCCTTATTGTGAGAAATTTAACTCTTGAACTGTATGTTTTGAACTATGCTTTTAGTAAGTTGACAAAAAAACATCTGCTGCTAATTGAGGGAGTGGAGCAAACTCGAAGGTTAAGAAGACCCTGGTATGAGGATCTTCCTGAGCAAGCAGATCCCACACTTGTCCACTGAGTGATGGAAAACACATTAAGCATTCCATACTTCACAATAGGTGATAAGGATCATATACGGTATCTAGAGGGAAACAAAGAAACATCTAATGTGCATGCCCAGCTAGCAACCTTCCTAAAAAGAATATAAAAAGAGGGGTCTGGTCAACCATATTTTGTCAGATGAGACCAAAAGGCTTTTGGAACTAACTACTTTCTTTGGAACTTGGACAATGCAAATAAAGAATTCTTCTCTGTTTGGTGAGTATGTATGTGGTGTGAATGTGCTGAATGCATGAAACCCCTTTATTTAGAATTGCAATCAATAGGTAATAAAGTATATTCATTTTGCATTTATTAATGTGTCGTGGGGTCCTTTGCTGTTTAATATTTTTCTTCTTGGGATACAAAAGATCCAGTAGTCACCCTTTTGTGACAGTAAGACTGACTCAGCCTTCTATCCTTCCAAGGTCAGTAAAATGAGTACCCAGCTCACAGGGCAGGGGCAATGTGTAGCCTGCATAATTAAATTCTGTAGTACTTTAAGCACTGTGGGGCAGTATGGAAGCAGCACCTTTCAGTTTGAGAAAACATATTGCCCAGTATCCTGACTGATCTGGACCTTACCGAGGATGATCCTTTCTTTGTATGGTTCCCCTTTTCTTGCCACTTATATAAGAAGGAATTCACAAATCAGTTCCACAAATGAAAAGCCCCGTTGTGATCAGCAGGATAAATTCAAGCTTGTGTAACTACAAGCCAGAGATAGGGGGAAGCACATTCAGTGTGCTGTGATCGTGGAGATGATGTCTGTCATATTTACTAGTAGGATTCCAGATATTCAACATTATAACTGTCTTCCTGTTGCTGTTCTTCTTTTATTATATAAAGGAGATCATCTTGGCTACGTTGACTTCAGATATAGCAGCCCTAAATACTGATATGTTGTAGCCAAACTACCCTGTGATATCAGTTGATGAATTTCCACCTTCCTTCTCTTTACTTCTCATTTATTTCACTATGAAAGATCAGCTGCAGTAATTTGTTTTTGGTTTTTCATTATACAGACCAATTATTCCAGCTTTCCGCCTTTGATGTGCTTTATTATTTCTTTGTCTTTGCTCATTTGTTTTAGTACTTTTTTTCTGCTCACCTCATAATCCAAGAGATTCTTGGCATCCATGAATAAATCCATTTTTCAAAAGCTTCTGTCTTTCTTACAATGGCAAGTATTATTAATATTTTGGCTTTTTCCATACCGCACAGTATCACCAAGGATATATGTTTACACACCCATATAAAGGTTATTCAAAGTTTGAAAACTATGCCCTGTTTGAAAAACATGAGGAAATGGGGCATTGGGCTTTAAAAGATTGAGAAACACTTACAGTATATGGGTTTTTCAAAGAGATGAATGCAATCTTGAACGAGGCTACATGTTAGCTTCAATTTCTCCAACATTCTTTTGTTTATATTATTATTATTATTATTATTATTATTATTATTATTATTATTATTATTATTATTATTATTATTATTATTATTATTATTATTATTATTATTATTATTATTAGTTAGTTAGTTAGTTAGTTAGTTAGTTAGTTAGTTCGTTCGTTTATTTGCCGCCCACTCTACCCAAAGGTCTCTATTGCTTACAACAATTAAAATTCAATACAATAAACATGAAAAAAAAATATTTTCAACAAATTTAGGAAGAAATGTTCTGATTTTGGAATGGCCTCAACAAAATAGGAAACGTATGATATTCTCATTCCTTTCTCATAGGTATTCGGTAGAAGTTTATTCTGTTGCCACTATATGAACCTATTTAATATCCACATCCAGAAACAATAGATGAACTGCAATATAATTATCCCTCAGTATTGTTGCCTCTCTGAATGTTGATTCAGTTCCCCAGTCAAATACTACACACATTTTAATGCATATTTCAGAAAGGAAAAAAAATGCACTAAAAGACACATATGAGAGAGGAATCAGTAAAAGAATAGATTGGGTTAATTGCTTGCCAAAACATGTGGACCATTATGTAAAAAAATGCACAGACACACAAAAGAATGCATGCGAATGTAGAGCTAGAAGAATGTGACACCACTAAAAATCAAACAATTAATGCAGGCTTTCATGGATTAAAAATTCAGTTCTTTGGGCACTTCTCAGTGACTTGTGAGTAGTGCAGAAACATTATAAATGAATGTCCCAAAAATTAATGGCAGACATTGCCAGGAATACCCGCTTAAGGTGAGTTTAAAGCTAGTTACAGGCAGTCTGTGGGGGCGTGATTTAATGCTTCACCTATTACCATATGACTGGAAATTCCCACTAAGTATTCATGAAAGCTTGCATTAACTGTGTGATTTTTAGTGGTCTAAAAAGGTGTCACATTCTTCTACATTTGTATTGTGTAATGACCCCATGGCTTCCCCTGGATTTTTAACAAATGTTCATATAGACTTTTAAAACAAACCCAAACTGGTACAGAGGATAATTGTGATCCCTTTCTATAATAGCAAAGTTGTGATCTCTTTCTATAATAGCCAAGAAACCTGTGACCACCACCACCATGTTTGCATAGAAAAGCATTTTAAATAAGGTAGAATCATTCCTTCTCAGAAAGTGGAGGCTTCTTCCACTCCTAAAGGACCTATTTCTCGTACATACACACACACATTAACTTTAATATCTGTCTCTGAAAGGTCAAGGGAGAAATTGTTTAACAAAGCTACAACACATATAGGGTAATCCATGACTCCTCCAGAAAACACTTTTCAACTCCTTTAGGAGTCACAACCTCCAGGCTGGGAAATACTGGGATAGAACAAATTCAGGATGGGAGGGGGGGGAATGCAAGAAATTGGGAATAAACAGAAGGAATCAATTTTTCCCTGACAAGAGGTCCAGATAAATACTCATATGTGGTCTCAAACACACAGAAGACAACTGTCTACCACCCTTGCCCTCCCTAAATAGTGCTTCTACACTTGCAGATGGATAGAATGCTAATCTTTGTCATTCTTGACGGAGATAATTGTTTTATTGCCAGATCCGAGGCTGTAAATCATGCAGTGCTCCACACCTAGCCAAAAGCAATCCTGAGGATTTCTCTCCTTATGTTCATCATCAGGCATATATAACAGGAACGCCTGTTCAAGTTATGCATAGCTGTATTTCTTGAAATATACAGCCAACATAGTCTGTAAAGCAATCCACATGGAGAGAGGTTTAGTGTATGCTTCAAATCTGTTATTTATCTACAAGAGTAGCACATCCCTAAATGGAAGTGTTTTTTTAAAAAAAATTAAAAATCTTGCATATAAATAAAATAAGAATCCAATGTACAATACAAAATCAAGCTGGGAGTAGATAACAAAACAAAACAAAAGTAAATGAATCATTAGTTAAATCACAACAGAGCCCGTTCAGTGGAGTTCTGTAAATCTTTTATAAGACGGTGAACTTTTCTTAGACATGATGCGATGCTTTCATAAACATCAGGTGCAGGAAACTTAGTCAGGCCAGTTGGGGCTAATGGGAATTGGAGTACAACATTATCTGGAGGGCCACAGCTTATTCAGTAGAGCGGTATGACAATGAACATCAGACTCATGAAATTACCCATTAATTTTCCTTGCCCATCATAGCCAGTAGCTGCTGTATGTAAGCTGGGAGAGTCTGGCAGTTTTAGTGCAAAAAAGTGAATTTTCAAGCTTGCAGGTCTCAAGAAAGGGTGTTCCACAGCACCTGCACTCCTGTTCCACCTCTGTTCAGCAGCGCTCACTTTTGCAGAGTCCCCAGCCACATGTACACAGCCAATCTGTGTATGGCCTGCAGGAGTATAAGGTACATTCCTACGCTCTGTTCAGTGTATGGAAGTAGGAGACAGGATCAGGAAGCACAATGCTTCCTTTTTCCTGGCACATGCACTCAGTACATTCTCTCTCTGTTGTCTTGCAGTAGTGACAGACCTAAAGCTGAAGCACATGTAACTGTAATCAATCATGTTTTTCTGTTACCATTCTCTTAATTCATTGGTCTTCCTTTCCATCCTTAAGGGTAAAAATTAAATGTTCAAGGAAAAGAGTGTTTCCTCCTCTTTTCCCTCCAGAATCATAATCTCCTCTTTTTATCCATACCTCAGCAGTTAGGCTTGCAAAAGAAGTCAGACAATTCATCCTTCTCCTGCATTAAACATTTTTCTACAATTATATCAGACAAAAACAAATGAAAAACAAAGAAGACAAAATGTTTTGGTACTTTAAAGACTGTTAAAGTGTGACTTCCTGTGAGAGGGTGTTTTAAAGTCTGGGAGCAGCAACAGAGAAGGACCTTTTTCGTGTCCCCATCAAATGTACCTGTGAGGGAGAGAAAGGTATCTCCTGCTGATCTTAAGAACTGGGCAGACTCAGAAAGGGAGACATGATCCTTGAGATAGTTTGTAATTGCATGTAATGCACTCTTACTTCTGGATGTCAACCAAAGGAATTGACTCATTTTATAAGTGAAGAAAATCTTGCAGTATTTGTTCATGTAATCACAAATTTTACTTCTGGATGTCAATCAAACAAAACAAACTTGAGGGATCCAGGTGCGTAAGGTCTAGATTCAGTATGTTGGAGGAATAACTTCCCAAACCTTAAAGTCTTCTGGCATGTCCAACATGAAATTCTAATAGATTCTTAACAGCCGTCCTAATTTTTTTACCAGTCTGATTTTATATACCTTTTTAAAATTTTTCTTCAAGGGCAGATGATTGAAACAAAAATCCCGACATCACATCATAATTACCTCAACATTCTTAACAATGTATACAAATATTTATTTTACCCCTTGGGTTCTTATTTTCAGAATATTTAAGTCACGAAAGCTATGAATCAGCCTGTCTATTGTGAGCCATTACTTCTAAATATATTTGCTTCACTGAGAGCTCCTATTTTTAATTGATTTAAAAAAATAAACACTGCCATGGGTTTTAAATATCCCTATAGGATAGCTGAACATGCTTCTTAATGTTTCTGTGGTACGTGTCAAAAACAGATGACTTCAGTTGGTATATAAATGCCCTCTGGTGACGATCTCAAAAAATGCAAGTAGTTTTTTCCCCCTCTGTCTTGATTACATTTATGTTTCTTAAGCATGTCAGCAAGGCAACCAAAGGATGCCTACATCCTACAGGATAATAAATGTCATAAATTTAAAACAGCCTTATCCTTAACTCATTACCTTTACCTTTATGTGATGAGAATTATTGCATGCCATCTTTCTAGAACTTCATTTATAGAAATATGATCCATTGAAACAGTTTGATTTGCTTGCTTTGAATCGAATTCTTGAGCCTATATAGGCAGGGATCATCCTCAAGCACTGTAAAAATGTGTCCTGCAAAACTTTGCCTTGATGGCTCCACCACCTTATCCCACCTATCTTTGTTCTGGGAATGGTAGCATGGATAATAGATTCATGGCTAGGAGCTAAAAATATGTTCATTGTAGGACCCTAGGTACATTTTTAGAATTGTAACATGAGTCCTATGCTGCAATTCAGTCAACAGGATTGTGTGAGTAGGAATACTACAGGAACTCCTGATAGACACAGATGGCTTCCTAACCCCTAAGTCTAGTCACCCTCATCAAGCAACACATGGAGAAGCTCACAAGTCCTTTCTTCTTCTTCTTCTTCTTCTTCTTCTTCTTCTTCTTCTTCTTCTTCTTCTTCTTCTTCTTCTTCTTCTTCTTCTTCTTCTTCTTCTTCTTCAAATAATAGGCAGATGGCTGTCTAATGTTCTCTTGAATGCCTCCAGCATTGGAATAGTCACCACCTCCCAAGGTAATCGGTCCCATTGTTGTACTGCTCTAATAGTTAGTAGGTTTTTCCTGATATTCCGCCTAAATCTGGTTTCCTATAGCTTGAGCCTCGTATTATGAGTCCAGAACTCTGAAATAGTCACCGAATGATACTCCTCCTCTTTATGGGTGGCCTCCAACATTTCTGAAACCAGGGACTGGTTTAGTTGAAGATTATTTTCCCAAGGTCCGGGGGGGGTGTACTTGTTATGCAGTAGGTTGTTGGAGGATAGTAGTGGCTTCGAACCTAATAGGAGCGAGGGTCCTATTAGATCACAATGCCACAGGCACAGCTGATCTAACAGCAGCAGGAGGGGAGAGTTCTTTGCCAAGATTCCCCATGATAGGTACCTCACTTCAGAAATGTAGCCTCCAATATTGAACTCCATACTTCACCTACTAGGAATTCTAGAATTCAATGGACTACATAGGTAAATAAAGGAAGGAGAGAAGCATGCCACAAAGTGCAATTACTGCAAATATCCCCACATCACAACACCTACTTATCGCCTGCATTGCATTTGAAAGGAAGCCCACGTGCACCCCACCGGCTGCAGCACACAGGGATGCAACTGACGCTACAGCCTTGAGTTTTAAAACAGATGGAAATTTAAAACAGATCAGGTACGTTGAAAAGAACATATTTGCTTACCTTGAAAAAGAATGGTTAGCCACAGCCCCTTTTTTATTTTGAAGAAATCCAAACATCCAGAGCTCTAATACTGATTTTGAAAAAAGCATTTGAGAGGCTTCTGAGTTTCTGGCTTTCTTATCAGCAGCAACATTCTAAATTAAAATGACTCCCAGGTGAATGTTTCCTTCCTCATCAAACAGACATTTAAAAGAGTTTCTATTTGTGGTATAAATATATTTTAAAAGATATTCAAAAAACAGTGAATAACTATTCAGCTCATTCTATTTACATTGTGAAATTACTGGGGGGGGATTTCTTTGTGGCTGGGAATAGTCTACCTTGATGTTCTTGATTTTAGCAGAGTTTGTGTGCCTGTTCCATTCATTTTGTCACTATACGATTGTTTGGTATTTAAGAAAAAAAGCTTCATGATGCTATGTACCATCAGATCACTTCTGGTGTGTAGTGACTATAGGGCCTGTCCAGACTGACTGTTTTGGGTGTGGAGTGCATCATGCTATAAAGGATCTGTTGAATGGAGGTAAGGTTAATGAAACATTTGGCACACTCCTCCCATCTCCACAGCAAATGGCCCCTTATAGTCCAACTACTATCAGTTACATGCTTTCTCTGCTTTTCTGTGGGACAGGTAAAATGTGTCCTCTTGTCTCACACTATAGATCCAAAGTCTGATTTGCTCGGTGTTATATTTCCACCAGGAGAAAGTGGGATCCTAGTAGATAAGGACAGGGATATGTGGCCATTTCCAAACATATGGTTTATAGTGGACATTAGAGACCAATTATAGCAGTTACCCTGTCATGCATATTTAGCAGTGTATTTGCATGAACCAATAGGGAGCTGTTGGGAGGCAGTGCCAGCTATATAGAAGCGGGGCTGTAGCAGAGCGTAGAGTAGATAGGGAAGGGTGAGATAGTGGAGAGAGGTTTGAAGAGAAGGTTTGGGTTTTGAGGCAGAGAGAGAGTTTAGGGAGTGAACAATAAGAATGTTATCTGTATAAGTTAAGTATAGAAAAAGTTAAAGGAAAATGCTGAAAGCTTTGTGTGACTTTAAGAATGTGCTTAGGAACTTCTTATAACCAATAAACCTGTTCTCATTTCAAAGTTAAGTACTGAATCGACCTCAGTCTTTTCACAGGACACATAGCTGGTAAAGAGATCAACTGGTGGCAGTGTGGTAAAGGATATGGTAGGATAGGTAATGTGACCCAGTTGTTTGGTGAAACAGGCAGGGGCCATGTGTTAAAAGTCACAATTGGTGTCCAGCAGCGGGATACAAAGTGATTCAGTGAAGCCAAAGTTTAAAAGTGAATTTTCTAGAGTTGTGGGAGCCTTTTTAGTTAGGCCTATGGTGAAGAAGTGGGTAACCTGCTAGAGCTTTTGTAGAAAAGCTTAGTGGTGGAGCTTCTGAACCCAGATCAGGGGGAACTAAAGATAGGGAACCAACTCTGAAGAAAACTTTTTTTACCTCAGTATTTGAGAGACCCAGTGAGCTGACTTGAAATCCAGAGCTCTGAGAGAAAGAGAGCTGTAGTGGATAAGAGTGGGAGCCAGAGTCAGAGCAGATCTGAGGTGATAGGAAAATAAAAAGGAGAGGCTTGAAAAGAAAATTATTTTGGTGCCTGAGAGCAAGAATTGCTCAGACGAAGTAAGACAGTAACTAAAAGTTTGTGAGCGGGAAATCAGCCAGAGAAATCAGCTTAGCAAGAGCAACATAGTTACTAGGATAAACAGCAGAAAGACAGATCATTTTAAGAGCAGTACAGGCATTAAAGACTAATTCACTCAGACTTAAACACGGCCACTCAAACAAAGCCAACAAGGTAGTCAGTAGGCACAAAATTTACCTCATGAAGTGGAGGTAAATGGAGACCTTCTAGCTCCAGGAAACTGATGAAAATACCTCAGAAAGACAAGGTGTTCTAAGCTCCCAAGATTTTCAAAAATGGAGGTTAGATCAGGAATTCAGGCTTAAAGAATTGGAGATCAAAGCAAGGGGTGGAGAAAGAAATAAGGAAATAGAACTAGAAATTAAAGCGAGGACTGAAGAAAGAGCTAAGGAAATAGAACTTGAAATGGAGCAAGAAAGGGCCGGAGAAATACAGAGAGACAGAGAACTGCAGTTCCAAATAGAAATGAGGAAAATGGAACTAGCCTCTCAAAACAACAATAATAGTAATTCTAATGAGGGTACTATTCCA
The DNA here is from genome assembly GCF_051106095.1 of Pogona vitticeps. Lineage (NCBI taxonomy): Eukaryota > Metazoa > Chordata > Lepidosauria > Squamata > Agamidae > Pogona > Pogona vitticeps. The sequence continues at coordinate 312,091,826 of NC_135783.1, forward strand.
TCCACAGTAGATCTGAAGAAATACCCTCAGTACAAACGGGGAGATAGTCCAGAATCATTTCTTGTCTCATTAGAAAGGGCTTGTTAGCACTTTGGAGTGAGAGATGAGGAGAAAATGATAATTTTAAGATCTAAGATTGAAGAAATCTATTCTCAAATGCCTAGGTAAGAAGCTAGAGACTTTGACACGTATAAAAAGTTTGTGTGTTCTAGATTTGGGATTGATGCAGAACATCTCAGAAGAAAATTGAGGTCAATTAACAAGAAAGCTGATGAATCATTTGCTCAGGTAGGGGCACGATCTTAAACAAGGCACATAGTGATGCTTTTGGAGCTCACATGGAGATATCGTGTACCAAACAAAGGTTTGCAAGGAACTTTTACTGGACAGGAATGGGACAGCAAGTTAAATAGTTTTGTCAATCTTGTGATATGTGCCAGGGAAGGGGCTCTGGAAATGACAAAATTAGGGCTAAACTGTGCCGTTTACCTATTATTTCAAGCCCATTCCAACGGTTAGGTTTGGACATTGTAGGACCCCTGCCACGAGCTACCAAAAGGGGAAATAAGTTCATATTAAGCATAATTGATTTTACTACTAGATATCCTGAAGCCATACCATTAAGAAACATTGAAACTGAGACAGTAACAGAGGCATTGATTGGTTATATGTGCAGAATGGGCTTTGCCTCTGAAATAGTCGACCTAGGAACCTCCTTTACATTGAAATTAATAAAAAGACCGTGGCGAGTTTGCAGCATCACCCATGTAATATCGTCCCCTTATGGGGACGTGGAAATGTTCAATGGAACTTTAATTAGAATGATACAGGCATATGTTTCAGAAAACCATTATGACTGGGACCACAAGATACAATCCTTGCTCTATACCTATAGAGATGTCCCCCAAGAGAGCACAGGATTTAGTCCCTTTGACCTTTTGTTTGGGAGATGAGTTTGGGGCCCTTTAGACCTGTTGAAACAAAATTGGGAGGATCATAAGGAAATGGACTCTATCTCTGTAACTGAGTATCTGGATGAGCTGATGGGCACTTTGCAGAGATCTTTAGATCTAGCAGGGGAAAATTTGAAGGAGGCCCAACAGAAACAAAAAACTGGGTATGATTATAAAGCCAGAGAGAGATTGTTTAATCCTTGAGAGGAGGTGTTAATGCTGAGATCCATGGAGGGGAGTGAATTGCAGTTAGCATGGGCAGGACCTGTAGATGTGTCACAATAGCATTGGAAAGCTGAAGAGACTAGTACTGAGAAGGCACTAAAAATCTTGCAAGGCAAACCCCTACATGAGAAACTAGAAATCAAAAGAATAGAACCAGTACACCTCTGACAAAGCCAAGTGTTTGAGATGTCACCTAAAAGAAATTTGCCTATGAATCTTGTGGTAACCCATGATAGTGGTTCCCCACCTATTACGACTAAGGTACCTGTGGGTGAGTTTATGGGTGAGAGTGAAAGCAAGAGCAATAAGATCTCACAGAAGGATGCAGCCATAGCTGTTCTGGAGGAGGGGAATAAACTGCCTACCCTTTCATCAGTTGAGAAAGTGAAGCCACAAGTCAAAAAGAAAACAGGCTTCACCCGGAAAAGGCGAACTGAGGAAATCCAGTGGACATCAGAGTGCCAGGGGAATGTCGATCAGCGGGAAGAGGGCATGGACTTCAAAACCTGTCTTTGTTGCGCTGGACTTCAACCAGGAATTTTTCAGCTGCATGGATGCATTAAGCATCGGACTTGGAGCTGGACTGAGCCAAGCGGATGAAAGCAAGAGTCTGCACCCATTGAGTTTTATCAGCAGGAGACTTCAACTTGGTGAGAGACATTTGTCTGTTAGTGAGAGGGCGTGCCTATCTATCATATGGACATTGCAGAAACGTAAGCCGTACATATGGAGAAGAAACTTTACACTGTGCACTGACCACTCACCTTTGAAATGGTTGAGAACTTTGCAAATTAACAGTAGCAAACTGACCAGATGGTCCTTGATTCTCCAAGATTATGACTTTGAAATTGGAAACATCAAAGGATTTTTAAATGTGGTAGCACTTTGTGCAGAAGACCTAATGATTAAGTGTAAATGTGAAGTCACAGGAAACATAGTTGCTAACGAGATCAACTGGTGGCAGCGTAGTAAAAGACATGGTAGGATAGGTAACATGAGCTTGTTGTTTGGTGAAACAGGCAGGGGCCACGTGGTAAAAGTCAGACCAATATATGATCCATTTATTTTTATTCTGTTGTCCTTATGCAACAGGTATCTTTATTCAGGGCTCGATTATTTTTTTCTAAATGGCTATGAAGCACAATTGCATTGCAGCACAGGTGTTAACACCACACTCACCTGCAGTCTCATTCCTATTGTTTCAAAGCTATCTATCTTCTTTAAGACCATGGTTCTGATTTTCCTCTTCTCTTTGTTTGAGTAGAATTCCAGAACTGTAGAGCTGGAAGGGACTAAAAGGTTTATCCTCTCCGCACAAAGGAAAGCACATTTAAAACAGACTTGAGAGATGATAATCCAGCATTTGTTTTAAAACATACCACGAAAGAGTGTCCATCGCCTTCCAAGACTGTCCTTTACACTGTGGAACTGCTCTTACTATCATAAAATTCTTCCTGATCTTTCCTCTTGGAAGTTTAATTCATTGGTTCAAATCCTATCATCTAAAGCAGTGGTCTCCAACCTTTTCCCCACTGCGGACCGGTTTAGTGTGCAGGGGAGCATTGTGTGGGCAGGGCATGTGTGTGTTTGTGCGTCTATGGGGGTTGTGCATGTGTGCATGGGGAACATGTGTGGGGGTGGGAGATCTGTCTCTGCGGTCTGGTCCTGCTAAGGCCATAACCCGGCACCGAACTGTGGGGTGGGGACCCCAGCTCTAAAGCACTGGAAAACAAGTTTGGTCCATAGTCTACAGAACAGCTCTTCAAATACAGTATTAGAAGACAACCATATCACCTTCTGTTCTCCACGCTAAACGTATTAGTTCCCTCAATTGTTCCCATAGAGCTTGGTTACCAAAATATTCCCCATCTTATCACTTTTTCCTATATTATCTCCCGCCTTGCTGATATCCTTCTCAAACTGTAGGACCCTTAGTTAGACGCAGCAGTATGGGTGAATTGTGTCCCAAACAGAACAGATCACTACTGGCATTTTATTGATCGGGACACAATTTTGCTGATGTAATCCAGAATTAGCAACATTTGTGTGCTTAGTTACTGCAGAAAAAGCCATCTGTTTGTTATATCTTTAATGTACCTAAAATAGTTTAATGTTGTAATCAAAAGGAATTGTGCGTTAGAAATGCAGAACAGTTTAGTCTTGTCTACGTCATTGGAAAGAAATCAAACACGTACCAAGAAAAGAGAGAGGAGAGAAAGAAAAACCACCAGATAAGCAGATAGATATATTCACAGATCATTTTGCCAAAGCATATTAGATATGTCAGCTTAAAAGGCATGATTAAACTTGTCTTCTAGTCCATATACACAAACAGTGTTAGAGCATACAACTTACTTTATACGTATTTAAAAATGTATCAGTCCTAAAAAATGCATGACTAGTTTAAGATAACATGGTTCATTAAACTAGACCTACAGAGTCGTATGAGGAAGAAAGAGCTATGAGTATCAGACCAAGTAAACTGATCTCAAGATGATTGCTTAATTGTAAAATAAAAATAATAAAATAAAAATAAATTTCAAGTTAATTGCAGATTTATAGCTGGTGCAGGGAACCTGTAACACAAGGGCCCCATGCATTTGTCAAAGTATATTCGTAGTAAAGAGGAGGGAGAGAGAGAGAGAATAGTGAGTGGGATTGGCTCAGGAAGGCAGTATACGGTCGCAGAGGGAGAGGATCTGCTATGCAACCTTGGAGGGTTGTGAGTTCTTCCAATGTTTGTCTCTGTACACCACCACTCCTGGCATGCAGTCCCAGCAGATTATCCTTTATTTATTTATTTATTTATTTATTTATTTATTTATTTATTTATTTATTTATTTATTTATTTATTTATTTATTCAATTTATATGCCGCCCACAGTACCCAGCAGAACACATCCCTTGACAGAAAAAGTTCCTCTTTCTTTAAAACAAACAATTAGAAGAATACAGTGTTCAACAATAGGTCAAATGTGTCTTTTAATTCTTTTAAGCCACAATCTGTTTTTTTCCCTATAACATCACAGTGATAGACACTAAACCTGCCATACCCAAGCAAGCTGCTTCCTCCTTATTTCAACACGGTAAACAAAGACCAAAGAGATGAGTGGAAACTATGGGGGGCCATTATCACGGTCAAGAAAAATAACTTTTTTGTCCCTGTACCACACAATTGATCACACATATAGCCTGAGTTTTTTCTCACCTGTTTAGAGTGTGGTAGAATTATCCAGAAAGACTCAATCTTCCTTTATATTGATTTTTTAAAAAAATAATAATATTATTGCAAGTACATTCTCTGTCTCACACAGAAACGTACAAAGATGTGCTGTCCACCTTCCATTTTTTAAAATGTTCTGTTCAGAAGTTTCTAAATCTATTAAATCCCACACCTCTACTTTCTGATAGGATCAAATGGATTCTGCCCCTGCCATGAGCATTGCAAGTGTATGTGCTGAGAAAACAAATAAGAATTTTATGCTCAGTTGAGAAGATATTTGCACAGCAAGCATTTTAAGCTCAAAGGTTTAACATAAAAAAGAAACAAATGCTTCACTGATTGATACCTTCTCCCGGGGGGGGGGGGGAGAGAAATTTCCCCCTTGAAGAAAGTGGATGGAGAAACAAGGGGCTGCACCAATGAAGAGCACACAGGCGGCCACTCATCTAGCACTAAGCCATGTGTACAATCTCCCACATTCTCCAGGGGGATCATGGGCTACGTGGTAGCTTGCACTTCAACGGTGGTACCAATAAGCTACATATGTCCTTTGCAGGTTACTGATAAGCTATCCCACTGGAATGCTCTCATAGCAATAATCTAGGCCACCTGGTTGCTTTCATATCAATGTCAACCCTGCTGATGAGACAGATTGTTTTATTTTGCTTAATGGATAAATACAGGACAAAATCAGATAGAGTGTTACTGAATGAGATATGATGAGAGACACACATTGTTATTGAAAATAAAGACATCTTATCCAAAGAGGAAGCAAATAATGAACCAGAGGATGGAATTGATGAACTCTACCCAGCCACAAGGACCGGTGATCGCTGCACACAAAAGGCTAGCTAATGACACCCATCAATCACAGTGACAGATCATCTTCCACCTTATCACAACGATACACCCACAACAAAAAACACCCTGATCACCATAACCACCCAATCTCCTGAAAAGGATAAAAAGCTGATCCCACAGCTACAAATACTCAACTATCCCACACACTACACCAGAACACAAACAGAGTTCTAACTCCTGTCCTCTGAAGATGCCAGCAACAGAGACTGGCAAAACGTTAGGAAGAAAAACCTCCAGGTTTCAGACAGGGCCAAACAGCCCGAAAAACGTACAACAACCATCAGATCTCAGTTGTGAAAGCCTTCGAGAACATTTTCTTTGTTTATTTCATTCCTTCATCTCGCTGCTTGGGTGTTATCAGAAGTGCTGAATCTAACAACACAAGTAAGGAGAGGATTACATGAGGTACTCCCCACTTTGTATTAGCATGGAGTCTGGATCCCTGTGACACTGAACTTCCAGATCACACAGAAATATCTCTGAGTAGAGTTATTATGTACTAAGCCTATAATCATTGGTCCTAGATACAAGAATCTTGGAGTGCATGGGTAGAATCTGTTGACAAGAGGTCAGAGAGAAAGGCTTCCTGGCCACTTTCACATGGTAAACTTCAACATTTGTAGTAGCTCATGAACAGAGGTCATCTCTTTCATCTTGAATGCCTGTACGTTTGTCCCGGGTCTACAGTAATCGAAAGCAAAACATATTACTAAATCAATCTCTATTCGTTTCATCATATGTATAGTTGTATCTAGGGATGTGGTGGTGCTGCAGGTTAAACCACAGAAGCCTCTGTTCTGCAAGGTCAGACCAGCAGTCGTAAGATCAAATCCACGTGATGGAGTGAGCTCTCGTCGCTTGTCCCAGCTCCTGCCAATCTAGCAGTTCAAAAGCATGCAAATGTGAGTAATAAATAAGTGCCACCACGGTGAGAAGGTAACGGCATTCCATGTCTAGTCACGCTGGCCACGTGACCACGGAGACTGTCTACGGACAAACGCTGGCTCTACAGCTTGCAAATGGGGATGAGCACCACTCCCTAGAGTTGGACACGACTGAACTAAATGTCAAGGGGAACCTTTACCATTACCTATCTAGATTTTTCCTTTTTGTGCAGTGTTTTTATGGGTCAGAGCCTTGAACAAGACCCAGATTGTGGCTTAGGCTTACATGAAGACTCTTCCAGACCAGGAGGAATTCTGATTTTTTAAAAATATTGTTTTTTATCTACTTCTATCTCCTCTTCCCACAACTAGACAAAAGGCCTGCAGAATTCATTAAAAGTAGCATTTTCAATTTAATTTCAGGAAACCACTTGAATCATTCATTCTGTTGAGCTATTTCAATTGCTTTTGTTTGATTTGTTCATTGCAAACCGCTCAAAATCTGTACATTTTGACAATAATCCTGATTTGCAAAGGGGGTTGAATAATTTTGATTAGAACTGTACATCATATGCTATGAATCTGCAAGAGTTATTACAATTCTATCTAACCCCCCCCCCAAAAAAAGATGCTTTGGGGATATCGACTCAGTCACCCCATACAAAAGGTGCTTACAATATTATGAAACAATCCAAAAATCATCATAGCAAAAAAAATATTTTGTTCAGAACTTGAAACCTTTGCTGAGATACACATTGTTTCTGAAGCGATCCAGCAGTTCCTAATAATTTCCTAACAGTTTATCTACTGTGAAGTGAATGTCAATAATGACTAGTTATTTCTCTAAATCCAGTACTCAGATGTGAAAAACATTTCTTCTTCTCATTTGCTTTCATCTCTTTGTACATTCGATGTTCTGGCCAGACCCAATAGTGTACCTCTACCAAATTCCCCTACCTCTGCTAAAAACTGAGAGCCTTCACCCTTCCTGCAGCTTCTAAAAGATAAAGGTAAAGGTTCCCCTTGACAATTTTTGTCCAGTCATGTTCCACTCTAGGGGGCGGTGCTCATCCCCATTTCCAAGCCATAGAGCCAGCGTTTTGTCCGCAGACAATCTTCCATGGTCACGTGGCCAGTGTGACTTAGACACGGAACGTGGTTACCTTCCCACCAAGGTGGTCCCTATTAATCTACTCGCATTTGCATGCTTTCGAACCGCTAGGTTGGCGGGAGCTGGGACAAGTGACGGGCGCTCACTCCGTCATGTGGATTTGATCTTATGACTGCTTGGTCTTCTGACCCTGCAGCACAGGCTTCTGCGGTTTAGTCCACAGCGCCACCACTTCCCTCCTGCAGCTTCTAGTTCTCCCTAAAAACTTGCTCTGGGAAGTTGGGAAATCATCTGGAACAAATTTTTTGCACCAATTTTTATGTCTGGTTGTATACCGTATTTATTTATTTATTTATTTATTTATTTATTTATTTATTTATTTATTTATTTACTTATTTATTTATTTACTTATTTACTTATTTACTTACTTACTTACTTACTTATTTACTTATTTACTTATTTACTTATTTATTTACTTACTTACTTACTTGCTTGCTTGCTTGCTTGCTTGCTTGCTTGCTTATTCATTCATTCGTTCATTTGTTCATTCGTTTGTTTGTTTGTTTGTTTACTTTTCTATCCCACCCATCTAGTAACCAAGCACTATTCTGGGCAGCTAACAGCAATTAAAAATACAACTACCTGCTTCAGCAAAGGGACACATAAATGATGAGATCTAAACCATAACAGCAATATACCACCACACCAAAAGAGGCAGTGGCAAATCACAGTCAATATCCTGTGCATGGACCCAGGAGGATTTTCAGAGGGTAGGATATTTCTGAAGGCATCTTCAAACAATACAGATTTTACACATTTCTTAAAAACCAGGCATGAGGTGTATTTCTGTGGGCAATGCATGCCATAACACTGTAGCCAGCACTGAGAAGGCCTGGTTCCTGGACAGTTTTTCAGGCATCGCTAGACGGAGCCACCTGCAATTGCAAAACCTGGCTGAGGACGTGGCCCAGGGTCATAGGGAAAGACATTCCCTATCCAAAACAATGCAAAGCATAGCATAGCAAAAAGTGCTGCCTATATACCACTCCATAGCTCTCAAAACACTCTCAGGGTAGTATATAATTTAATTATTTGAGCTACACATTCCTCCTCAGTGAGATGGGCAGTCAATTAACCAACCTCAGAAGGATGGAAAGTTGAGTTAACCTCAAGCTGGCTACCTGAACCCAGGATTGAACTCAGGACATGAACAGAGTCACCACCGAGACATGAGCTTCCTAATACAGTCATTGTGTGCAGATGATTGATATACTGTACAGCCAAAATAATATGATCCACCATTATTCAACTCTGAATAGTCCTAATGTTCAGGGCAATTGAATAGGATCAATTGAATATAATCAGCCATCAACATTTCTCCCCTATGAGTCATTTCTTCAGCAATTTTATTTCTCTAAAATCTTGTATTTAAATTAATATTTCCCTCTCACAAATGCCTTTTTTGAGACATCTGGATTTCTGAGAACTGTTTTTCAATAGGACAAAATCTAGTGGACAGCCTAGTTTTGTTTTACACATTAGCCTAAAAAGTGTGAACTGGAGCATTTCTGACTGGAATTCAGAAATGCTGCACTGTAACAAGGTGCAACAGTCACCACAAGGGACCCACAAGAAGGATGGTTACGTTCAATTCTATGTTAGCACAGTATGTAGAAAAGCAGCTATTATCTCTGTTAGCATAATAATACCTTATATAATCGTGAAAGCTAGTCAATCCTTACCTATAACTCTTTAGACATGATAGTGACATAGGCACAGATACTGTATATCAAACACAAATCATTTTGTATCACAACTGCCTGTTATAGAATGGACTTGAATACGATGGGACTGTAAATTTGCATTTGTCATTTGGTATCTGAACATTCTATTGAGCCAGGCACATTGCCCATATAGTGAATAAAATCTTTATTTTCACCAAAACATGTTCTCATCTTTGCTGGCTGCATTTCTCTCCTCAAAGCAGTTCTGCCTAGCACAAGGCTCTGGAAAGCCATATTTTCATAAAGATAGATCTGGAATGTTTCCTAGGCTATACATCTGCACGCCTCATCTAATTTGCATATCAGAACATAAGGCTGACCAGCGGACAGGCAGAATAATTACACCCAATCCAAGTTGTTTGGCTGAACTTGCTGCTACTTTTGAAGCATCATCTCCACACCTCCTAAAATTAAGTAGGCTTCTGGTGATTTGGCTGTCACTTCCCATCCAAGGTACCCATGTGATATCACTGGCATAACTGCAGGACTTGTCAGAAACCAGGTGTTAACAATTCTACATAGACTACTGACAGTTATCTATTAAAATCTGTTTTTCTTTTGTTCTGTAATGTTTTATTCCACGAAATCATTGTGAAATGTTTGCAAGCTGACGGCTGCAAATCCCAAGATGTTTCTTGAGAATATTTTCAGGACAACAAAACAGATACAAGTACTTTCATGGCTGTAATAGCCACTTCTACCAGCTGTCTAGCCAGTCTTAACTGTTGTTTAATGCCAGGTCACATTAGAATATAATATTCATTCATTGTTTAACAACAATAACAACAATCATCATTACCATCATCATCCCCTCCATGGGCACAGTGGTCTTTCTGGTGAGTGTGGTCCTGATCTTTCTGGGGACGGATGAAAGAGCAGCACGAGAAATAGACCTTTTTATCACTATTAACAACTGTTAACAACCCATGACGATGGGTGGAGAAGGACTGCAGAAGTGGGATTTTCACTCCTCCCCTGTCCTTTTTCCATGTAATGAGCCTGTTCAGACCAGGGGGAAACCAACATGGAGAATATGCCAGGGGTCTCCTACCAACTCTTCTCAGACTGAAGAAGCTGCTTGGATGAGTAGTGAAATGTTTCAAGCGAATAAGAAAGAAGTCCAGTTGCCATGACTCAAATTCCAGATAACCTCACTTGGATGACTGAGAATCTTCATAGATACATCCAGTACTTTCAGAACTGGAATTGCAAGAACAAGAAAAGGTAGCAAAAGAAAAATCAAAACATAACAATGACCATAGTGTGGAAGACAAATGGATAGTAGAGGTAAAGGCAATAGTGGAAGAAAACATATCAGTAGAGCAACAACTTATGGAACAACCCAGAAATTATGTGTTGACAGAACAGCAGACATCACTGAAAGGAAAAATAACAAGTTGTAACCCATATTAATCAAAACACAGAAAGACAAAGGCTCCCCATTTTGCTCCAATTACAAAGTAAGCCAGTAAAAGTTCTACTGAATGATGTAAATATAGTTATCAGAACAATCCAAATCAACACACTAATTGAAACAAACCAGCTCATGTAGAGCACAGCTACCATAATAACCATGGAACTTGGTTACAAGCTGGAAAAAAAAACCAGACAACTCCTGACACTTCAAAATAGAAAATTGGGCTGGAAAGAAAAATAAACAAATTACGTGCAGACATTAGCTATTTAAAACACTTGAAAGATTCAAAACTTAAAAATGAAAAAGTAAAAGCCAGACTATGCAAAATATATGACCTAGAAAGGAAAACAATTGTTTAAATTACAGAAGAATAAAAACAATGGGTAACAGCTACTGTACAGGAAAGAAAATTGAAAGATACAATGGACACTTGAAAAAATATATAGAGAAAACACATAATTTCAAAATAACCAATGATTATTCTATACATCACTAGGAGAAAATGCAGAGCAAAAGAAACTGGGCCTATCTAAAGATGATGCTCTAAAATTTTGGGAAGAAACTTGAGAAAGCTCAACCAGGCAGAACAAAAAAGCCTCATGGATGAGAAATTTGTAAAGAAACTGAAGGAAAACATATGGATGATAGAGAGGGAATATATAAAAAACTGCAGAAAATCTTAAAATAAAAATTAAATGGTAGAAATACAATTAAAGACATAAACACATGGGCTATTCCAGTAATTAGATACCCAGCTAGAATAATAGATTGGACTCAAAATGAATTAGAAGAATTGGATTAAAAAAACACAGAAACTAATGAACGTGCATCACATACTACATCCAAAAAGCAATATGGACTGATTATATTTACCATGAAAAATTGGAGGCTGTGGATTACTGCAAATACAGCAGGTAGTAGAGGAAGAAAAAAGAAGCCTAAATGATTATATCAGTACAAACAGAAAAAAATTACTAAAAGTAGTGAAAATGGAAAATATTTTGAAAACAACAGAAGCAAAGGCTCAATATAAGAAACAACAATTTGAAAAAAAAAATTAAATGGCTGGACAATAAACCACTACATGGACAACACCTGAGACATATTGATGGAAAGCATGATCACAATTCAACATGGGCATGGCTGAAACTAGGGAAACTTAAGAAAGAAACTGCAGGCTTAATTTTTGCTGCACAGGAACAAGCACTCCAAACCAATGTGATGAAAGTTAAGATCCAAAGAATTACTGCTAACAGCAAAAGTTGACTCTGCCAAAAAAAGGAGACTCTGTCACACCACATCTGCGAATGTTCAAATATTGCACAAACAGATTACAAAATTAGACAAAAACAAGTGACAAAATTAGTGCACTGGTCATTATGCAAAAAATATAATTTGCCAGTCTCCAGAAACCCGTGGGAAAGTGTCAGAAAATGAGGAAGTCAAGATCTTGTGGATTTCTGGCTCCAAACTGAGAGGCACCTTGAACACAAGACATCAGACATAGTAGTTATAGAATGAAGAAATGTCTGGATCACTGACATTGCAATTCCAGGGGATGCCAGAGTAAAAAATAAAGAACTGGAAAAACTAACAAACTACAGAGACCTGCTAGTCAAAACATCTCGGTTGTGGATGAAGCTGTAGTCATCGGAGCTTTGGGAACAATATCAAGAAATTTCACACAGTACTATAAGCAGTTGCAGATTTCAGAAATAATATCATCAGAACTACAAAAAATTGTAGCATACATACTGCACCAATACTTAACAGATACTTAGGTTTTTGGGTTAAACTTGTATCTGTTACATACTACCAGTCAATGTTTTTATACAGTGGTGCCTCGACTTACGACCATAATCCATTCCAGAAGATGGGCGTAACTTGAAATGGTCATAAGTCTAAGCATGCATTCCCATAGGAATGCATGGGAATGCGATTTATCTGTTCCGGCCCCAAAAAACACAAAACCCCAAAAAATAAAATACAAATAAAATACTGCAAGCCCCATAGGAACGTGCTGGGGCTGCAAAACCAACCAAACAAACAGCAAAGCACAACCCCAAAATAAACAGAGCAAATCCTATGCTGGTACTGCAAAAAAAAATCACCTAAAAATAAACAACAACACAACACAGAAGCATAACCCCCCCAGCCCAAAATCACTCTGCAAAACCCACCCAGAACAGTTTTTACAAAGCAAAAAGCAGCATCTTACCTTAACAGGCAGTCCCAAGCCTCCTTCCAGTCCCCATAGGAGCCAGTCAGGGCAGCAGCAGTGCTCACCTGGCCACGTGGCTTCCTTTGGGGGCACCTCTGGGAGGTGGGATCAGGGCCCCCTCCACCCCCACACTGAGGAGAGGCAAGGAGCGCTGAGGCCTGACATGGCCACTCCAGCAAGCAGTCGCTGGAGCTGCTGCCAGAGTGGGAGGTGGCATCGGGCACCCCGGCAGGCCAGCCAGCAGCTGCTCAGCAGCAGTGGTGGCATTGGCTCCGTGGAAGGCCCCGGTGAGCAGCTGCTGGAGCCAGTGCCAGTGCTGGAGCAGGAGGCAGTGTCGGGCACCACTGGTGGACAATCCACCCGTTGCTCAGGAGCCGCCTGCCAGCGGAGAAGGAGAGCTGCCCCGCTGGGCTAAGGGCTGAGCACAGCCCCACCATGTCAGGGGCAGCAGCATGGGAGGACCCTTCCTCCAGGAGCTGGGATCGGGAACCCCTCCGCCCCTGCCGCAAGACCAGAGACCGGGACCCAGCAGCAATGGCAGCACCAGTCCCACAGAGGGCACCACGAGGAGTGCCGAGGGACGCCCCTGCTGCTGCCTCCCCCTGCCGCTGCATCCGTTTCCCTAACCGTTGGGGCAAAAGAGCTACAAAGAAACAGCCTCTTCGTCACCAACGGTTTGAATTTCCCACCTTTCCCCCCTGCCTTTTTTGTTGTTGTTACTCGAAGCTCCAGAAGCAAGTCGAAGCAACTTTTTGCGGCCGGAGCTGGTCGTAACTCAAAATGGTCGTAAGTAGGGACGGTCGTAAGTTGAGGCACCGCTGTAATTTTGATTGTCTATGCCTGGTGTTTTTGAATAATAGTAATTAGTCTTGAGCTGGAAGGAATCCTGTGGATAATCAAGTCCAGTCCCTGCCAATGAGGAATAGTGGGGAATGAAACTCCCAACCTCTGGCTCCACAAGCAGATACCTAAATCACTGAACTATCCAGCAGTTCAGTAATAATTAGAACTGCAAAGCTGGAAGGTTTAAACACAGATGACACAGCTGATGCTGTATGCATTACTGAAACCTGGTGGACAAGTAGATTGGGCCTATTTTCTCTCCACTTCACTCAATCAGATAGTTAATACCGGAGCAGGCTGAAAAGTCAGTTGAAGTCACCATATTCCAGAGGATGTACATCTCCTCTAGATAAAAGTGTTGTCTTCAGCATTTTTATTGGTATATTGGAAGTTCTGCATTTAGGGCTGGGCCACAGGGAGAGAAAAAAGATACTGTTGGTTCACTGTCAATCCCATGGTCTACTGCACTGGTTCTTAACCTTGGGTTACTCAGGAGATTTGGACTGCAACTCCCAGAAGCCTTCATCACCAACTGTGCTGGCTGGGGTTTCTGGGAGTTGCAGTTCAAAAACATCCGAGTTACAAACGTTAAGAACCACTGGTCTACTGTCAACGCCTGGCAGCATCATGGGTGTGATGTTGGAAAATAGGATGACAAAGCTGGAAGACTCCAATGCCTACTCTAAAAACATGTCTGCTTGGGACTCTATAACCATGAAACTGCCTCTCGCACACAGATAACATGTTCAATTTTTGCTCCAGATAGTATGCTTGATAACTCTAATGTATAGCCAATTGGAATAAGTCAGGCCACTTCCTGGTGAAGCTTAGACTTGTAGTGGCATTCTTTTACTGCAGAATACATATTAGAATGGTCCATAGCCACAGTCTTATGAAATCTGACAGAATGAATAGAGCTGATGATCCTGTTCTGTAGTGACCACACTGCAGAAATGGTCACAGATATCACTTCTGAGTAATTTCCTTCCACAATATGGAGCCCACTCTGCAACCCAACATTCCATGAAAATATTGGCAATGAAACAGGCCGGATGATCATCACAGAACAGGAGACAGATGTTTCACTCAGAGATCCAATTAATACTGGTCATATTTATTTATTTACTGTATTTATTTATTTGTTTGTTTGTTTGTTTGTTTGTTCGTTCATTCGTTTGTTCATTCATTCGTTTGACTTCTATTCTGCCTATCTGGTTGCCAGGCCTATGGGCAGTTTACATATTTAGCACTGACAATTCAAAACAATAAACATAATAGCTATAAAATCAAAATATTGACAAACAATATTTCATCATTTTGCTCAGCATATGGTGACATAGCAACAAAGAAGGCTGAAGTCAGTGATAGTTTGAGGACCAGTAAACAGAGCTTTATCTGGATCAGATAGCAGCTCTGCCGATCAGTGTTTCCTGGGTCTAAGTGAGGTTGTGCTCCTCTTGAAGGAGTAGGTGCATAAATGGGGTTGTTCCTAGCTCTACTGTTGCCACTGGAGGCCCAAGTGGCCTCAATGGCTGGGAAAACACTACTGCTAAATCCCTGTAGGGCATATCATACGTACAGCTCTGGCTCTTCTTTCATGAGCCTTCCCGGACATAAAAATCAATGTGGAATTGCATTAATATGCTGACTTTCTCCCAAAAATTGGAACCCAGTTCTGTGGGTTGGTGCATCCAAAATGTTCTGTGAATCTAGACTTTTGCTCATGTAGGCTTTCATGTTTCAGGGAATGGAAAGTGTTTCAGAGTTTATGGAAACAGGTGGAAACAGATTTCTATGAACATAGACTTTGTTACTGCAGTAATTATCCACACTTGAAACATAGATTTCGAGTGGCAGGACCTGGAGCTCAGGAATATCAAAAGAGAAGTTCAGTTTCCAAAGTGCCTGAATCTAAATATATTTCAGAAAATTATTATTCCTTCCTTTATTAATACATGATTTCCTTCAATTATGATTCCTTCTTTGACATTACAAAGACAAAATACATAAAAATGAAATGACTGTTGGCAAACATACTGCTTTCATTGTTCAAAAAGTAAGTTAAAATCATGAATAAATACAAACATAATGCATTGCTGTTTGCCACACATAATGAATTTATTATAAAACTATTACAAGCCTCTCAAAATTATATTAATACTTTAAAAAATCAAACCCACATAGCGGGGTGGGAACCCTCCTCTTTTTTTCAGGGTATAATTCAATGACCTTATCTCCAAAATGTTGAACTCTGATTAAAATGTTTATGAACAAAATTACATTATCAAGGAAAAAGCATAAATCAAGACTGAAATTAAACTATGTCACGTTTTCCACAAACCCTTTCAGTATGTTTGAAGACTACATTCCCTTTTAAATTACTTGATGGAACAGACAGCTCCTGATTTCTTTTCACTTTCAGCCAACTTCACTTGTTCTCAGAGAGGTTTTCCTGTATCCTAATGTTCTGTATAAAAATTATGAAGCACTGTAAGCCATTTGTTGTGTGATTTTTAATTAAGTGAGATTGCTCAGGTGCTGCCAGTGTGGCATTATTCCATTCAAAATGAGATCCAGGAAGGAGAAACAACAATGGAGGTGAACATAACAGGAAAAACAAAATCCCTGAATGTCCATTTGAAGTGTTGTGGGGAATGATTCCATAAAATTAAATGTATGTTTTATATACAAATGAAAACTACAAAATATTCCAGCACAGCCCTAATCTGTAGAAACAAGGAATATTTTTGATTTATAAGTGAAATTAACAGTGCAATCCTATATATATATATCTATCTATTCCAAATTAAATCCCATAGAATTCCGAATCATTAAAGTCATCAGCTACAATTATGTTTATAGATTTATATTCTACATTCTGTGCATGAATATTTTCTGTTAATTTGAACCATTTTTAGCAAGGGATAATTTTGAAACTTACAGTATCGACCTATTTGTGTCTACTGAATTAAGCCCCAGAAGGTTCAAGAGAACTTATTCATTTTACAGTCTAAAGGTTAGAACCAGAAACTGAAATTTATTGAATCCAAACTCTCTCCAGGATTCACAGTATCTCCTCACTATTTCCACTGAGAAATGAAATTTCAAGTCATTACAATCATTGGCCTTACTTATTTTTGCAAAACTTCATCAGAGTGGCTCATGTTAACATTAATTTCAGAAAGGATATATGTTTATTTTTATTAGAGTTGTGAATTTCCTGACCAAGAGTAGGTGGTAACATTGAAATATATTTAAGGGTGATAGACTGGTTAATTGGTTGTTTTAAATATTTATGTCAATGCCCATGATTGCAGGGAGTTTGCAGACTAGGGGCATGTCCACACTGGCATATACATATGATATATGCATCGCTGGTGGCACAGGTTGAATCGAAAAAAAGACCTCATCCAGAAGTGTTTCTACTTGGAATGATGCATCCTCCCCCTTTAAGATCTGCTGTGCACCTTTCTGGCCCAGTAGTAGGACATGCATTCTTTTTGGCACACTCATTGTTTAACCTGTGCAACTGGGAGACTGCAGCCTGCAGCAGCCTCAGCTTCCAACTCTCATTGTGACTGCAGATTCCAAGGAAGAGTGAGAGAGAAACTGGGGGGAGAATCAGGGAAGGGAAGCAGGGAGTGAAGAAGGAAGAAAACAGAAGGACAGTGACAGAGGAAAAGAGGAACAATGTAAAAAAATTATAATTTCACTTTCTCTGACACCTCTTAACTGGCAACTGATCAGGCTAGAAGATGTTTGCTGTTTGGATGGCAGGAGCACACCAATGGCACATCACTCCTCTTCTCTTCTCCTCCCCCCAACTTCAACAGACCCTTTGTAGCTTGATGTACTCCACACCCAAAACGGCCAGTCTGGACAGGCCCTGTGAAACTCCATTAGGTAAAACAGTTCAACCTTTGGTTTTCTGGCTCTCAAATGCTTGCCTTTCCCAATAGGTTTTGAAATTAGAAATATATTTTGAAAACTGTGCAATAAGTAAAACCAACAAGAAGCCTAACTGCACCTCAGAGACTGATAATGTTTTACTTAGCACAAGCTTTTGTGGACTGCAACCCATTTCTTCACATACTGCTGAAACTGTAGAAGTCCCCCAAGTCTCATAGCAATTAGAATTTCCTAGGTGCCACAAGACTGCAGGATATCCTGCAACGGCTTAACATAGCTACTTTCTTAAACAAAACAAAAAAATAAGGAAATAATTGTGGGGTTATAGGAAAAAATTCTCCCTCTCAATCCCCTCCCCATAAAAGGATAAACTGTGAACACCCAATGTATCTAGAATAGGAATTCTTCTACAAAGCACCAGGTTAAATACTTACACTGGTACATAAGAACATAAGAAGAGCCCTTCTGGATCAGGCCAAGGGCCGATCTAGTCCAGTTTCCTCTGGGAGCACGCGAGACAACTAGATACCTGATTAAGACTGTTCTCCAATGAACTTCTTTTGTTATTTGACCTTTGACATTGCTATTCATCTCTTGGGAGAGAGAGAAAGAAATGCCTCAACCCAGGTCTCTCTTCAGTTCCAGAGCAGGTTGTTACCTCTGTCAGAGCTGGCAGTACCACTTGCTTGGCAGTGCAGATGTAGTAGAAATCACAAATTCCCCATTCACTTGGTACAGAGTAAAACTGTCTTCCTCCACCATGCAACACCCAGATGTACTTCCATCTATGGAATTTCTTTCAACATAAGCATTCCCTTTGCTAAATCAAAGTAACAGTTTATTATTACAAGTCTGTTTGTATGAATAGTACAACCTGAGGTGGCAGCAAGCTGGTGGTTTTTCCCTTTAATTTAATAGCACCTTGCACTTTCTGCTGTCATGATTACTTTTCTTTATCATGCTGCAGGTCTACTACATTTCCTTGAAATCAACATTTGGGCATGAAAATTGCCAAATATTCCCATTTACTTACAGGCAGACCCTTCTTCACTAAACATGACAAGGGTTATGCTCTATCTTCTGGGCCTAGAATATTTTAATATAAAATATTTTCAGGGTGTATGCATACTCAGAAACATCTGGAGGAAACCGAGATAAAACTGGATAACTGTTTTGCCTTGTTGTGAGTAACACTGCAGCGCACAATTATGTTTATAATGCTTGCAATTTAAGGAAACTGTTGTATGAAATATTTTGTTTAGTATTCATTAAAGACTGCTAATGCACTTTTGATGGACTACATTTTTAATGCATCTTATTAGTATAATTTCAGTTATGTGACAAAAAGGAAGAGTTTGGTGTTAAAAATGTGATAGGGAATTTTATACCAATCTGACTTCTAATTTGTACTGGGATTTTTTTCTTTTTTACCCCACAACCCATCTTTTAATGATTGTTATCCCAACTCCTATTTTTTAAGCTCATTTTGTCACTGTTTTGTAACAGAAACACTGTAAATATTATAGATGTGGTAAACTATTATACTTGTTTTCTTATAAATGAAATGATCTGTGCCAACACTGACAAAATGAATTAATGTGTTACTAAGGCAACAGTCACATTATATGCTTTCTCTTTCACAGTATGCAGTAGAGCATATGGTTTACTCTTAATGGAACACTAGCTTCTCATTAACATACCAGTAGCAATGTCAGAACTTACAAACCATCATAACAGGGAAATGAGGAAAAAAACTTATAAATTAGATCCTTTCAGTACTATTGAGAAGAAAATGACTGATCTTCAAAAGCACAACATTTAGCTAACGCAGACCCCCTTTTCTTTACTTTTCATTTTCCCAAAAAACTTTTCTCTTATTATAAACATAAATATAAATATTGAATTGCAAGTAATTTATTACCCTACTTAACAGTATGAGTGACACCCACATTTAAAAAGGATTCTTCAGCACCCTTAACCTCACAAAAATGTTTTCATCAACAGCTGTAATCTCCCCCCACCTCCGCACTATCATTCAACATTTAAAATATAAAGAAGCTAACATTTATCCAGATGCACCAAAGATGATCAGAATCTGAAATGTGCCGCATTGTGTTCTCCCCACCCACCAGAAAGTAATGAGGTTAAAAATAACACAACAGAGGAGGGGTGGACTGGAGTTCCCAGCTCTTTAAATTATTTCTCCTTATTACTCCATTATTCTTTGATTATCACATATTGCCTGCTAAGCTGATATGGCTTAATGGAGCCAAGATATGTACACAAATCAGGTCATGCATGTATTCATGTGGGGAGACTACCCCAATTAATTTAAATGAAGGACGTACTCATGAACATAGAATGGGAGTCTCCATGGAGTCTAGTGGTCTCCACTAAAATTAGTGGAAAAGCTATTCATGGAGAGCATTCTGTATTCCCAAGAATATCCATCCTCTTAACCCTAACTCAGCATCAGATACATTTTTTTTCTGGGACTATCTCAAGAAGTTCATGTTAAGATGATTGTGCATAAAGTAAAGGCCTCCACATATGCCTGTAGGTTTCTTTGCCATCTGGACAGCCATGTTATTGGGCGTCTCAATTTAATGAAGATCTGTAAACTAGTAGGTGCTCATCCAGAGGCTTTACTGCCAACAGACAAATACAGTAACCTCTGGATATCATAGGTGGAACTTGGCAGCAAGTCCAATAATAGGGTGGTGTCAGGAACACAGCCTTACTCTGTTAGCTCATAAAATGCTACTTCACAAACTTCCTTATACTCATTAATAAATAGTTTCATTTTGTGTTTTTATTCCAACAGGAAAGTTCGCAGGCAGTTGTGGAATAACAAAATCCCAGGGTGCTCCCAGAAGAAAGGACTAGTAAGCCACTTCTGAGTACACTGTATTTAAAAGCCCAAGAAAACAGTTGCCATATGTTGGATTTGACTTGATGGAATATAATTAATGAATGTGAGGATATTTCTGATTACCCATTACCCTCTAGTTTCTCCTAGCAGCCAGTTCTGATACTGCAGCTTAGAAATACTTGGAAATATACAAAAGACAAGACAGAAGCAAATAATAGAAACTTCAGATGGTACAAAATGTGGCAGCCAGACTTCTTACATGGGTGAAAAGGTACCAACATGTTTCCCCAACACTGGCCGCCTTGCATTGGCTGCCCATTCATTTCCGCGTTGATTTCAAAATTCTTACGATTACATATAAAGCCCTAAACGGATTAGGACTTCGATATCTGGCAGAGCGCCTTCTCCCACCCAGTTCTGCCAGAGTCACTTGTTCCAGCCAGGCCGGATGGCTGAGGGGCCTAACACTGAGGGAGGTCCAGAAGGAAAGAACGAGGAACGGGGCCTTTTTGGCAGTGGCCCCTCACCTTTGGAATAACTTGCCGGTGGAGATCCGCCTGGCTCCGTCTCTGGGTGTTTTCAGGAATAAACTTAGAACCTGGCTATTTGGGCAGGTTTTCCCTCCTGACGTATTTTAATTTCTTATACTATTGCCACCTTGGATCTATTATATATAATATATATTGTTTGTTTTTTATTGTTTTTAAATTTGTAAACCACCCAGAGTAGACCTTTGGTCTAGATGGGCGGGACAGAAATCCAATAAATAAATAAATAAATAAATAAATAAATAAATAAATAAATAAATAAATAAATAAATGAATGAATGAATGAATGAATGAATGAATGAATGAATGAATGAATGATACTTTCATT
Source organism: Pogona vitticeps (assembly GCF_051106095.1). Lineage (NCBI taxonomy): Eukaryota > Metazoa > Chordata > Lepidosauria > Squamata > Agamidae > Pogona > Pogona vitticeps. Next base: position 312,113,004 of record NC_135783.1, read on the forward strand.
CCCACTTAGAAATGGTAATATAATTCTATAAACCTGAAAATTCTTCTCCAAAAGCTTCTAAAATGCCTCAAAATGCCATTTAAGTCTAGCTTTTGAAACTCTCCAGATATTTTTACAGCTAAAAAATAACTTTGTATCTGATAGTTACATTGCCAGTTACTCAATAAATAACAAATTGCAAGTAACTACACTAAGTAGCTCATTTGGAAGCCAAAAGGCCATTGTTTGCATGTTTGTAGCATACATGCACAATCAACATTCATGCAGTTACTAGCTTGTTTCATCCATATTTCCTAAAATTCAGTGATCTTCACCTCAACATGAATGTTCATAATGTTTGGTGGATTCTGTGCACGGGGCTATTGTTGCCGCCCTAAATAGGTTCAAGGCCATTGATGTGTGTTGTACTGGCTCTTCTAGACTATTTGTGGAAAACGGAAAGAGGCAATGATTGCACAAAGGCCAAGAGATAAGGCGAAAGAAAAAGGTGAAATAAACAGGGAGCATCCATGAAGAACCGGATGTAGGAGACAAAATATATCTGTGCCTAGTAGAGCTGGAATGACTAACAGTCTTTAACAACTCTGTAAATTGCAAGAGATGGGAGAGAAACTCAATCAAATTTAATTCCTTGCTTCGCCATCCTTAGGCAATGCTTTTCGATGGCTGGTGGGAATGTCAGTGGTGATACAATATTTCAAAACCTGACACATTCAAAGCCTCTTTTGGGAGGTTATTCCATTCAAATATTTGACGTTTGCTTCTCTTTCAACTGGTTCGACATAACTTGGAACAATATGTATTCCATCCAATTCAGTTTAAAGGAGGAATTGTAGAAGAGATTCCTTGACATGATTTGCCTGTTTTTCTGCATCCTGCGATGCCTCCATTGCATTTTTCTTCACACTGTAGGAGATTTCGGTAAGCAGGAGTTAAAGCAAGAGCATTAAGTATATATTGACCCAGCCTGTCTGCCTGAATCCTGTTAGCATGCAGTGACAATGTCCTAATGGCCATTTGGAAACCAGAACTCAGCAAGTCGCCAAGTGCTAAATGTGCCTAAAATGGAGCTCCCCCAAGTCAAAAGATAAGAGCTAGTTGCACCGAAGTGTGCATGTGTTCACATGTACAGTTATGGCCACATAAACATGGTAATAGAGAGCCATCAGAAGACACCCATTCTTTTTGTGAAAGGAAATTACCACCCCAAAGAGTGAAGTTCAGACTTAGAGTAGTCATTTATCTCTTAACCACTTTAATGTGTCAGCAGTAGAGAAACGCAGCTAACACTAACTATGTCACTCTGAAGCCTTATATATACAATCGTTTTGAATTGCGTTCATATAGGAATCATGCTGCTTCGTCATTCTTGCTGGTGCTGGGCACAGTACATACAACCAAACAAGATGGTCCCTGTTAGAGGGACAAACTACTGTTCAATGTAAGAGATGAGTAAGGGAAAGATACTGTGTACAGAACAAAGTAATATTTTTGAAGGCCCCAGAAGCCGAGATCACCATGATCGCTGACTCTTAAAAAGAGTAGTTATGCCAGTTATAGGAACAGCATTAATTGTAATGGAAGTGAAATACAGTGGTGCCTTGCTAGACGATGATAATCCGTTCCACTGAAATAGCTGTTTAGCAAAACCATTGTCTAGCGAAAAGCATTTCCCCATTGGAATGCATTGAAACCTGTCTAATGCGTTCCAATGGCGAAGAATCGTTATTGTCTAGCGAAGATCGGCCATAGGAAAGCTGCTTTGTGAACCACCGATCAGCTGTTTAAATTGCTGCCTTGCGAAGCTTAGGTCCCGAAAACACCTGTTTTGCGAGAGCGGAGGGAGCTGTCAAAATCGTCATCTAGCGAAAATCAGTTTGCGAAGCAGGGACCAAACATTGTCCAGCGAAATTCCCCCATAGGAATCACTGTTTTACGAATCACTATAGCGATCACAAAAAGTCAATGTCTAGCGAAAAAAGTGTCATGTGGGGTAACTGTCTAGCGAGGCACCACTGTAAGAGGAAATGTTCTGAAAGGAATGAATTTGTTCCTTCTTGTAAAATTACTCTCAACTGCATACCATTCATCGGATAAGGAAAGATTCTAATTAGGATTCTGTTATATAAGAGGAACCAGTGGTTTATACAGGAGTAATTCATATACTCCAACGTGCAGATTTTTAAAAATGTTCTTTGCAATCCAGTGGCTTTGCCTCACAATCCAAGAGCATGGAAGGTCTTCCTGATTATTTGGATGTACTATGTATAACAGTGCAAGGCAAGCTTTCTAGGGTCAGAGAACTATATCGGCACCCTGGAATTCAGTGGGAATGATGATTACCACTACTGAAGATGTTGGCAGCAGAGAAAGAGAGAGAGGGAGGGAGAGGGAGAGGCAGAGGGAGAGGGAGGAAAAAATACTAATACTTTTGCCTTAAAATAAGGCAATATGGGTAGCGTACATCTTGTTTTCAAGCTGAATCACACGTCCAATAGGAGTCTGGCTGCTTCATAATGATGTGTGCACTCCTTGTCACCAAAATTTGGTAGCACAAGAGCAAGTTTTTGTGGGGCCATGGCAGACCTTGAAGACAGTAAACACCTTCATATTGTGCACTCTTACCGTATAGAATGGTAAAACTATTCTGTTCATAAGATGTACCTGTTGAACTGATCTAGATCCAGTGTCGAATTCTGTAGAATATCAAATGAATATTGATTCAATTTGGCTTTTGGTCTTTTCCTTTTATTACAAAGGAACATGCACAGAATTCCAGTTCCAAGGGCAAAGAAAAATGTGTCCGTGCAGAAATACATATCCAATTGGAAAGCAGCATCAGAATGTGTCTCCATAAGGCTCCTAATTAGAAAACAGTATCAGAGTGCTGTCCTCTGAAGATGCCGGCCACAGAGACTGGTGAAACGTCAGTAAGAACAACCTTCAGAACACGGCCAAAGAGCCCGAAAATCCCACAACAACCATTAGATCCCGGCCGTTAAAGCCTTCGCAAATACAGTATCAAATTAGTTTAGACAATTTTTAAATTGCCTATATGCCATGTCAGTGAATGGTTTCATAGATACATCCCATGGTTTCATAGAGTCATAGAACTGGAAAACTCAATACAGGAATCTAAATCCAAGTATATTTGACAGATGGTTGTCTAATTTTTTTCTTGAATGCCTCTAATGTTGGATCACTTACTACCTCCCAAAGTGATTGGTTCCATTGTTGCTCTAACTGCTCTAACAGTTAGGATGGTCACCAGGTTTGAGTGCACTTATGTAAAAGTGGGTGGCTGTAACGAAATGGGGATTATATTACTGTACCGCTCACTCTAATGCACATCAGTTTCCCTTCTTGATCTAACTGGGCTGGTCTTGGGAGTGGTGTTGGAGTCCTCCTGATTTGTAGTGCTGAGTATATCAACCTCCATGTCACAATAAGACTTGTCAAAGTGGATCAAGACTTGGTGTTCTCTTTAAGCACTATGGGTCCATCCCAAGTGATATCTGGGCCCACTCCTTTTACAGGGATGAAAACAGTGAGACCAGGACTGAATTGACTATGGCAGAAAACTCAGAGCAGGCCTGACAGTCAAAAGGAAAGCTTGTTCTGTGGCAATGGTGGCATTGCCACAAAACAAGTGCATCTACACAAAGTTGTCTGGCAAATCTATTTTAAATGATCAAGAACCGGGTAAATTGTGTTCCCCAAGAAGAGAATGCTAACCACTTCTCAGACCACTGCATTGAATTTGCTTGGCATTTCACAGATAACGTTACTCAGATCTGCTTGGAAATTTCAGTAGGTAAAGGATGATGAAGCTAGATTTCTTTCCTGACCAAAACTGATTGCAGAAAGATCAGAAATTTCTGATAACAAAAGCTTCACTGTCTACTGGTGTGTCACAATTCAAGTGCTGGGTTTGATCTATAGCGCAGGGATGTGTACTAGTGTGAAAATTCAGATTCGGAATATGGAATTTTTTTAAAATGGAATTTTTGAATATCCAGAACTCTGCTATAGTGAATACGATATTATCGTAGTGTTTGCCCCTAGTTACCCCTGGTTATCTTCCTACCACAGAGCACCTGAAGGCAAACCAAACTCCTCTTCACACACTGCCCCCAGTTGATCACTAAATCAACATACTTTTCTTAAGAAAGATGAAGGTCCATTCATCACTGACTTTTTAAATAAAACAGGTTTATTGATTACAGATGTTTTGATAATAATGCATATGTATCTTCCTCAGGTTCATCAATAATAATCTTCTATTTGATCTTACAGTTATTTATACTCTCGTCTGACTAATCACAGCCCAGATCTCCCAAATATCACTCTCGCTCCACTGTCCTTGACTCTCTCTCTCTGACTCTCCACTCTGACTGACTGTTCACTATCAGGCTCCGCCTTTTTTTACCTCTCTCTTGGCTCCGCCTCTCAACAACATTAGCCTACAACATGAATAATGCATGACTATGTAACATAATCGTAGGGACGTGGTGGCGCTGCGGGCTAAACCGCAGAAGCCTGTGCTGCAGGGTCAGAAGACCAAGCAGTCGTAAGATCGAATCCACGCGACGGAGTGAGCGCCCGTCGCTTGTCCCAGCTCCCGCCAACCTAGCGGTTCAAAAGCATGCAAATGCAAGTAGATAAATAGGGACCACCTCGGTGGGAAGGTAACAGCGTTCCGTGCCTAAGTCGCACTGGCCATGTGACCACGGAAGATTGTCTTTGGACAAAACGCTGGCTCTATGGCTTGGAGACGGGGATGAGCACCACCCCCTAGAGTCGAACACGACTGGACAAAAATTGTCAAGGGGAACCTTTACCTTTACCTTATGTAACATAATAAGGGTGAATGCCACAACTATGTAGTCATTATTTTCTCCTTAAAAAAACAGAAATAGGCAAAATGGTTTTAAAGGATTTCCCTGTGCCCTCTGACGCTTTCCTAGTAATTGTACCAAACAAAAAGAATGCACCCCAGCAGCTGGTAGTGCCTTGGTATTAGGAAATGACAGTCATGGGCATACTGATTGAACCCTGAGTGATGTGAGTGCCAGCCGGAAATTCCAGCTGCATTGGGGAAGCAGAGGACAGGTCACACTGGGGAGTGGAAAAATACCCTGGGCAGCACTGGCAGGCAGCTTGTAGTAGCAGATAGTCTGTGGTAGGTGGGAACTGTGCCAACAGCATGGGGCACAGGGCAATTAAGTGAGTGAGCACAATCTTGGAACAGCAGTTGGAAAATGAACAAGGCAGAAGGACAAGTCAACAGATTTTCTTTCTTTATTTGTATCAGAGCATGGCACTATTTAAAATTATGGACATACAAAATATAGTAACATTAAAACAAATTATAATGTTAATTTCTTCGCCATATTTTTTTTGGCTCATTGCCCTGGCTGGATTGCACAATGACATCACAAGTACATGACTGAGGTTCACTTATATCTCTCCCACCTTGAATCAAAGGCTTCTCTGCTACCTCCTTGTCAGACACCCACCTACCCTGTACTACTGCCTGATGCTCTTTCATGGTGTCACTGCTGAACAAAGCAGCTGGGTGACAGACTTTGTTTGGGAGGCTCATAATAGCAGTTGTATGCGGTCTTTTCTTTTCCCTCTTCTACTCCTCTCAGTAGAAGGTGCTGCCGTGAGTGCAGGCAGCATACTTGCTACACCAAACACAACAATTCCAGTGAAAATCACAGAGAGAGAGACAGACACAAAATTGAGTAACTAGACATACCTGTCTATATAGAACAAAAACTTATTTTCCTACCTGACAAAGGGACTTAAATCTAATATAATAGTTCCCTTTTGATTTATAACATATGAATCTATGAATCTAATAAATGTGATGTAGTGGATAAAGTACTGGACTAGGATTTAGGAGATGCAGTTTGAATTCTCACTCAGACATGGAAATTCACTGGGGAAATGGAACTGGTAAAACCAATCCTTAGATGTCCCACTTACCTTGAAAGCTGTATTAAGGCCACTGTAAGCTGTTTCCAACTTGATTGCACATGACAAAAATCTATGAATCTCTAATCCTAAATCTTATTCCTAACTATATTAAGTAAACAATATACAATGGGATATAGAGAATGTAAATGTTGAGGACTCAGAAAAGAACACAGAAAAAACTGTTGCGGAACAGGCTTGCACCAAAGCATATCCTAACAGTAAATGCTCAGGGGATTGATCAGCAACTATGCCCAATCGGAAACAGCGAACGTGAAAAAAATACCATTTGGTGTCTGTGCCTGCTTGTAGATTTCATTGGTGCAGACAGACATCATTTACATGTTTTGCTTTCTTTCCAGCCCCTCTTCCATGGCAACCTCAATCAGAAGATACTGATTTCTCTGGTCCCATTATTGTTGCTGCCATTTTTTAAGAAATCATTGCAGGATGCCTGAGAAATAGGTTTCACTTTCACTTCTGATTCTAACAAGCCTTTTATTTCCTAAACTATGGGAGTAAATGAGACTTCAGATATTAGGAATTGTTATTACAGATATTCAGAACTATCAAATTCAGAGTTTGATGTATTCAGAACTGTTTGAATATGGCATTATTTGGTGAATTCTGAATATCTGTGAATTCAAATGCACATCAAATGAATATAATTCCCTACATGACTTGAGCCCAGCCTGTTTGAAAAACATTGTCTCCCCACATGAGCTTTCCCAGGTTGTAAGATCCTTGGAAAGCTGTTGTCCCATGCCAACTGCTCTCACAGGCACACCTGGTGAAGACATCAGAGAAGGTTGTCTCAATGTTGCTCAAGGTCTGTGGAATTTCCTTCCAAGGGAAACCAGGCTGACCCTCTCCTTGTCTTCCTTTCACCAGCATGCAAATCCTCTTCTTTTTAGGCAAGCTTTTAGTAAGTAAATAGCCGCTATGGAAGGAATTATATGTCTGTCAATGGTGGGGTTTTAAAAATCTTTTTCAATGTATTTTAAATTTGTTCTAAATCTGTTTTGGTCTGTCATTTTCATTATACTGCATTTAATTGTTTTTCATATTGTTTTTAAATTTTATTTTAGCTATTTGAACATTTGCTGTCTTTACAATACATTGTAAGCCACACTGAATCTTTTTTACTTGGGGGGAAAAGTCAAGGTATTAAGCAATAACTAACTAACTAACTAACTAACTAACTAACTAACTAACTAACTAACTAACTAACTAACTAACTAACTAACTGAATGAATGAATGAATGAATGAATGAATGAATGAATGAATGAATGAATGAATGAATGAATGAGCCTAGTAGAGGGGAAAATATATTCTTTGCATGCTGGAAATCACCATCTAGTCCAACTTCTTCATTTACTGCAGGGCCATCTACTCCTAAAGATCAATGTAACTGACTGTAAAATACCATGTTTCAGGAGACCTGAGCTGCCTGCTACATCCGTGTAATTTAAAATAGTTGGAAATCCTAAAAAACATTGGACCCCCCAAATGTGAAAAAGAATCTGTTGCAAATAATACATCGAATGTTCCAGCTCCTACTCAACATGGCTGCACCGCTTCAGCACAAGGATTCTATAGCACAGTGCTGAACTAGTAGGGAAACTAATTATTTCATGATATATGCATGGCAATAAATTTGCCTAATGATGTTCCTGATTCAAACAAGATAATTAAACTGTGTATCAATATGAACCCCCAGCTTCTGTCAGCATCCTAGAGCTGGTAAGCATACAGTATTCCCTGTTTGTTCAGGCATCAGAAGGCAGTGTTCCATAACAATAAAATAATTATTTTGAGAGAGATGTTTGGCTTTCAAACGTAAAGAAGCTGCAATAGTGGTACAATTACACATTGCTTCATAAAGCGCAGGCCCCTGCAGGAATGCTGGCTCTGCAAAGTGTATGTGGGTTTCCTTCCCCTTCTGCGGAATGGGTATTCCCACTCCCCTGTCCCTGGCCTGGTGTGAAGCGTAAACCTACTCTAGCCTCATGTAAATCTAAGTTGTTTCTTTCAACACAGAGAAAATTAATTAGAAAGGAAAGGAAGCCAGCGTACTTATCGTTTGATCAGGTCGTTGACACAAGTGGCTGATGCTTTTCTTAATATATATATATCCGAGACTTTTCTTGTACACCTGCTCTGAAGGCCTCATCGATTTTTATCTGCATTGTATTAGTAAGTTCCCTTAAGCTTGTCCACTAAAGAGGTGTCAATTGTGATGAAGGAAGGAGAGGGAGAAAAAGAAAGAAATGCCGCAAGGTCTTTATCTTCATCTAGCTGTTTGTTTTTGCTCTCACGTCTGTAAGGAAACAAAGAGGATTTTAATCTTGTCAAACAAAGGCCTCTTGCTACCCAGAGGGCTCTCATTTACTGCTCTCCAAACCTCCTAGTTTCAGGTTGCAACATCTTCCTCTTTTTGCCGATCCACCAGGCTGCTTTTCTTACCAGAGGCTTAAAACTGCAAGGTGTGAAGCTCTTCTTTTGTTTTGACAGGTGCTCTCCGCTAAACATCCAGCTTGCATTGGTGGTGCGAATACACTGGGAAGCAAAGGTTGATGTGGGGGGGGGGGAGCCAAGGGGAGAAAGAACTTTGGATATGTTAATGACCACAGTTAGCAATCCTCTGGCTTGAATGAGTTTTATTAGATTGCTTCACTTTTAGTTCTTAAGGTGAAGTGGAGAAAACAAATTCTGCTGAGCAAAAGAGAATCTGGAATGTTCTGTTGCTTAGGAGTTGGGCAAATGCCTGCCTCTTCCAAGGGGGGAAAAAAAGTCTGATTAGCTGAGTAGGTAATAATGGAAGAGGAGGATGTTGGAGTAATGATAGATCTCTGCAGGGAACAACATGGCCACAACATGACTGCAAATCAAGGGGGAAAGGCCCAAATGCAACAAAAGCACAAAGGTGCTATCGTTTTTTGTTTCACAACTAACCAAAATGGCCACTCATGGAACTTGATGGTATTAGGTTTCAGGTATCCCTTACTGTGTTCCATCTTCTGAATCTTCACAAGGTTTAACACATCATTGGTGTGGACTGGTGTATATGCGTTGTAACATGTCTGTTGGAACCCCACTTTTTAAACATGTAACAGATTACAGTGATTTCTTAACTTGAGACCGTTCAACTCCAGAACTATATTCTTGTGGATTTGGGCCCATATCTCTTTGGTGGTATTAGGTACCCCCCCCCCGTTTTCCCCCTCCCATAATTAGATAATAACAGCAGAAACAGACAAGTTTGTAAATATTCAAAACCCCTTGGTCCCCACCAGTGGAAACCAGTGCCCATTGTGAGCAACAGAGCAAGGTGGCAAAAGGAAGATGAAACTGGAGCCAAAGCCGATAGCAGTCAAAGTCAAGCCATCCTGATTTATCTCTTTCCTCCTTCCTTCTTTTTCAAGCCAGGTTTACTCTGCAGTTAAGCCACAGATACAGAGTGGGAAGCAGTAAGCTGAGGGCCACTCCTTTGCCTAGGGTTTGTGTTTTTACATTCAACACAAAACACAAATGCAGAGAGAGATGGCTTTATAGTCAACCTCTCCAACTAGGACTGTTTAAACTTGTACTGGAAGGTAACACTTAAGGATATAGCAAGGGTCTACTCAGTCCCACAAGGAAAAACAAAGCCATTAATAAGGAGAAAGCTAACAGCCATTGCCACCCTATGGACACAAAGAGTTTGGTAGGAGTAAGTGATCTGGGCATTGTGAGAGTCTTATGGATCAGTGTTCCTCCTGTTGTAACAAACCAATCGACACTAACCTCCAGCCCAATGCTTATTCCCGTTCTTTCCTTATGTTCTTACTCTCCTATAACACACACTCTTTTCCTCCCCTCAATGATCTTTCTTTCCTGGTACCCTAGTGCCTGTCCAACCTTTTTCTCTCCTTCATCTTACAAGACATCAGCATCATTCTGTGTGTGTGTGTGTGTTTTAGCATGTATACATTACTGAAATTTTTAGCATGTATACATTACTGAAACAGCGACGTCTATGTTGGCTTCGGCACGTCGTGAGAATGGCTGATGGTCGGATTCCAAAAGATCTCCTGTATGGAGAATTAGTGCAGCGAAATCGCCCCCGAGGGAGACCACAGCTGTGATACAAGGACATCTGCAAGCAGGATCTGAAGGCCTTAGGAATGGACCTTAAAAGATGGGAAACCCTGACATCTGAGCGTTCAGCCTGGAGGCAGGCGTTGCATCATGGCCTCTCCCAATTTGAAGAGACCCTTGTCCAGAAGGCTGAGGCAAAGAGGCAGTCCTGAAAGCAGCAAAATCAGGGAGCTGGACAGGGAACAGGCTGGATTTGTCTTCAGTGTGGAAGGGATTGTCACTCTTGAATTGGCCTTCTCAGCCATACAAATGCTGTTCCAAGTCCTCCATACAGAGCATGTTACCATAGTCTTTCGAGATTGAAGGGTGCCTATAATAATAATAATAATAATAATAATAATAATAATAATAATAATAATAATAATAATAATAATAATAATAATGGTTTCTTGGCAAAAGACAAGATATCATGCAGAAAGAACTCAGTTTAAATCCCCAGAATCTTCAGCTAGCAGATATTGGATCCTATGAACTGTATCTGATGCAGATCCTGGAGAGCTCATGCTGTTTAACATGGCACAACTTACTAAACTAAATGGGCAAATAATATTACCTGATATGATGCACCTTTTAATTGACATAATAACTGCTAAGGCACAGTGGGCAAGCAAAGAGAAAAATGGTGAGACAGAATTGCTGCTACCCCTCACTTCCTTTTACTAGGGATACCTGGAAGCAGTGGTTGCTTCAGAATGGAAAAAAGGGAGTTTTCCAGCCATATTGGAAATGGTAATCTCTCTCAGCAACAGCAGCAGTAGCAACAACAACAAGAACCACCACAACCACCACAAAAAGCATTTTTCCAAGTTGTTTTTGAAGACGTGGATTGTAATTTATGAAAGTGAACCATGAAATAAGTCTGCTAGTCTCCAAGGTCACACAATGCATTTGTGGTTGTTGTTTTTGTTGTTGTTATAGGAAAAATGATCATAGGAAGATAGACATTTGTGAACCACTGGGAAGACTTGTAATAAAAGAACTTCATTTTCTATAGATATGCTGTCATTGACCTTTTCCTGAAACCATGAAGGTCAAAGAATGGTCTTTGGCTTTGCTGAAGGAAGCATTGCCTTCAGCTGTTTGCTGCCAGGTTTTAGTGGCAAACTCCTCCAAAGAAAAAGCAAAGTGAAGTGTGCTGCTTATATACCTCGCCATAGTGCTTAAAGCATTCCCTGGGAGGCTTGGAACATAATTATGCAAACTATACATTGCCCCCACCCCTGTGAGCTGGGCCTTCAGTTTACTGGCCTATGTCTGAAGTCTATGGCCAGGCCTTTATTCATCCCTGGAAGAGGCAATCCCAGATTTGAAAAAACACAAGGCCTAAGCTGTAGAAAGTCATTGACTGTGGGGAAAAGGCTTTTTCCTGCTTGTCCTTGGTATCTTTATTATTGTTGGTTATACAAAATAAAGATACCATAATAAAGATAGCATGCAACAAAATACAAAACAAAGTCTACTCACATCTTTTTTGTAATACATCCATAAATGACATTGCAACGACAATAGTGTGTTGTACAGAGACGGAGAGCGGACATCACCACTTCTTTTTTTACAGCAGTCAAATACACATTTTTCCAAGATCTTCACTGGATTTGTATTGGTTTTGATAATAATACCTAACAAATAAGCTCACATTTGTGAGCTTATTTGTTAGGTATTTACCATCCTTGTTACCATCCTTTTAACCACCCTTTCATCATCCTTTTTACCACCTTCATAGCTGTCTGTTTTATCCTGCTGGTTATCGTGTTCGTTTGAATGTATGTATTATTTTATTTTTATCGTGTTTTGATATTGTGTTGTTTATCTTGTTGTTAGCTGCCCAGAGTGGCCTGGTTTCCAGATGGTGCATGGTATAAATCCAATAAATAAATAAATAAATAAATAAAATAAACATAGGAGCTAGCACAAGAATGTTGTTGTTCTGTGCCATGGAGTTGATTCCAGCTTATGCTAACCTTTAATAGGATATTCGAGATATAGGAAATGTTCAAGGAGTGGTTTAACGCTGCCAACCTCTCCCCCCATGAATTTCCATGTCTGAACAAGGATTTGAACTCAGGTCTCTTGACTCCTAGTCTGGGTCTTTATCCACTACATAATACTGTCTCTCCCTGTGAATGGTGGAGGAGGGAAGGCAAATGGCTCTGGCAAGAGAACACAAAAGCTGAGCTTTTTTCCCCTGTAAGGTAATAATAGTGTGGTGTGTCAAAGGATTTTTAGAACAGGATTTTAAATGTGGAAATGTAATGAAAGAGGAGGGTGGTATAATCCAGGTAACCATTAATTATGATTAACAAGCGTTGAACCTATTAATTTCCAGTAAGAGAGCAATATTGTGTTCATATGTCATTAACAGGGCCTGGGAAAAAATATTTTATGAGATAGTTGTGGCATAAAAAAGTAACTTTCCCAACTCTGTAATAATTGTGTCATAAATCCCATGCAACCTCATTTCATAGCACAACTACAATAGTAATTGGGGGGATTGCAATGGTAATAGTATTTCTATGGATCTGCCATATAGAAAGGGGGGGCAAGTATCTGAAAAATAAGAACCTCTGAAGCACAGGAAGCCTGATAATATATAGGAAAGGTTTTCCTGCTATTGCAGTCCTTTAGAGGGGAAGTAGGCAGCAAATACAATGTGCTGCTTCACTTTTGATTTGATTCAAAACTTCATAAATATAGTTGAAACATATGTTCTAGTGTCTGGTAATCTTGGCCTTCAGTAATATCATCTGGAAGCACCTGTTTCCTGGTCCGAAGAGCTGGTGTGAATCAAAATAATCCTTCCACCAAATCAGTACAAGTGAGAGTTTGTGGTCTCTAAAATATGGATCAAGCAACTCATCCTTATTCCATGAAGTTTTCCACTGAAATAAATATTTCAGCCTGTAAAGCACCATAACATTTTTGTTTTTGTTAGACATGATAAAGGACTAGCACGGCTTCCTCTTTGAACATTTCTCCATGAAGTGTCCTCTACTTATTTCTACATATGGTGAACCAGCTCCAACATCTGTACCAATTCAACATCATTCTTCCCAAATTCATTTGTTTTGTAAAATGTACTTAACAAATCGATGTATCCTGACTTTCTACTTCCAGATAGTTAATGACTGTAAAATATAAGATGAAATACGCAATGATGTGTGTCCATTTGCACATATGTAATAAACCATAAATATGTGCATATTACAGGAATGTGGCCGTAGCTCAGCAGTAGGGCATCGTACAAAAGGTTCCAGGTTTACTCCAGTCTAAGGACTGGAAAATATTGCTCCAGTTAATTGTGAGCTAGATGGACCAGTGGTTTGATTCAGTATTAAGCTATTTCATCTGCTCATCTGGAAAACTAAAAGTGAACTTATTCCTTGAAAACCAAGGTGAACTACTAGGAATATTATGTACCATGAGAAAATTACATAGATTCAACTTTCACAATAAGTAGGATCTCCAGTTCTTAGGATTACTGAGGAAGGGCACTAGAATAACACACCAAGAATCCACTATAACCACCAAAGGTCATATGGCTCCTTAATGCCAAACAAGTTTTATTTGGCACAATCGCTCATGTACCATAGCCCATTTCATCACATGACCCTGATGAAGTGTGCTACACTCCTTGAGATTTAGGCATCCTTCAGTCTCGAGAGACTGCATCTAGTGTGTCTGAGAAGGCCAATTCGAGAGTGACAATCCCTTCCACACTGAAGACAATCTGTACCCTGTCCAGCTCCCTGATTTTGCTGCTTTCGTGACTGCCTCTTTGTCTCAGCCTGCTGGACTTCTTGAGAACCTGTGCCAAATAGAACATGTTAATCTTAAAGGAGCTTCAGTGGATACCATTACCTTACAAGCTGTGCTTGCTAGAAAACAATCCAGTTCTTGGAAATCTGTGGCCAGACATATTTTGCTATCAGTTTTCAGACCCTGACAGTCACAGTGCAAACCCTTTGCAAGGGGGAAAAACACACCTTATTCATAGATTCACCGATATTCAAGTAGTTGCTGAAATGCTGTTGAGTAGCATAGTAATGTGCACTAGAGTTGGCCCAGTAGGTTAGTGAGGATGATTAGCATAGTAATGTGCACTAGAGTTGGCTCAGTAGGTTAGTGAGGATGATTAGCATAGTAATGTGCACTAGAGTTGGCCCGGTAAGTTAGTGAGGATGTGGTAATCAACTCCTTCATGTTCCATTGATTCAAATGGGTCTACTCTAGCTGCAACTTCATCATACTGACAACTAGAGTAGGCCCATTTGAATCAACTCACACAGAAGAACTGGCTTATCAACTCTCCACTGATTCAATGAGCCTACTTTGGTGTGAATTACTGCAGGATTTCAGTACCCTGGGCAATAGGATTTCAGGAAGTAGATAGATGGGAAGGTTTTCGGGGTACTATGAACCATACAATCACAAGCTTTAAACTGTGTTCTCTGTCTTGAGTTTCTTCTTAAAACAGGGCTGTCTTAATGAAAAAATATCTCAGCTGTGGATATATTCTGGTTACACTTTAGGACCTTTTCTCCTCAAGAAGCGTTGCAAGGTGTAGAGATTATGGGGTTTGGAGTTCAGTAACATCTGGCTACCCAAGATTGTGAAAGTCTGGCTGAATGAATTGGCCTTAGAGCTGTGAGGAAATCACAAACTGGGATTGGAAGTACCAAGTTTGTTTTGAGAAAGCCACAATATTTCTTATGCAAGATTTTAGTTTTTATAAGAAACCTTGAGAGAGTTTATCTCAAGGTTTCTTACAAAAGAAGGGGAGGAGGAAGGAATCATATAATATTAATTATTTTTTTAAAAAGTCCTGTCCTCAAAGATATGGAAGGGATTTGGAAGAGATGTGTTACAAGTAGCAATGTTACCTGTAACATATTACTTTGGAGGTAACAATATTGTACTCAGATCCCTTTTGCTAAATAACGTAACAGGTTTTTAATTGGTTGTTGTGGGTTTTTTGGGTTCTTTGGCAGAGTTCTGAAGGTTGTTCTTCCTAACGTTTTGCCAGTCTCTGTGGCCGGCATCTTCAGAGGACAGGAATAGCACAGGAGTAGGTTTTTAATTACTTTGGAGGATCAAATATGCTTTGGGGAAATTTTGAAGGAAGACGTTCAAAATGTAGGCTTTTTCTTCCTTCTTAAAATAGATTTCTTTTCCAAAAAGAGATGAGGTTCCAATCTAGATATTGGTGTTTGATTTTACTATCAAAAGAATTATATCTTCCTTTCTGTGTTCACTCTTCTGGTCTGTCCAAATGTATTTGTGCTGTGGCATTGATCAAAAGTGGAGCGCGGTCTTCACCCTCTCATCTCTGTCTGAGGCTGATATATGTTGAGGCATCTCAGGGACTTTTACTCTTTCTTCAGCAGGATCCATATGTTGTAACAAAATGTAATCTCTAGAGCTGTTTTTACTCTCTTTGGGACACCAACAGGTGAGGCAATTTCTTCCTTCATGAATTAAGCACATCAATATTCAGCTGCACATGGCTAACGCCAGGAAAGTTTGCTCCTTTCTCATGGGCATGCTTGAGGGATCTTGGCCAATACCCTTGTTTAGAGATGCAACATCCAAAAAGTCATGATGACATCAAACCTCCAGAAGAAAAAGAGCCAAAGAAGAAGAAGATTTAGTCTCAAAAGGAAGAGATAAGCTTAACTTAAAATTCCAAATGCTTAAAATTTAAAGTGGAGTTGAAAAATAAAATGAAAATTAAAATGGGAAGCATCTTTTAAAATGCATAAGCTCAATCTGCAATGCAAAGAAAGGAGGTTTCTAGACTTAACCTAGATATTCACATTTGGGACAGCGGTTTAATTAATTCCAAGATCAATTCAATCTGAAACATGCTTATTAGAAAGTAACTCCCAGTGCCCCCAATGTAATTACATCTGATGAAATGCATTTTAGGATCCTTCAGCTAGACTGTTTCCACAAAAGAAACTTAAATCTCATAATATAATCACACAATATATCTTTTCCACATCCATCAGCTACATTCACTAGAATGTTAATTTGATATAATATTGGCTCAGTTCTACATTTTATATCCAATTAACAATGTGCAATGATACTTTTCTAGACTGAAATCTATATTTAGCATTAGCACCTGACCATTTACCAACTCTTCCACCAGGGCTAGGGGAGCACCCTCCTCCTGGCTGATTTTCCCATCTAACATAAAAGCACTCCAGCTGATGTAGATATAAAGTATTTCTGTCCCCTGCAGCATTGAAGCAGCTTACAATTCCAGAGATGTTTCACCTGGGAAATGTAGTTCAACATGGAGATTCCACAGTATGGATAAGTGCCTCAGGCTACTCTGTACAGGGGGTAGACTGCTAATTTTGCAGACACTGGCCTGAATATTTACAGCACAGTTAGATAGTTTTACAACCAGGACAGGGGCTGACTTGAGACAAACATCTATGTGGAGAAATTTTCCAAAGCAAAAGTTATTTATAGTGTAGGTTTATTGTAACAATGTTAAGTTTTCCATTACTTGGTAATCTTCAAGTTAGACTGCTGTAATGACTAGTATTTGGGACTACGTTTGAAGAATGTTCAGAAATTCCCATGAACCATCTAATAGCAATCTTCTGCACTAAAACTGGGACTGGACGTTAGGATAATGGGCATTAACCGAACTACAAACTGGAAAAAGCCATGTAGTGGTCTGCAGGTTTCAGTTCATGCAAGCCATTTTGTTGAAACAAGGCAAAATTAAGTGCCAAACTATTTTCCACTGGGTGTTTCAGTTTGCTTCAGCAAAATGGATTTCCGTCTGCCCACTGCCTCTGTACCTGGTCCTGCCATGGCCACCTCCTCCTCCGCCACTGCCGCTTTCAGAGATAGCAGGCCTGGCTTCCCTTCCAGGAGCCAGGCCCCCTGTCTCTGCACATGCTCCCACCTATCAGGCACATGAGCACAGGCAGCACCCAGCCACAGCATTCTTGGCATTGTGTTGGAGTCTTCTAGATATGGCTGTGCTCATTTGGGCAGAAGGCACAATCTCTGAGGCAACTCAGAAACCCACTGCCTCCATAGGAGCTGTGGCCTCCACCCACAGCCACCTCTTATTGACCTGATTTTTTTTGTTTTGGTTGGGATGTTAATGATTTCAATATGGAGAGACAGTAGGTGGCTTCATTGTCATGAATAGATCATTATTTGGGGGCTTCTAGAAACTTCTGTTTTCTGCTGGATTGGACAGCATATTACAATAGTTTGCCTACAGAGCAAGGAAATCCAAATGCTTCCCTAATTGCTTTAGGAAAGTTTTTTTTTCCTACCTCAGCCTGGGATTCTATCAAAACTCCAGTGTTGTCTCTGGGACACAGAAATGACCTAAGCAGTTTACCTCACAGACTCTGTGGGGGTTCACTTCAAAGCTTGCCCCCTGCCAGTGCCAGAAACTATAAATAATAGTGAATCCTATACATAGCATGGTTTCTGGTTCCATCTAGTGGACAGGTCTGGTAATTACATGTTGGAAATACATATTTCTGGGTGTGTGTTTTTTCATTTAACATTTTTAACATTTTCAAACCATGGATAAGTGAAACTGTGGATACTGACCCCGTGGATACGAGTGTTCTGCTATGGTTGCTCCAAATCCACGTAACTATCTCCAATCCTATACATTTTTGTCCAGCTGTTCAAAAGCAGTGCACATACCTAGATGGTGCCAAAGAAAGCATACTTCTTTACTACCATTGCATATGCACAGCTCTCAGTCTTTCTCCAATCAAAAGCCTAACTTGGCCTTGTGCAGGTCTACCAGCAGCTGTGGATGAGGCCATAGACCTTTGTACTAGGCTTGCAGCTGACCTCTTCCAAAGCACTTGGCAGATCTGCGGGTGGGCAACCCCGGCTTTTGGTTGGAGCAAGTTGAAGAACTGTGCAGATGACTTGGTAGCAGAAAGTATGCTTTCTTTGCTGATATCTAGGCATTTGAGGTGTTTTTGAACAATTGAACAAACACCGACAAAATCGGGGATGGATGTTGAAGTGGAAATGTTGGTTTTTAACTTACAGATTTTAAAATGTTTTTGAATAGTTTTAAAGATCGATTTAAAAAATATCTTAATACTGTATATGTTTGATTCTTTTTTAAAATATATATATATAGTTATATCGTGTTTTAAAATCTGTTATTTTACTTGTTACGAGCTGCCTTGGATCTCCTATGGGGAGAAAGGCTGCACATAAATGAAATAAATAAATCAGTAAAATAAATTTATGTTAGAAGTCATCACTCAGAAATCTGGGGTACTTTGCTCACAATATGAAGACGATGCACAGCTGGCTTCTTTTCATCTAGAAGCAGAGCTGTTGAAGTTCTCTTGGTGTATGGAGATAATAACAGCCTGGATTAAGGCTGAAAAAAAAATGAGACCGTGCTCTTTGTCAGGAAACAGACGGATTTAAAGAAGGAATTCAACCTGTTTTGATCAGGATAAGTGTACTTCTAAACTCTGCTTGGTAGTTTCAGGACACTCAGTTGATGGGTTCAGCCACTAGCACCTTTACCTGACTTTCATGCACCATAAACTGGCTCTGTTCATAACAAGGTCATTGAGTACTTTTGGAGTAGTTTCAATGGGACTAAGAACTGAGAAAGGGAAGAAGTGGAAATCACTTATATTTCTTTCTTCATCACTTCTGGTATCATCCAAATCAAATCAAAAGATACCTCAGATCTTATGGATGAGATGTATGAACTCCTGAACTCATCTAGAGCTCTTTTTATTAGGGATGTTCTCCATGTCCCACTTGATAAAGTACAGGAAGACTGCCAGAAGCCTCTTGTGCTTTTCCTTTCTCAGTTTCTTTGTAACCTCACTAGGGGACTGACTAATAACATCGTCTTCATCTTTGAATAGTATGACATAAGGCAAAAATAAAAATTCATGGCTTTTGTCAAAGAAAGCACTTTATTACCTTTTGGCAAGTTATTCAGCACTAGTACCTCCCAGTGTACCCTAAGCCAATTTGTGTTTAGGGGTGTAATTTGATGGTCCCTAGGAAGGCATAGCAGGAGCCATCTAGTAAAGTATATCTCCATTTCTGTGTATGGATATTGCTCATTGGATGAAAGCAACCCTCCGTCTTCTCAAAGTGGAAAAATCCACCACAAAGACCACACTCCTGGCAGATTGCCTGGAATGGGCCACTTCCTAGGGCATGAGAAGGAGACTGCAAATAATAATCTTTCTCTACACACTCCCCCCCCAACATATCTATAAAGCAACCCACAAAGTTTGTTGGTCCTACAATTTAACCTATTAACTAATTTAGTGGGAGACACTGTGGGAAATTAAACTGAAAGGAACAGGGCAAGGACAAATGGCAACAAATAGAGTCTCCTCTCCTGGCTATAATGGCTATTGTCCTGTTGTCTAAACATGCAATGGAAAGAGAAAACAAGCATTCCCTCTACACCATTAGGCTCCCCATGGCATGACCAGTTGCATGACTGATCTCACAACTGGTGCAAGAACAGGTATGTGAACAGGAGCCTGATAGAGTGGAGCGATGTCATGTGTACAGTATGTACAGGCAACAGGACACTAGTCATTGAACCAGCAGGGTGAAGAAAACAGTAGCTGTACCACAGAAGTTCACCTCTGACAACCATTGTGTTGCTCTGTTCACTGAACTATAACAAGCTTCTTTTTATTTGTGTACACAAAACTATAACTTTTAAAATGCTTATTCCCTGTGTGTCAAAACCTAACCCCTGATTTTGCTTTGCTGCATCACCTTAGTCACCTTTCCTTTATAAATTGTGTGCCATTCATTAATAAGCCATTCTCAGCATAGTGAGAAGTCTAATGACTTCTGTAGACTTTCCTTAGATAACTCCTGTTTAATTTTGATCTTATAAGTATTATGTTCATTGCTTTGAATTGTTCTCTGATGTTGTGTTTGCTTAATATGTAAACCACCCAGATTGGCTTTGGCAGTCAGATGGATGGTATAGAAGTCAAATCAATCAGTCAATCAGTCAATCGATCAATCGATCGATCAATCGATCAATCAATCAATCAATTCCACTAAGGGAGGTGTTTCAAATACAGCTAAATCACAGTGTTCAAAAGTCTTGAGTCAGCTCCTCAAACTGAAAAGATTTGGGTCTGGGAAATAGACATATGAGTGCTGCCAGCACTGCTGCAGAAGTTGAAGGGGCGGGGTGGGGTCAGCCTGTCACTGCTCAGATCATACACTGCACACTGCATCAAATTGGTCTCCAGAGCTGTTGTCCCAGAAGGAAGCCTCCTCTTAAGATAATGCACAAGAAAGCCCACATACAGTTTGCCGCAGACAAGGAGACTAAGGACATGGATTTCTGGAACCATGTCCTGTGGTCCGATGACACCAAGATACTCTTATTTGGTTCAGATGGCGTCAAGCGTGTGTGGTGGCAAGCAGGTGAAGAGTACAAAGAAAAGTGTGTCATGCTTACAGTCAACATGGTGGTGAGAGTATCATGGTCTGGGGCTGCATGAATGCTGCCGGCACTGACTTTTCCCCTCCTGCTCTAAACAACTCGCCTACCCCTCTCCTTATGTATGCGGATGATGCCGTTCTCCTCTCTATCACTAAATTGGGCCTCTGCAAGCTCCTCCTCTCCTTTCAACAATACTGTTCCAGCAACGACCTAACCATAAATTCAGAGAAAACCAAAATACTGGTTTTTGGCAAATCCTGGGCTCCGTCTTCCTGGAGAATTGGTAACTCCACATACCAACAGGTCCAGACTTTCAGATATTTGGGGATTCTTTTCCACTTTCGGCATTCATGGAGCCCACACCGCACCTCCGCAATCGCTTCTTCCTCTCTCTCCCTCAGTGCAATTTCCCGTTTTCACTTCCATTCTGGTAATCAGTATGTACCTGCTGCCACCAAAATTTTATACTCTAAGACAATTTCCCAGTTACTTTATGGAGTCCCAATTTGGATCGAGGCAGCAAACTCTGAAATCGATAAGGTGGCTGCCTCCTTTCTTAGGAAAATCCTCGGGATCCCTAATCTTATCAGACTTTCCACCATTACTCTAGAACTGGGTATCCACTTACCCTCTACCCTAGCCTGGACCACTACCTTCACGTTCTGGCTCAGAACTCACCTCTTAACCCCCTCTGACTCGATCCTACAAGATTTATTAAAGGACCCCTACACTTCTACGTGGTTTCACTTCATAGAAGCCAAACTATTGTCATTATCTCTCTCTGTCGAAACTCTAGCCGACATGAACCTCAACCCAGCATATCAAATCATTAGATCCAATCTTTATGACCTCGAACATGCAACCCTACTCTCCCAATTGAACCCCACCTGCTCTCCTCTTGCTTTTGGCCTATCCCCCTCCCTTGGCCGCCCCTCCAATTATTTTAACCAATTGTCCAACCCTCAAAAAAGACGAGCTTTTATGCTCGCTAGGCTGAATATCTTTCCATCTGCAGCCCATCTTGGGAGATTCACTCGAATCCCCAGCCCCAACAGATTGTGTCACTCTTGTGCATCCGAACCCGACTCCCTGGACCACATCTTACTCCGGTGCCCATCCCACAACATCCCCCGTAAGCGGCTACTAGGCCCACTCCTCTCTTCCCTCTCCCCTTTCTTCCTCGACCTTACCCCCATACTCCTGAGTGATTTCTCACCTTTTATCACCAGCCAAGTTGCTGACTTTCTTCTAACTGTTATGAAGACCTCCCCTCCCCCCCTCCCCCTATCCTAAACCCTCTATAAATTTTTTTGAACCTAGCCTACTACAATCCCAACCTCACCCTTCCCCCCACCCAGTATTGGAATGTAACTATCCTGTGTACTCCCTGTACCCTGTAATGCCAATAAAGGTTTCTGTATGTGTGTATGTGTGTGTGCTGCCGGCACTGGGGAACTACAGCTCATTGCGGGAATCATGAATGCCAACATGTGACATACTGAAGCAGAGCATGATCCCCTCCCTTCAGAGACTGGGCTGCAGGGCAGTATTCCAACATGAGAACAACCCCAAACACACCACCAAAATGACCACTGCCTTGCTAAAGAAGCTGAGGGTAAAAGTGATGGACTGACCAAGCATGTTGTCCAGACCTAAACCCTATTGAACATCTGTGGGGCATCATGAAACAGAAGGTGGAGATGTACAAGGTCTCTAATATCCACTAGCTCTGTGTTGTCGTCATGGAGAAGTGAAAGAGGACTCCAGTCATAACCTGTGATTCTCTGGTGAACTCTATGCCCAGGAGTGTGGGGAACGTCTGCTTAAAGGCTGCAGCTGCATTCTGCTTAAAGGCTGCAAGTGCATTCTGCTTCAGTGACGTGCATACACCCCTGGCAGAATGCGGCAGCTGCCAGCAGGTGGGGTAGCCCCTTATTGTGCCCTTTTACTTAGAGGTAGAGCATAAGATCAAAGGGTTAATTTAGCCAATCCTTGTTGTGATTAGGTAACTATTATCCTATCTGTTTCTCTCATAACATACTATGTAATCATGCTAAGTAAATAAAAGAGCTTTCAGGGTGTTGCCAGTAGGCTCCGCTGGCTCGGACTTTCACTGTCGACTCCTTTATTCTCTCTCTAAGGCAATTAGCCTTCCTTTGTTCCGTGATCACCCACACAAGAGGGTCAGGGCGGTGCTGGAAAATAATGGTGGGCACACAAGATATTGACACTTTGTGCCCAGTTTTGGACATTGTCACTTAGGGGTGTACTCACTTTCGTTGCCAGTGGTTTAGACATTAATGGCTCTGTGTTGCATTATTTTGCAGCAACAGGACATTTACACTGTTATATAAGCTGTATACTCACTGCTTTACATTGTAGCCAAGTGTAATTTCTTCAGTGTTGTCACATGAAAGGATATACTAAAATATTTCTTGAAATGTGAGGGGGTGTACTCACTTCTGTGATATAATGTAGCTTCCCAGACCAAATAAGCCAGTAGCTTGGTTGAGGCTGTTGGATGGGGGTGCACGGGCGGAGGAGGGAATAAAGACGGCTTCCCTCAACTTTTGAGCAAAGCTTTTTTTTAAAAAAAAGAGATGCAATAAGTTAGATTTATTTTATTTTTTAATATTTATGTTTCATTTATGATTCCTAGAACTGGACATTCTTCTGAAAGAGAAGGAATCTCTCTTCAAAATAAAATTTTAGAAGTTGTGATCTTGATCAGATCTTGAACTTAGTCCATTTCACACCACCACCTCCTAAGTATTTGCCAGAGCTGACAGCATCTTGTCCCCCACTCCACCCCACCCCATCTGTGAGTTGGCATGACATGTGAAAAGGGGAGCTAATGTATGTATAGCTACAGTCTGTAGTCTGGTTCTGGATATTTTCGGAAGTCTATAGATGAATAAAAGTGTGATGTTAGGACCACAGGCAGTTGCTAAAGTCATTCATTCCATTGTTTACTTCTCTTTATTTGTTACATTTATAATTTAGATATACGGTGTTGCAGTCAGAGGTTAGGAACTCAGCTCCACACCATGCCTACTAGGGAAAGAAGCCTGTGTAAACCCGGAGGAGAAGAAAGGAATAATGAACTGCTTCTGAGTACTTCTTTCTACTAAGAAAACCCTGGCAAAAATTTTAATGTAAGTCAGAATCAATTTGATGGCATGTGATGATGATGATGATGATGATGATGATGATGATGATGATGATGATGATGATGATGATGATGATGATGATGATGGTGGTGGTGATGATGATGATGGTGATGATGATGATGATGATGATGATGATTCAGTGATGTGGCAGTAGTATACATGCATCTTCTCCTCTCCACTTTTTCCTCCGAACAACCCTGTAAGGTAGCTCAGTCTGAAAGGGTGTAACTGATCCAAGGTCACTGAGCAAGTGTAGATTTATACCTGCATCTCCTAAGGGCAAATCCAGCACTCCAACCATTGTATAGTGCTGGTTCTATTATCCTTCTAGAGTTGTGAAAAAAACCTAGTTGCTACTGTTCTCTATGAATCATACATGACAAGAGTCAGGATTTCACAGAACAGTTCTGCACAAGTGGCTTAAGGGTTCACACAGAAGTGTTCGATGCACAAATTGGGATTTCTTTTAGATGAACGTTCAAATCAGATCTGTACAACCCTATATGAAGTTCATGATTCATAGAACTGGATATTCTTCTGAAAAAGAGGAGCAGTCTCTTTGCAAAATGAAACTTTAGAAGCTGTGATCTTGTAAATATCTTGAACTTACCACATCACAGTTCTTCTCTTTGACCATGGAAACTGAGTTTATCAGAGTGTCACCTCTTCTTACTGTCTATTAATACACATTTATTTTTATATCATGTTATGATTTGATTGGTTGTACAATCATTTGATTATTGCATGACCACATTTGGATATATTTAGTGTTCATCATCACCCTGGACAATTTAAAACAAATCTGCTATCCAATTTAATTCAAGTTCATTTCTAAGAAGTCCCATTTTGTTTAGTGGGGGCTTACACCTAGATTACTGCGTACAGCACTGCAGTCTGAGAAACAGAGACCAAAAAACTGATCCTGCAAGAAAGGACACTCTTTCTTTTCTTTTCTTTTCTCTGGACAACTTTTTTACTTTAAAAAACTGTCAGTGAGCTGAGATAGACCAGCCATTGCTTTTTACCTGTTCTTACAATCTTAGCTTCCACAAAACTGTAGTCAATTTTAGTGAGAGTATCCTCATGGAAGGATTTGCTTCACTGAATACTAATTGACTGGATTGGGCCCATAGTGAACACCTGGGGCTGTCAATATATTCAGATAAACAGATGGCTGAGGAGGCTATTTGTGCCTTTCAAATTTTTTTTGTCAATGGTGCCATCTCCTGGTAGATAACTGCTAAGAATACCTTCCCCACCTCACCCTGACCAACATAACCACAATCGTTTTGCCGGTGAAACCTTGCTAGATATTCTGTTGAGTTCTTTTTTAAGCATTTGTGAGAAGGAATGAAAACTACTGCCATTTAGATAGGCTGACACTCATATTTTCTTCGACAGCATTGCAAAAAGCCCTGCACTTTTAAAAAAATTGGTAATTACTTAAAGATGATTCAGAAACATGGTTCAAAAGATCTTTCCATAATTAACTTGTTCAAGGAAAAGTATGTCTCGGCAAATGGCTTATATTTTGTTCTATTGTGGTAGCTTTTAACTGAAACATCTCTGCTTTGATACAGCATTTCCAGTAAATATTTTTGGTAAACTGTGGAGACAGGTGAATGGAGGACCAGTCACACAACTTAGCCAAATTTGGCACAAGGTGTGGTTGACCCAACTGATAGCATATTTTCTGGTCTACTCTTAACTTACCACTTACCATTTAATTAATTAAAAATAAGAACCATAATAGAGGGAATCCTTTAATAAATATACTGTTTTGCAGTCCTCTACACCACTGGTTCTTAACCTTGGGTTACTCAGGAGTTTTGGACTGCAACTCCCAGAAGCCTTCACCACCAACTGTACTGGCTGGGGTTTCTGGGAGTTGCAGTTCAAAAACATCCAAGTTACAAAGGTTAAGAACCACTGCTCTACACTATTATCAGTTCCTTCCAGTTCTAATTCTACTCATGCCTCAAGGAACACCACATCAACATCTCTTTCTATCTCTTCCAATACATGATGTAACTAGATCACAACAAATGTCAAACTGGGTTTGGAATGCATCCTTTTTTGCTCAGACCTTTAGATTCAGTGAAAAACTAGTCCTATCATGGGGCAAAATGATGCTGATACCTCAGACAAGAGGGCAACACCAATGCATCTTCCAGCAGCCATTTCCTTCTGTGTGAGAACAGAGCTGTATGTGCCTTACTGCTTGAGCTGTGACCACTAAGCTGACCTGCTACCCTCAAGGGCAGTGAGAAAAACTGTTCTTACACCACTATTGATTGCTGATCCAATTCATCTCTAAGAAATCTGTTTTCTTTTTGCCTCAAGTCAGAAAATGTCCTGGGAGAATCCTGCTTTAGGAAAGTTCTAATGTGCATTTTTAAGGATCGAGGCCAACATGATTTAATTTTGCATGACTTTTGGCATGACAGGTAAGTTTCTAAAAAGGTGTACCATGCCCCATAGAGTGTACAAACAGATCAATCCAGGAAGAATTACAAAATCATGCTACTGTACAATTAATGAAGCAATGCACAGATCGAATATGCTCCACGATCATGCAGTGTAAATATAATAACCCAATTGACACTATGATCAGCCTCGTGGCCACATCACATCCACAAAATGAGAGCAATTACAATGACTTAATTCAGGAATAGGTTTCTAGTACAGATCGCTCTGTTTTTGTAGGGAACATGCTTTGTATGCTCAAAAAGCACCTTTAAAATGTTAAACGGTAGTATTAATGGTGATCCTATATTATAATAGCAATGACAAAAAAATTAAATGAAGCTTCTACAGTGCATTTTCCCTCTAGAATAGGAACTGGTCGCTGTTTTTAAACATGGGTCTGAGGACCACTTGTCTGAGAACAAGTGTAGAAATCTTATCTCCTTTGACACAAAGTTGCTTTCCTTTTTAAAGAGCTAAATAACAAAGCAACCCTATACATATCTACTCAGAAGTAAGTACCATTACTTTCAGTGTGGCTTATTCCTGGTTAAGTGGATGTATGACTCAGCTAGAAAGATAGAACAGGTACAGGATTTTTCACCTCGCCCAATTTATGTTCTTCTCCCTTTCTGTCTGTCACACAAACATGCTTTGCTTTTTGTCAAACACACAAACACGTCAAGGCCCACCTTCTGTTTGTAATTTTTAAAATGGAGTTAAAAATATATGTACTCGCATGACTGCCAACTGAAGTACCCAAATACTCCTGTATGTCCTCCATACGTGAAAGAGAAGAGAGGAAGACACTTTTCCTTAACACGGGAATGGTTATCTCTAAAGGGTCAATGTGTTTCAGATTGGCTGGCAGGCCAACAACTGCATCCCAAATAGATCACGGCCCAAATGGAAGAGTGAGATCATATAATTTAATTTAAATTCAAATTTTATTGTAATTAGTAATAATGAAGATGATGAAATTATGTCACCTTCTGTCTACTTTGTTGCTATGTGCTGTCACGTCAGAAGTGATTTATAGAGACCCTAATAGAGCTTTCAAAGTACGTGTGATACTTCAGGAGTGCTTTTTGCTGGTTGGAATGCTCAGTAGTTTAGCTTTCTGGCTACGGAGCCAGAGTTTGGGAGGTCAGTTCTCGCCCTCTGTGAGTAGACCCAGCCTGTGTAGCCTTGGGCAAGCTGCACAGCCCCAGGGCACCCCCCCCAAAGAAGAGAATGGGTTGCCATAAGTCAGAAATGACAATGCACATGATTATGATCATGATGGCTTCACACCTCCAGCGAGCTTCCATGGCTGAGCAGGGATTTGAACGGAGGCCTCCTGAGTTTTAGTTCACCACTCTATCTTCTTCAGCACCCTTGATATCTTAAATATATGAGCAGTGTGTTTTAAATGTTTAAAAACTAGCTTGTCCCCCCTCCGCACAGTAGTACATTATATACATGAGCCTTTGTTCCCTTCTGTTTCTGCAAGAGAGCATTCACTACCCTATTGTGTAAGCATAAGGCCCCTTGCCATAAACAGGATGATCTCTGACTCACACAATTGCAAGCTGGAGATGCCTCGGAGAGTATGGAACACATACACCCAGGGAGCAATTACACCCTAGATTTACTAACAGGATACTGCCCTAAATATTTTATCCTGAATAAAATCTGTATTGTCATCAATACCATTATTTCCTCTTTATAACATCTTCTCCATGCCTCCTCTGCCTCAATATATGGTTGGGCTGTATATTCACAGCTGAAGGAAATCACTTTAGTAGCAATAGCACATAGCTTGCATATGTGCAGGATGAATTCATGGGATACACAGGTTGAAGAGTCACATTTATTTATTTGTTTGTTTGCTTGTTTGCTTGCTTGTTTGTTTTTGTGTGTTTATTACATGTTTATGCCACCTTTTTCCTGGCAGTGGACAAAATCTGTGGTAATAAGTATGGGTAATATAAATATGGGTAAATGGCCAGAATCCTGTTGCTTAAAAAATCACAATAGAGAAGATCCATTAAATCAATAGGGATTTGGTGATCCTAGTCCTTTGTGAGTTCCATTGATTGAAATGAGCCTATTTTAACTGCAATGTTTACTTCTACAGCATTTAGCATAGTAAGTCACAGTTACAGTAGGCCCATTTGAATCAATGGACCTTATGAAGAAATTGACTTAGTAAGTCCTCATTGATTCAGTGGGCCTGCTCTAGTGAGAATTACTATGGTAAGCTACAGGATTTTGGCTACTGCATGCAACAATATAACTGGTGGTGGGATTCAGCCGGTTCGCACCAGTTCTATAGAACCGGTAGCTAATGTGCAATTGGTTCTGCAGAACCGTTTGCTGGCCTGCTGAATCCCACCATTGCGGCGGCAGCAGCAGCCAAGAACTGCCTCCTGCTGCTGCTGCTGCCATGGCTGCTGCTGCCTCCTCCCCTCACAATGCCCAAGCACCAGCTTCCCTGCCTCCCCCCTCCTATTTCGCCCTCTCGCCTCCCTCCTTCCATCTACCCAGAGCAGAGCGAGGAGGAGTAGGAAGCCAAGACATGGGCGGAGGAGGGGAAGGGAGGGTGAAGAGGTGCGGAGGGAGAGCGGCGTGCTTTCAGGGCGAAGAAGACACAAGAGGAGCCAACCAATGAGAAAGGGAGGAATAGGAAGAAAGCAGGAGGGGTGGCCGCCTCAGAGAGGGCGAGAGGAAGAGCAACGCCTCCGGCCAGCGGCCCCACTGGCCACTTGGGCGGTTTGGTGCCGGAGGGCTCCCTCGCCTGCCCGCGGGCCCTCTCGCCAGCATGCTACATGCAAAGCAGCACACCGCCAAGCGCTTCTTCCTGCTGCAGTGGAGGGATGAGGAGGAGGAAGAGGAGGGGCATTTAAGGAGCTCTCAAGGTGTTTTGGGGTGGGGTGAGCGGTCAGCAGCAGCAACAGCCACCCTCGACTCGGAATCCGTTTCTTCCACCGCCCCAGCCACGGGGCATGAAGCCCCACCAATGGCACAACATGGGAGGGGGGGCCCGGCCAGATGTGCTCACACCTCTTGGTGCAGCAGTCCTCTTCAGGGTTGTCTCAGTGGGCTGCCCTCCAGAGGGGGGCACCCTCTCTCTCTCTCCCCAGGGAAAAGCAGCCCCTCCCTCCCTCATGCCTCTGGAAGAGGCAAGGGCCCCCCTCAGAGGCACTGCCTGGGGGAGGAGGAACTACAACTCCCAGAATCCCCCTCTGTTGGTCAGCTCCTCCGCCCCGACTGGCCTGTGGGAGTTGCCAGCGGGTTAAGGCTGCTGCTGATGCCAATGCAGGGGAGGCGGCAGAGGCCCCCCGGGCCCACCGATGCCGCCAGCCACTCTTCGGGCTCCCCATCACCGAGGACAGCTTGCACGGGCATTGCCTAGGCAGCTGTGCTGGAAGCCGCCGGGCCCCGGGTGGTGATGTCACCAGAAGACGGGGCTGGCCACCCCTTCACTGCCACCAACCAATCAGAGGAAGTGGGCCCACCTTGCCCCAACAGGGGGTGGGGCGTGTGCAGGAAGAGGACGAAAGGGGAGGACATAGAACCTGTTGTTATTTTATTTGAATCCCACCACTGAATATAACCAAGTTGACATGTATTTCTGGGATACTCATTAACAACAGAACCAGATTGCAATACAGTAATAAAGGAAAGGAATGTGGTAGCTAGAAAAAGTTTTATGAAACTGAAGAGAATTTGTGTAACAGCTTAATGTATCTTTGAAAATGAGAAAGTTAAAATATTACTGTGGTGTCCGCCCAGATCATGCATATTTGTATACTATCTGCATAGACCAATGGGAGCGCTGGAGGGGCGGTGTCATGAGGTATAAGAGACTCAGCAGGAGGAGGAAGATTTTAGATAGGATTTTGAGATAGAAAGATTGAGAGAATTTAGGAGTTTGGGCGGGAGAGTGGTGGTTGAGAGTGGATAAAGGAGAATGTTTGTTTAAGAGTTAACAACATTGCTTGGTTTGTCAACACCTGAATCAATAAACAATTTCTATTTGGTTCTTTTAAAATGACATATGGCCTGGACCTCAATTACTAATAATAGGTACTGTTGATAAAATCAACTGATGGCAGCTGAGGGGCATGTCATGTGAGCACCTAGTTTGGTGAAACAAGCAGGGGCCATGTGGAGATCGTGACAGTTACACATGGTAAATTTTCTTCCTTCCTTCCTTCCTTCCTTCCTTCCTTCCTTCCTTCTTTCAGCTTACATACTAGCTCATAGTGCAGAGCACTCTCTGGCCAGTTTCCAATGTGGTAACATAAATCACATTAATAGAATAATACAAACAATAAATAAAATCAATAAAAACACTGTAACTAAAATTTTCTTTAAACATAAATTAAAACAACTTTGTAATCTCGGATAACAAGCAGTAATAAAAGGTAGTTTTAAATAATTCTCTTTTGACTAATTTCTTAAAATGTAGATGGGAAGATGCCTGTCAAACATCTGTTGGAATTTTTCCCCAGAGGTATGGGACTATAACTGAAAAAGCCCAGTTCCTGATATTCACTCTTTTGTCCTGCTTAAATGTTATTGTTTTTACCCTCATGGACTGCAAAGAGCAGGTGGGACAGGTAGCTGTTTTGTAGGAGACAAATCTGGTTATTGAGGTCCTAAACCATAAAGGGCTTTATAGGTCATGACCAACATCTTGAATTGGGCACAGAAACAAACAGGAAGCCAAAGGAGATGTGCCAAGAACAGAGATACTTGTTCCTATCTGTTGATACCTATGATCAATCTGACCACCATATTTTGGACCTGCTGAAGTTTCTGTACTGACTTCAAAGGCAGCTCTACATAAAGAACATTACAATAGTTTATTTTGGAGATTACTATTTCATGAACCACTGTTGTAGCCATTTCTTCTCCAGGTAGGGGCAGACCTGGACAATCAATTGGAGTTAATAAAAAGCACTCTTGGAGACATTAGATGTTTGCACCTCAGTAGAGATCTCAGGAGTACACCCAAACCTTCAGGGGGAACATAACCCCATCGAGAGCAGATTAATGTCCCTCCAACTGGTCCAATAGTAAAACTCTATCTTAGATTCAATTTATTATCTCTTATCCAGTCCATTATACTACTATACATCACTCAAGAACCTGTACTGCATCACCTGCAGATAAAGAAAAGGAGAGATGGAGCTGTGTCTCATCTGCATATTGATGACAACAAACTTCAAATCTCCAGTTGACTTTATCTTGACACTTAAAATCTGGGTGATCCAAAAGGGGACATGTGCAGTTATTGGCAGGGCCAAAGTTTTACTATATTTTCGCCGTATCCTTAAAGTTTCAGAAATGAATGGGCTCTGTATTTGTTCAAAGTTTCAGAAATGAATGGGCTCTGTATTTGTTCTCCTTTTCTAATTATTTTAGTGGTATAAATATACTTATTTACTATGTGCATTGTTGATTCACCTTCCATTTCTACCCTATTGGGATTCTTGCAAGTCTCGTTGAATTGCATAAATTTAATAATTTGGTTTATTTGTAGAGCTTCATAATATTTTTGGAGCTGTGACATCCCTAATCCCCCCTTTTGATCTTGTCTATATTTAACACTATTTATGAATCGTCTTTCCCTTTCCTGCAATGAATTTTTCTAGCTTTCCTTACCATAGTTTTACTCTTTTTTTTGTATCTGGCTGTAGTGGAATATTTTGGAATAGAAATTGAAATTTTGGTAATATACAGTGGTGCCCTGCTTGACGATGATAATCCATTCCAGCAAAATTGCTGTAGAGTGAAATCGTCATCAAGCGAAAAAAACCCATTGAAATGCATTGAAAACCAGTCAATGCATTCCAGTGGGGGAAATACCTGCTCGTGCAGCGAAAATCCTCCATGCGGCGGCCATTTTGCGGTCCCTGTCTTGCGAAAAATCTGTCCTGAATGCAGCGGGGAGCCATTTTGCGACCCACCAATCAGCTGTTTTGAATCGTCGTTAAGCAAAAAATCGGTTCCCGAAGCAGGGAACCGATCGTCATAAAGCAAAAAAAAAATCACACAAAAACAAAACCCTTTGAATCATCGTTTTGCGATCGCTATAGCGATCACAAAAAACTCATCGTACAGCAGATTCATCATCCAGCGGGGTAACCGTCTAACGGGGCACCACTGTATATGATTTAACTACAGCAATTCTCTGCAACATTGATAGGTTCAAACTGACCCACTTTGTCATTTTTTCTTTTGTTAATTTAAATAGATTTTAATAGTTTTTATAGTTTCTGTAAATTAAGGTTTTTTGTTACCCATATCCTAACTATTTAAAACTTGAAAAGCATAATTCTAAATGAGATGCTTTTAAAATTTTGTTTTCTTCTATAATATGGATATTTAGACATAATAACTTAGATTTTTGGAAATTAATTTTTAAACCTGTATACTATTTTCCTGTAATATTTATTTAAAGTGTTCTATTCTTCGTAATAGGTCCTGCAAAAAAAGGAGCATATTGTCTGCGTATAAATTTATTTTGTGTTGTCTATTTTTCATGATCAGTTCTCTAATGTTTCCACTTTTTCTTATTTTTGTCACAAGAGGTGCTATTGTCAGTGTGAATAAAGCGGTTGTTGTGGGTTTTCCGGGCTTCTTAGCCGTGTTCTGAAGGTGGTTTTTCCTAACGTTTCACCAGTCTCTGTGTCCTGCTGTCCTCTGAAGATGCCGGCCACAGAGACTGGCGAAACGTTAGGAAAAACCACCTTCAGAACACAGCCAAGAAGCCCGGAAAACCCACAACAACCATTAGATCCCAGCTGTGAAAGCCTTCGCGAATACAATGTGAATAAAATTGGAGACAAGGGATCACAATTGTCTAATTCCTCTAAATAATGTAAATTTGTTAGATTCTACTCCATTAATATGTACAGTAGCACCTAGTCCTATGTATAATTCCTTTAGAACTTTAAGAAATTTTTTACTCATATTCATATTTTCCAAAAGAGTAAACATAAATTTCCATAGTCAATGAAGCAGAAGTACGGTAGATACTTTTCTGTAACTCTCTGGCTTTCTCCATAATCCATCGCATGTTATCAATTTGGTCTCTAAATTTTAGAGAAACATAAATATTATTTAAACAGCCCAATAACGAAAACTGAGATATATTCAGTTACTGTATTAAAAAAATTAAGAAAGGAAAAGCACCAGGCTGTGATGGACCTGCAGCTGATTTCTATATAGTATGGGAAGAAGGTGTCATAGAACATCTTCTAAAGCTATTTAATTCAATTTTGGCTGGTGAAGAAATACCAGAGTCATGGCATATGGCCAGAATAATAACTATATTAAAATGAAAAAAAGATCCAATGTCTCCTTCATCTTATAGATCTATAACACTGCAAAATCAAGAGCATTTTTCCCCTCAACAATGCTGGCACAAAGATTAAGTAGTTTTGTAACTAAATATGTACATATAGATCAATATGGTTTTATGCCAGGAAGTCAAATGCTAGATGCTATCTGCAGAGTACTGAATATTATATATACAGCTAATAAAGAAAATAAGAAGATACCAATTTATATGCAGTATACATCATGCAAAAGGCAGGACTGGATGCATCCCAAGACAGAATTAAGATTGCCAGAAGAAATATCAACAACCTCAGATATGCAGATGATACCACTCTGACGGCAGAAAGTGAGGAGGAATTAAAGAACCTCTTAATGAGGGTGAAAGAGGAGAGTGAAAAAAATGGTCGGAAGCTCAACATCAAAAAAAAAAAAACTAAGATCATGGCCACTGGTCCCATCAACTCATGGCCAATAGAAGGGAAAGATATGGAGGCAGTGACAGATTTTACTTTGTTGGGCTCCATGATCACTGCAGTTGGTGACAGCAGCCATGAAAGTCATTAAGTGATGTCCAACTCTTTGTGACTCCATGGACCAGAGCACGCCAGTCCCTCCTGTCTTCCACTGCCTCCTAGAGTTGGGTCAAATTCATGTTGGTAGCTTCAATGACACTGTCAAATCATCTCATCCTTTGTCGTCCCCTTCTTCTCTTGCCTTCACACTTTCCCAATATCAGGGTCTTTTCCACGGAGTCTTCTCTTCTCATGAGATGGCCAAAGTATTGGAGCCTCAGCTTCAGGATCTGGCCTTCCAGTGAGCACGCAAGGTTGATTTCTTTCAAAATGGATATGTTTGTTCTCCTTGCAGAGGACTCTCAAGAGTCTCCTCCAGCACCACAATTCAGAAGGATCAATTCTTCGGCAGTCAGCCTTCTTTATGGTCCCGCTCTCACGTCCATACATCGCTACTGGAAAAACCATAGCTTTGACTATGCGGACCTTTTTTGGCAAGGTGATGTCTCTGCTTTTTAAGATCCTGTCTAGATTTCTCATCGCTTTCCTCCCAAGAAGCAGGCGTCTTTTAATTTCATGGCTGCTGTCCCCATCGGCAGTGATCATGGAGCCCAAGAAAGTAAAATCTGTCACTCCCTCCATACCTTCCCCTTCTATTTCCCAGGAGGTGACGGGACATTGGTCATGATCTTAGTTTTTTTGATGCTGGGATTCAGACCATTTTTTTCACTCTCCTCTTTCATCCTCATTGAGAGGTTCTTTAATCCTTCTCACTTTCTGCCATCAGAATGGTATCATCTGCATATCTGAGGCAATCTTAATTCCACTTTAGGATTCCTCCAGTCCAGCCTTTCGCATGATGTATTCTGCATATAAATTAAATAAGCAGGGGGACAATATACAGCCTTGTCATACTCCTTTCCCAATTTTGAACCAATCAGTTGTTCCATATCCAGTTCTAACTGTTGCTTCCTGTCCTACATATAGATTTCTCAGGAGATAGATAAGATGATCAGGCACTCCCATTTCTTTAAGAACTTGCCATAGTTTGTTGTGGTCCACACAGTCAAAGGCTTTTGCGTAGTCAATGAAGCACGTGTAGTTTTTTTTGGGAACTCTGCCGATATATTAGGTTAAACTAAAATAAATGGTGATGCATTAAATTCTCTTAACTGGGAAGGGTGGAAATAATGAAAGTGCACATTTTGCCAAGTTTACAATTTTATTTCACAGAGTTCTACCAGAAACAAATTTGAAAATTTCTGGAAATTTTTATTTTACGTGGCAAGCAGATACTCAATTAAAGTAATCATTTTTCCTGTGACTCTATATTGCATAGTACAAGTGATGTAACAAGACACTGGAGCAACTTCAGGGGAGGGCAACAAGGACTGGAAACTAAGCTTATGAGAAAAGACTGAGGGAACTGGGCATGTTTAACCTTGAGAAAAAAAGACCAAGGGAGGATGGGATAGCACTTTTCAAATACTTGGAAGGCAGTCATACAGTGGAGGGGCAGGATCTGTTCTTTATCATCCCAGAGTGCAGGACATGTAATAATGGGCTTGAACTAGAGGAAGCCAGATTTAGGTTGAATATCAGGAAAAACTTCTCAACTGTTAGAAGAGTACAACAATGGAACCAGTTACCTTGAGAGGCGGTGAGTGTTTCAGCACTGCAGGCATTCAAGAGAAAATTAGAATCATTTGTTGAATCTATTTTGATTTGGATTCCTGCACTGAGCAAGGGGTTTGACTCAGTGGCATTATAGGCCCCTTCCAACTCCATTATTTTGTGATTCTATGATTGCTAGACAGATAAATATTAATTGTGAAAAAAGACATGCCAGAGGAAGTTTCAGAGCAATAGACCCCAGTCTTGCTGAGTTCAGACCAGTTGGTATGCACTAGTGCTTACAGCATTATTCATAATCAAACAGCTAAAAAGAAATATGAAAGCTCAATCCAAAATCACAGAATTAGATATGGTGAAATGTGAATATATAAACTATAAATTCACATTTCTCATGATGTTTCCTCTGATTGTGTATAATGCTGAAAGTATTCTCCTGATTTCAAATTACCCTTCATCCTGTTTACTGATGCATCGGATAGGGGTTTAGGGGCTGTGTTATCCCAGATGAGACAGGGGGTAGAGTACCCCATCCTGTATCTAAGTCGTAAACTCAAACCCCGAGAGGAGAAGTATGCAGTAATTGAGAAGGAGGCCCTGGCAATCAAATGGGCCACCCATAGCCTTAGGTATTACCTACAAGGAGCCCCTTTTATGCTGATTACCGACCACATGCCCTTGCAGTAGCTCAATCGCATGAAAGAAACTAACCCAAGACTGACCCGTTGGTAGCTAGCCATGCAACCCTTCTCTTTCACTATCCAATACCGGAAAGGGTTAGAACATGCTAATGTCAATTATTTCTCTCGGCAGGGACCGTGGGCACGCAGTGAAGAAGAGCGAGCGGCACTCTTGGATGGGGGCGGTATGTGAGGTCCCCAGCCAGGAGGCTTATGTAGGAGTGCCGTCGCTCCTGTCGCAGGTCCAGGCTACCCAGACATCCCCTCCTCCTTCCCCACCCCAACATGAAGATAAATAGGTGGACACTCACGAGTTGGGAGAGATACCCGAAGTCAGGGGGTTAGTGGATAAAAGAGTCGATACCAGTGACCTGGTGCAGGCAATGAAGGGGTTAACCCTGACACCGAGACCCGGGAAATATTTGGCAGGAATGGGGAAGGAGGAGATAGAGGCAGCAGCCGGGGGTATAAAAAGGAAGTGGAAAGAGATTCCGGGGGGTTGTGAATTTATCTGGGTCCAGGATCCCTCGACTGGAGAGTGGGAGCAGGTGAAAGTGCCCATGAGGAGGCAGAGAGGAGAAGGCATCAAGGCTTAAAACTATGTCCCTCTTATTGGGGAGAGACGGAAGCCAAAGAATGGAGACGTAGATTAAGGGAAGAAAGAGAAGCCGTTGTCAGGGAATTAGAGAGGAAAAAGGCATGGCATCTTGCCGAGTTACAGAAGATGGGGGTCTACCCAGACCGTGGTTGGCAGATGAAGGATAGGGGTCGTCCTTATGGAGCTGGAGCAGTGACGAAGAGACAGTTCCCTTGATTGGTCCCGATGAAGAGATCGGAGAGAACCTGGTACCTGAGAAAGGCGTAACGGGACCATGGATGATGGAGGACAGTAATCCGTTTGTTGGGAATTTATGGACACCCTTGCGGCCAGAGTTTGCGCCACAAGAGACGTTAGAAACCGTTCCTCTTGAAGTTCCAGTTACCGTTGATGTTCCAATAAATACAGAACCAGTTGAATTGTTAAAACCGTCTCGTTCTTTATTTAAAGTGACTGACCCTCAAAACATCAAACCCTCACAATCATTACTCACCCACAGCTGTAGTTTATACAATAGGATTATAACTGGTCAGTGTCTAGACTTGTGATTTATGTTTGTTGCAAAGGAAAAATCAGCAGCTCTGTTTACTATCTTGGTTGGAGTTTCAAACAGGGATAACCGTTTCTTATCACTTTGGGAGTGTCCTTACATACATCTGGTCAATTCATGCACATTTTACCATTTTCAATTTCTAATTAGCCTTTGTGATTTTTTCATAGTTTTTCCTTGTCAAAGTTTTTGATATGACAATTCTAGTAGAGGCTAAAAAGGGATCATTCTTAATATAGATTATAAATAGAGACAACATAAAGAGCCCCAGAGACTGGAAGTAACACAGTAGGATCACTATATCCACAGGATCAGTATCCATGGTTTCCTTATCTGCTGCCTGAAAATATTAAATAAACCCCTGAAATCTGTTTTTCCAAAGTGTATTTCCAGAACTGGCCACTAGAGGGAACCAGAGACTATGCTACAGTACATATTGAGTTTCTATATCCACACTTTCCAGTATTGGGATCAATCCTCTGCGGATACTGTGGTCCTATTGCAGTTAAAAGCAACATAGTTATTGGTAGTAGATTGTCTTCCATTCTAATGATGGTGTAAGATAGTTACTTTTCCATAGTAATAGTATAAGTGAGAACTAAAGTATTCTATTAGTATAACATTAAGCAGTTCTGTTTTGAAGTTACTTTTGAAAGGCCATCTTAAAAACATTCAAACATTATTTAAACATTAAAAAAGCAACAGAAAATATGAGTTACATTTTTTAACCACTGCAGTGAATAATGACAACTAATTATGAATAATGAATAATAGCCACTAATTATTAATACTTTTCAAAGAGTATAGCAAGTAATCAGAAGGAATTGTTTTCAAGAACAAATTTCCCAAGCACTACACAACCTTGCTCAATCTGGTGCCCATTCAATCTTTTGATTACAACACGTATCAGCTCCAGTGAACAACGCTGGTAGTCAAGGGCTGCAAGAATTGTTGCCCAAAATATCTGGAAGCTACTAGCTTTGGAAAGACTGTTATAAAGGACAGGATTTTTAAAACACAAGAACCTAGTGTATCTTTGTCTGTCTTACAGGTGCGCACTGGCCATAGGATTCAAAGACACATGCTGTGATTCATGTGAGAAATGCTCACCCCTTGTTACTTAAATGCAGTAACCAGACAACCACGAACACAATAAGCTCTCCTTTCTTAAAAAGCACTTTTGCAAAAGCAGGTGTCCTAACTGGGTAGGCATACACATCAATACAGGTAGCGTGATATTTATCCCCTATCCCCAGCTGCATGGTTGACAAATATCTATATTTTTATCTGTGTCAGAGAAATACAGTGGTGCCTTGCTTAACGAGCGCACCATTTAACGACGAATCCGCATAGCGACAGGTTTTTTGCGATCGCTAATGCAATCGCATTGCGATGTTTAGATAGGCCAAAAATCGCATTGCGATGTTCTAAAAACAGCTGATCAGTGGTTCCAAAATGGCCACCGGAAGAATAAAATGGCCACCCACTCCATTTTTGCGCCCTGCCCTCGCTTACCAAGGCAGCGAAAATGGTGGCCGAATGGGGAATCTTCGCTTATCAGTGAGTTTTCACCCCATAGGAATGCATTAAACGGAGTTTAATGCGTTCCTATGGGGTTTTCAGTTCCTTTTAGCGATGTTTCTGGATAGCGACGTTAATCCTGGAATGGATTAACGTCGCTATGTGGGGCACCACTGTAAAAGGTAGCATAACGTTTCTGAAATATTTTGTTGAGAGTGATGTGGGAAATATAATCCTCACCTTCACCTTCGTCTTAGAACTGCAAAGTTGGAAGTGACCCTATGGATCATTGAGTCCAGCCCTTGTCAAGGAGGCACAGTGGGGTATTGAACTCCCAAATTCTGGTTTTGTAACCAGGTATCCAGCAACTCTAATAATAGTTTTGGTCACCCATTTTGGAAAAGAGAGTTGAAATTACATTTTGACCTACTTTTTAATGTGCTGCTCCAGCTAACAGCTTGGAATTTTCACTTCTAGGTTTAAAGTGATACCTGTAGCCAAAGTTTATTTATATCCAATTCAACTGAAGTCTAGTATTGCTAACAAATCAGCTTGATTGGATATCTGAAGGACCACCTTCTTCCATATGAACCTACCCAGCAGTTAAGATCTAGCCAAGGGGCCCTTTTGAAAGAGCCATCTCTCAAGGAGGTAAGAGGAGTGGCTTGTAGAGAAAGGGCCTTTTTGGCAGCTGCCCACAGACTATAGAATGCCGTCCCAACTGAGATTCGTCTGGCACCGACGCTGATAACATTTTGGCGCCAGGTCAAAACCTTCCTGTTCCAGAAAGCTTTTAATTGAAGTAATATCAACTGTGGGTCCTGATGGCAATTTTTAGAGTATATATTTAAAATTGTATTTTAATTGTTGTAAGCCACCCAGAGACCTTTGAGTAGTGTTTCCAAATCCAGATGGGTGGGGAAGAAACTTACCTTGTTGTTGTTGTTTAGTCATTAAATCATGTCCAACTCTTCGTGAGCCCATGGATCAGAGCAAGCCAGGCCCTCCTGTCTTCCACTGCCTCCTGGAGTTGGGTCAAATTCATGTTGGCAGCTTTGATGATGTTGTCCAACCATCTTGTCCCCTTCTCCTCTTGCCACCACACTTTCCCAACATCAGGGTCTTTTGCAGGGAGTCTTCTCTTCTCATGAGATGCCAAAATATTGGCGCCTCAGCTTCAGGATCTGTCCTTCCAGTGAGCACTCAAGGTTGATTTCCTTCAAAATGGATAGGTTTGATCTCCTTGGAGTCCTGGGGACTCTCAAGAGTCTCCTCCAGCACCACAATTCAAAAGCATCAATTCTTCGGCGGTCAGCCTTCTTTATGGTCCAGCTCTCACTTCCATACATCGCTACTGGAGAAACCATAGCTTTGACTAAACTATTTTTTATAGTTAATAACCCTAAAAGTTCATTAGATAGTCAGTTAAACCTTTTGTTAACTATTGCTCTATTTTGCTTTTAAATAAATTTGTAGATATTATAAATGATTTGGGGTAAAATTCATAAATATTTTAATAAATTTAGATTTGTAGTATCACAAATTTGGAAAAAACAGAACTTCATCTCTTCCCTGCTCAGTTATGGCACTTACTCTGGGATTTTACATTTTAGGTGCAAGGGAGGGAAATGTGAATTTAGGAAGGGATATGTGAATTTACTCACATTACCTTTGCTGTGAAGTCACACTGGCAATTTCAGATCGCCTCATATGTCAGCACTAACTGGCCACACAATGAAAGGAAAGAAAGCCTTTGTGGCATTCACCCTCGTGGCCCCTGTTTGTCTCCCTAAACACGGAGCTCACAAAGGCAAACCAAAACACCACTTGACACGCTGCCACCAGTTGATCTCCTTATCAACTTACTTTACTTAGATGAAGGTCCATTCAGTACTGACTTTTTAATAGAATAGGTTTATTTATTACAATGGGTTTCTGGAACAATTCATAAGCACATTCTTCAAGTTTCATCAAGCTTCAGTATTAACCTTCTATAGTAATCATCACAATTTACACTCAGACTAATCACTCCTCAGACCCCAAACTACCCTTCTCTCTCTGATTCCCAACACAGACTGAATTCAGACTGCCTCCTCCTCTCTCAGGCTGTTCCTTTTAACATCTTTTGCAGCCCCACCTCTTAACCATATTAGTATATAACTCATGAATAATACATAACTTATTGCATAACTTAGGGTGAACGCTACAGCCTTGTTTGTAGGTTGTTTGCAATTCCATTTATAGCCCAGCAGGTGGCATAGTTAAAGGGAATTGCCTAATAAGGTGTAAATAAAGGCTTTCTGGGTGTGGTGGCTTCTTCTTCTCATTAGTTTTGCTGTAAGTTGTCAAAAAGAGACAACTGATCATATAGATATATAGCAGGAGAGAGGGGAAATTACAACTTTCGAGGAAGAAACTAGGGGCTGATTCAAATTTCCCATTGTGTCATGTGGTCAATTGAAAAAAAAATACAAATCACTGTCATTGTACTCTATTGCAACTGGATGCATCCTATAACCATTTCATACCCGTTGGAGTTATTTCAAGCTTGTATGCTGTCTTTGGTAGGTCTAACTGGGAAGGACATTTCTGGGCTGGGCTTACTGTCAATCAATTCAGCAGTAACCAATTGTTTCTTTTCTGCCTCTGATTATGAAAAAAACCACATCTCTCTGCTTAAGTGTCTCCCCCCCCCCTCATTTCAGACTGGTAGCAATTAGTGTTTGTGTTACACTGCTCCGTTGAAGAAAGTAATCTACAGGAGTCTGCTACAAGCAGTTACGTAGCTGTGAGTCTGTTACCGTAAGCAGTCATTTTAGAGTATGCTGTTTTCCATCTATTCAAATGTGAGTAAATTGAACCTTTTATTCTTTCTCTTACCAGTGTCCCAGAGTGATTCATTGAAACTGGAAATGCCAGTTGATAAGAAGTATAAAAGGGGTGGTTTACTCTGGGGAGACTTGAAGCTAATTCTGCTCTGTAGGTCCTTGAATTTCTCCTTGCACAGCTAGTGTTTTTTTTAAAACCAAAATACAAAACTCTGCAACAAACTCATGAAAGGAATGCACAGTGTACTGAGTTTGTATTGCCTTCAAAGCATAGACAAAGAGGATTTATTTTACTTTATGCCTGCATCAGCAGAATGTCCCATTCTTTCCTTGACAGCTACTGCAGTTCTTGAGTTGGTTTGAAAGCCAAGTGCCAGGTGCTGTTTTTTCCATACAAGATTTGCAATGCTTCAAAGAGCACTTTCTTTCTTATGGTCAGCCATGTGTTACATATCAAGTAAAATGGGCTGGCCCAAGATGAAAATATGCTGTCCAAGGCAGATGAAAATATTATGTCTCTCTCCCCTCCCTCCATCCATGCACAGGAACCTCTTGGACTGCTGGTTGACTCTTAATTCAAAACTTGTGAGATAATAATTTTAATAATTCCATGGCATCCAATGACACCAGGCTAGTTTTGGCTGTGCAGGATAGGACACATTAGCACATTTGCGCTACCCATTAAAAATACAGCTACTGCTCTGTACTTTGCACTGTCTGCAACCTGAGGGACTAGTCTCATTGTGCCTGATGGCAGGAAGAACCCTATAGATGAATCACTTCTGCTCTGTATTTGCATTGGTCAAGAAACCAAAAAAAGCTAAACAGAACACAAATAGTGGAAAAATTTTCTGTCTGTGCTTTAAGGCTGTCTTAGTTGAGGATTCCTTTGTGAGAAAGGTCCCCTGAGACCAACATCTTAATTTCCCTAGAAAAAGAAACACAAAGACCTTCTTCTTTGTGCAAGTCTTTGGAAGAAGTGTTCCCAATATTTCCAAAGGTCCGATCCAAATGCTTCATTGTGAAAAGAATCCAACTTTGAATAATGATTGTAAGGTATTCTTCATTTTGAAATGTATATTGTGGTTTGTTTGCTGCTTTTAATTGTTTGATATTCTGGGTCAGATCAAAGTCCTCTTCTGTCATTCTACTTGTGCAGCTATGTGCTGTGTGAGCACAATTCAATATTGGAGAATGTTGCATAGGAAAGCATCCA
Source organism: Pogona vitticeps (assembly GCF_051106095.1). Lineage (NCBI taxonomy): Eukaryota > Metazoa > Chordata > Lepidosauria > Squamata > Agamidae > Pogona > Pogona vitticeps. The sequence goes on from NC_135783.1 coordinate 312,156,103, forward strand.
GTATCTTTTCATGCAAATGGAAAGATCATTTGAATGGACTTTGATTTGAGTGGTTGCTTTACAAAACAGCAGCCAGTAAAGCTCTGCTGCTGTTGAACAGGATTTGGTTCTTTTGTCGATGAAGAAAATAACCATAGGTGAATCTTAAGAAGTAGGAGTAAGGTGTAGGAAAGCATCACTGCTCTATTTCTCTCCCCTTGCAGAGTAATTTTTGGTAAAAGGGGAAGAGTGGAAGTAGCTGATCCTCACCTTAAGCTGAGAGACTAGGATGATAAACAGCCCCTCCAAATTGGCCTATGTCTAGAAATCAAGCACCTATTAATGAATTTCTTTTTGGGCACCTTTATGTTCCAAATATGAATGCAGCATAATACAAAAGAGAGAACCATCAAGAAAAATCGGCAGGTACAAAGGCTTGCTACACAAGGCAGACTGATTTCCCGTTTCTATCAAGTACAGCTGAAGTATTCGCTGCAGCGTCCATTGTGTGTACTGTAAGCAGTTGCTAACACATTCATGTAAATGACTGAAACAGCCACAAGGTGGCAAGGTACACAAATACACCAAAGCCAAAAAAAGAGGAATGCAATTAAAAGGAAAGGGAGTTAGAGAGAAAGAGAGAGAACAGGTATATGCCATACCTTTACACATCAAATTTCTTGAGTTGGCTACAAATAGCAGTATCCTAACAGAAGGAACCTAACAGAAACAGAAGACGTCAAGAAGAGATGGCAAGAATACACAGAGGAATTATATGAGAAAGATCTGGATGTCCCGGACAACCCAGATAGTGTGGTTGCTGACCTTGAGCCAGACATCCTGGAGAGTGAAGCCAAATGGGCCTTAGAAAGCATGGCTAACAACAAGGGCAGTGGAGGTGATGGCATCCCAGTTGAACTATTTAAAATCTTAAAAGATGATGCTGTTAAGGTGCTACTTACTCAATGTTCCAGTAAGTTTGGAAAACTCAGCAGTGGCCAGAGGAATGGAAAAGATCAGTCTACATCCCAATCCCAAAGAAGGGCAGTGCCAAAGGATGTTCCAACTACTGTACAATTGCACTCATTTCACATGCTAGCAAGGTTATGCTCAAAATCCTCCAAAGTGGGCTTCAGCAGTATGTGGACCTAGAACTCCCAGAAGTACAAGCTGGATTTCGATAGGGCAGCGGAAATGGAGACCAAATTGCTAACATGCACTGGATTACGGAGAAAGTCAGAGAGTTCCAGAAAAAATCTACTTCTGCTTCATTAACTACACAAAAGCCTTTGACTGTGTGGACCACAACAAACTATGGCAAGTTCTTAAAGAAATGGGAGTGCCTGACCACCTTATCTATCTCCTGAGAAGTCTATTTGTGGGGCAGGAAGCAACAGTCAGAACTGGATATGGAACAACTGATTGGTTCAAAATTGGGAAAGGAGTACGACAAGGCTGTATATTGTCTCCCTGCTTATTTAATTTATATGCAGTATACATCATGCAAAAGGCAGGACTGGATGAATCCCAAGACAGAATTAAGATTGCCAGAAGAAATATCAACAACCTCAGATATGCAGATGATACCACTCTGACGGCAGAAAGTGAGGAGGAATTAAAGAACCTCTTAATGAGGGTGAAAGAGGAGAGCACAAAAAATGGTTTGAAGCTCAAAAAACAAACAAACACTAAAATCATAGCCACTGGTCCCATCACCTCCTGGCAAATAGAAGGGGAAAATATGGAGGCAGCGACAGATTTTACTTTCCTGGGTTCCATGATAACTGCAGATGGTGACAGCAGCCCCGAAATCAAAAGACACCTGCTTGACTGTAAGGAGAACATTGTTCTCCTTCCATTTTGAAGGAACTCAACCCTGAGTGTTCACTGGAAGGACGGATCCTGAAGCTGAGGCTCCAATATTTGGCCATCTGATTAGAAGAGAAGACTCCCTGGAAATGACCCTGATGTTGGGAGCGTGAGGGCAAGAGGAGAAGGGGACGACAGAGGACGAGATGGTTGGATAGTGTCATCGAAGCTACCAACATGAATTTGACCAAACACTGGGAGGCAGTGGAAGACAGGAGGGCCTGGTGTGCTCTGGTCCATGGGGACATGAAGAGTCAGACATGACTTAAAAACTAAACAAAAGCAGTACTCTCAGAAGTCTTTCCTCTGTAGCTTCATTATTTCATTACTCTGTCAGTACTGTTTGCCGGATAATGCTGATAGGTGAAAATATATTTGACTATGGAGAAACTATTTGAGTGGCCAGTAGAATTACTGAGACAGAGGGCTGGGTCCTATTTGTACCTCTTCCCCATCTGTAAAAGAGGGCAATCCCCTTCCTCCCTGTGAACCTTTACTGGAGGGTTGCAGGGTCCCTTTGAACAGCAAGAGAGGTGACCTGCGTAGGGCACAGAGAATGTAAGAAAATAGCTGCCCACCTTTTTTTTGCTTTGGGAAGTGATTCCTGCACTGTTTCCCAAACCTTTCAGCATAACCACCCATTTTTTATTATTGAGAAATCCTCACATCTCTCCACTTTTTGCATCATCTAATCAACTGGTCTTTTAGACCAGATTGGCGGGGTATAAATCAAATAAAAAAAGACTTCTAACAATTCAACCAAAAAATTAACCATAATTTAAAGTCAATACAGTGGTGCCCTGCATAGCGACGTTAATCTGTTCCAGGATTAACATCCCTATCCGGATTCGTCGCTATGTGGGGGGAAACCCCATAGGAACGCATTAAAACGGGTTTAATGTGTTCCTATTGGGGTGAAAACTCACCGCTATGTGGGGAATCCTCGATCCGGCCGCCATTTTCGCTGCAGTAAGCGAGGGCAGGGCGTGAAAATGCTGCGGGCAGCCATTTTGCGGATGCAGCAGCCATTTTGGAACCACCGATCAGCTGTTTAAAAAACATTGCAATGCGAAGATCGGTAAGCGAAACGCTTACCGATCATCGCAATGCGATGTTTTGCCTATTTAAAAAAACACATCACTATGCAAATTCATTGTTAAACAGTGCGCTCGTTAAGCGAGGCACCACTGTATACAGAAAAATATTTTAAAAATTAATCTAAAAAATCTAAACAAACAGAAAGAGAAAAAATTTTAATGTGCAGAATGGTGGCAATCTCCGTGTGGTGCCTTCTTCGAATGTCTTCCCTTATATGGGAACAAATGTACTCCTAGGTCAATAAAACTATTAGGAAAAGGACATCAGTACAATAAACCCAATATATTAGAGCTTTATTTCCCCTTTGTTTCTTGGTTCACTTATGATTCTTTATATAATAGATGATTGCCTCTTCTGATTTAATCCATTAGGCATCCTTCATTCTCGATACACTATGGTAACGTGCTCTGTATGGAGGACTTGGAACAGTGTCAAGTGTGGCTGAGAAGGCCAATTCGAGAGTGACAATCCCTTCCACACTGAAGACAAATACAATCTGTCCTCTGTCCAGCTCCCTGGTTTTGCTGCTTTGGGGACTGCTTCTTTGCCTCGGCCTGCTGGACAAGGGTCTCTTCAAATTAGGAGAAGCTGTGATGCACTGCCTGCCTCCAGGCTGAATGCTCAGATGTCAGAGTTTCCTATCTGTTGAGGTTCGTTCCTAAGGCCTTCAGATTCCGCTTGCAGATATCCTTGAATCACAGCTGTGATCTCCCTCTGGGGTGATTTCCCTGCACTAATTCTCCATACAGGAGATCTTTTGGAATCTGACCATTAGCCATTCTCACAACATGCCCAAGCCGACATAGACGTCAGTGTTTCAGTAATGTATACATGCTAAAAATTCCAGCTCAACCTAGGACTAGTCTGTTTGACTTTGTCCTGCCAGGTGATACCAAAAATGTGCCAGAGACAATGCATATGGAACGTGTTCAGATTCCTCTCTTGCCATGCACAAAGGGTCCAGGACTCACTGAAGGACAGGAGTGTACTCAGGACATGGGCTCTATAGACCTGGATCTTGGTATATGCCGTCAGCTTCTTACTGAGCCATACTCTCTTTGTGAGTCTAGAGAACATGGTAGCTGCTTTCCCAATGCGTTTATCCAGCTCGACATCTAGGGAGAGAGTGTCAGAGATCATTGAGCCGAGATACACAGTCACAAACAACCCCCAGTTCTTTCATGGAGATGGTAATAGAGGGAGCTGAGCCAACGCCCTGGCCCATGACTTGTGTTTTCTTCAGATTGATTGTTAGTCCAAAGTCTTGGCAGTTCTTGCTAAAACGATTCATGAGTTGTTTGAGGTCTTCAGCAGAGTGGGCAAAAATGGCTGCATCATTGGTGAAGATGAAGTTCTGCACGCATTTCAGTTGGACTTTGGTCTTTACTCTCAATTTAGAGAGATGAAAGAGCTTTCATCTGATCTAGTCTGGAGATTGACACCTTCTGTTTCAGTTCAAAAGGCGTGCCTCAGCATGACAGCAAAAAAAGATCCCAAAAAGGGTCAGAGCAAGGACACAGCCTTGTTTCACTCTGCTTCGGATGTCAAAGGGATCTGATGTTAAGACATCAAAAACTACAGTGCCCTTCATTCCCTCATGAAAGGACCTGATGATGTTAAGGAGTTGAGGTGGACATCCAATCTTGGGAAGTATTTTAAAAAGGCCATCCCTGCTAACCAAATCAAAGGCCTTTGTGAGATCTATGAAGGCCACAAAGAGTGGCTGTTGTTGGTCCCTACATTTCTCCTGCAACTGTCTGAGGGAGAATACCATGTCAGTGGTGGATCTATTAGCTCAAAATCCATACTGTGATTCTGGATAGACTCTGTCTGCTAGCACCTGGAGTCTCTTCAGTAGAACACGGGCAAGCAGCTTCCCTACAACACTGAGAAGAGAGATGCTATGGTAATTATTGCAGTCACCCCTGTCTCCTTTGTACTTATACAATATGGTGATGTTTGCATCCTTCATGTCCCGTGGTACTCCACCTTCGCTCCAGCAAAGACGAAGGACTTCATACAGTTCGGTGGTGGTTATCTCTTTACAGCACTTCAGCACTTCAACAGGGATGTTATCCTTTCCAGGTTCCTTGCCGGAAGCGAGGGAATCCAAGGCCGTTTTTATTTCTGCTAAGGTTGGCTCACTGTCCAACTCTTCCAAGACAGGCAGGCACTCAATGTTATTTAAAGTTTCTTCGGTTACTACATTCTCTCTGGAACATAGCTCAGAATAGTGCTGCACCCAGCATCCCATCTGCTGTGCTTCATCCTGGATGATGATGCCTGTAGCAGATTTGAAGGGAGCAGGTTTCTTTTGTATTGAACATAAAGCCTACTTGATACCATCATACATTCCTTTGATGTTACCTGTGTCCGCTGCTATCTGTATCTGAGAGCAGAGCTGAAGCCAATAATCGTTGGAACATCTCCTGGCAGCCTGTTGGACTTGGCTATGAGCAGCTGATCGAGACATTTCTTCATTCTATGATTACTATGTCTGATGTGTTATATTCAAGGGATCTATCTGTTTGGATTCAGAAATTACACAAGATATTGACTTCCTCATTTTCTGACACCTTCTCTACTTGATGTTCCCACAGGTTTTTGGAGGCTGGCAAGTTATATTTTGTACATAATGACCAGTGCACTAACTTTGCCACTCTATCATGTCTAACTTTGTAATCTGTTTGTGTAATCTTTGGACATTCACAGATGAGGTGTGACACAGTTTCATCTTTTTCTTGACAGAGTCGACATTTGCTGTTAGCACTAATTCCTTAAATCTTAGCTTTCATCATATTGGTTTCAAGTGCTTGTTTTTGTGAAGCAAAAATCAAGCCTTCGGTTTCTTGCTTAAGGGTCCCCAGTTTTAGCCATGTCCATGTTGAATTATGATCAAGCTTTCCATCAATATGTCTCAGGTGTCATCCATGTAGTGGTTTAATTTCCAGTTGTTTAATTTATTTTCAAATTATTTTTTCTTATATTGGGTCTTTGTTTCTCTTGTTTTCAAAATATTCTCCATTTTCACTGCTTTCAGTAATTTTTCTCTTCTTGTACTGATATAATCATGTAGGCTTCTTTTTTATTCCTCTACTATCCGCTGTATTTGCAGTAATCCACAGCCTCCAATTTTTCATGGTAAATATAATCTTTCCATATTGCTTTTTGGATGTAGTATGTGATACATGTTCATTAGTTTCTGGGTTTTTTTGATCCAATTCTTCTAATTCGTTTTAAGTCCAATCTATTATTCCAGCTGGGTATCTAATTACTGGAATGGCCCATGTGTTTATGGCTTTGATTGTATTTCCCCCATTTAATTTTCATTTTAAGATTTTTCTTATTTTTTTATATTCTCTTTCTGTCAGTTCTTTAACTTTTGTGTTCTCAATGTGTTGTTGTTGTTGTTGTTGTTGTTGTTGTTAAAAAACCCTGTTTGGCTTCAGCAGCTAAATATCACGTTTTGCAAAGTTAAAAGGTGCTATTATTCAAAAATACCAGACACAATCAATCAAAATACTAAAACCATTGACTGGTGTTATATAACAGATACACGTTTTAACCAAAAACCTAAGTATGTGTTAATTATAGGTGCAGTGTCTGCCTATTTTTTTTTTTTTACCTCTGATGATGTTATTTCTGAGATCTGCAACTGCTTATAATGCTGTGTGAAATTTCTTGATATTGCTCTCAAAGTCCCGATGACTTCTTCATTGTTTTAGTTAGCTACATAGTTTATTGTACTTTATTGTGTTTATTGTTTTTTATTGCATGATTTTATTCTATGTTGCGAACCACCCAGAGAGTGATCTCACTAGTGGGGGCAGTACAGAAATTGAATAAATAATCTTTCCTTCATGAATTTTTGACCCATGACTATGCATGGGATGTCATTCCTGCTTAGTAAGAGGTGAAATTGTGATGCTCCTATCGATATTGTTAGAGAGCAACTCCCGTCACCCCTTCATCAATAACTATGGTAGCTACAATTTAGGGGAATTTGGAGAGCTATACGTTGCCCATACCTAAAGCTGAGCGAACCACAAAGACAGGAACATGTGTGTAATTGATATACAGAACACAATACCACTTATAAGTTGATTATCAGTTTACTGCCTTAATTTTTAAATGAGCTTAGATCCAGAAAGGTACTTTACTTATGCCCTAGAACATTGGCATGCCCACTAAAACTGTTGATTCTTGTTCTGTCATTTTATAAGGGTCATATCACAAACTTTTTGAAAGTCCAGTGAAAAAAAAATAGCCTACTACAGGAAATGGTTGGTTGATATCAGGGAATACAAAGCTAAAGCCCTCTTCTTGTAAAAGTAATGAGTTTATCTGGCAGGTGCTAATTCTTTGAGGCACTTTTTAAATGAGTAGTTTAAGTTGTCTGAATAGCTCAAGGAGTAGGTGCCTGGCTATGTAGTCAGCTGTCGGGAGTTCGATTCCCCACTATGCCGCCTAAAAGAAGATCCAGCCTGTGTCACCTTGGGTGAGCTGCACTGTCCCAGAGCACCCCTAGAAGAAGGTAAACCTCCTGAGAACTCTATACCTAGAAAACCCTGGAAAATATTTCCATATATTGGAAATGTCTAGACAGCATATCATTATCATCACCACCACCACAAGCATCTGTTAGATCTACCTTGTTATGGATATTATTCTGTGGTTTTATAATCGTAATTATCATGACATTATTATTGCAGGATCCTTTGGGGTATTCTAAGGACTTAGTTCAATTATAAGATTATCTTCTGCAAGTTGAAATGATGGATGACAGTTTAGATCACTGGTTCTTAACCTTGGGCTACTCAGGAGTTTTGGACTGCAACTCCCAGAAGCCTTCACCACCAGCTGTCCTGACTGGGGTTTCTGGGAGTTGCAGCTCAAAAGCATCCGAGTAACAAAGGTTAAGAACCACTGGTTTAGATGGCAATAGCTGCAAAAGGAACTGAGATTCATTGTCAAAGGGTTTATCTATCAAAGGCTTCTCACCACTATAGTTATATTACTTTCAGAGAAAAGACAAGACAAGTCTGAAGACCACTGATAAGGGACTTCTCATATATGTGGGATACAGGATGCCAGACTGGGCAAGGAGACAAAGAGATTGTGCTGGCTTGGTATTTGTGTGTAACAGATTTTTTAAAAAGAACATTTCCAAACTCTGGTCAAGTCTGAAGTTCTAATTCAGAGCCTATTATGAATGTCTGGAATCATCTATGGGCTGGAATTTCACTCTAGCCCCACTTCATATCATGAATCAATCAAGCCTTGGTCCTTGGCATAGGATGTATCTGGCTGTCTGGGACTCAGTAAACCAGGAGCATAGGTAACCTTACAGCTGAAGGATCATTGCAGGATAAGACCATCCTGTTTTTCCATCTTCATTTCAATAAACACATTGTAATGTTCTTTTTATACAGTGACTTTGGCAAGCTTTTGGTTATCTCAAGAATCTCAAGAGTGTTTCTGCCTGATTGATTTGCAAACAGTTCTGATTTCACAGTATAAGCCTGTTGGACAGCAGTGAGGAAAAATGCAATCTATTCTGTTGATTAATAATGAGACATTCTAGTACAAAAAACAACAACAAATATTTGTACAAGAAGTTTTCTAATACATTTGGCATGCTCAGTAACTCAAGTGAGGAGGCATGAAGAAAGAAAAATATTGTGGCTTGCACGCTGTGGAAAAAAATCCCCCTTGCTATTAAAGCTCAGCAAGTCTCCAGAAAAGCAAGATCTTGAAAAAAGCTTACCCAAAGCCATTATTCAGCTCTCTTTTATATGTTTTAGGACTTGCACTTCTGCAACTGAAGGCATGTGCTATGTAGGTAACTGTCAAGTAGATGCTGACCACTGAACTCCAGGAAGCTGTAGCCTAGCAAAGTTAACATATCCAAGCCCTGCTGTTAAGTGGTACCTGCCACATTTAACAAGGAATTTAGACAAACAGGAAAATTTTAATGGCAACGATAAACAGCTATTTGTCATCTCCAATAAGAGTAATTAGGCAGCAGGTGATCTGAAAGACATCTACTTGAGGTTCTGGAGATCTACTTTGAACCAAAATTCAATGGATTCAAATTAGATGGACAAATAATCTGACCTTCTTGAAAAATGAAGTACTGGATTTGATGACCTTTCCAGCTCTGCATTTCTGAGATGATGATGATAATTACTTCTTACCCCATTGTTTATGACACTCCAGAAGATAAAGACCTGTCTTTTCAGAAGGATTATTACTTTTTGTAATAGCTGTAGTTACAAGTTATAGCTAACTAAAATGTATTTTAATTTGGCTTAATTACATTAGTAAACTCACTCTTTAAAATAATCTATCCTCTATATTCGCGAAGGCTTTCACGGCCGGGATCTAATAGTTGTTCTGGGTTTTTCGGGCTCTTTGGCTGTGTTCTGAAGGTTGTTCTTCCTGACGTTTCACCAGTCTCTGTGGCCGGCATCTTCAGAGGACAGCCAAAGAGCCCAAAAAGCCCAGAACAACCAATCTATCCTGTAGTTTAGACAATGTAATGATGTGTGATGGTTTCTTTCTTTTCTTTTCAATTTGTTCCCCTGGTTACACTTCTACAGATTGTGTTTTAATAGAGTTTTGTTCCCTCCATTGTGCTGCTTAGGTTTTGTTAATTATACTTTCAATGTTTTGTGTTTCAATAGACATATTGTTAGTTGCCTTGGACTGATAAATCTGTTGAAGGTTGCATGTCTGAATGAATGATAGGATTAAGGGATAGGCTGGAGCTCAATTTAGGATGAGTAGAGGTGTCAGTGCTCTTAGACAGGAAATAATAGAGAGGTTAGTCTTCCAAGTAGCAGAGCCTATACAGTATATGCCAATTTATATATTTAAATAAATTGCTATAATTAAATGGAAGGATAATACATTTCACAATAATGGATAGGGAAGTGACTGTAATTTGACTGTTGTCTAGCACTGTTGGTGAAGCACTTCTGGTTGTCCATTCTTCTGTCGTTATCTTTAAACTGTATAGACCCTCAAAAACAGGATGATCATGAACAGAGGACTGTCATCTGTGAGCCCTTAGGAAATGCATAGCTGTCTTATGTTGAGTAAGATCATTAATCCATTTAGTCCAGTCAGATTTGACTGTCATAGTTTCAAGCAGGATGCTTTTCTTAACCCACATGAACACCTCTGGTATCTCCTGGTGGTCTTCCAACCAATTAGTAATCCGGTCTGAACCTGCTTAGCTTCCAAAGGTAGATGAAACAGGTGTGTTCCAGCTGGTACAGTGGTCCTTCAAATACAAGATTTCCCTCTCTAAAATATGACACAGTGGACACCCTAATTCTATGATGGAATATTCCAAGACTGACATATAAAAACCTTACATGGATCAGAAACCTGTAGTGAAACAGGGAGATCTGCTACCTTAGAAACTATAGACGAAGGAGCTACAAACATAGCAAGGCCAACTTCAGTTAGGTTTGAACTAACTAGCCAAGTCCTAGACACTGGTAAGGCTCTAGTTTTACTTGTTTTTATCTTACTTGTTAGTGCTTCTAGGAGTCATGCTATGTGCTTTCACATATCTTAAATACTACATTTTGGCCCAGTAGTGGGCTCATTTCTCTTGCCAATTCATTCTGCTGCACTTTCATGGGTGTAATTCAAAGCATGCCTCAGGCATGAAATACGATCTAGTTTCCAAGCTGAAAGGCAAACATCTCTGACAAATGAAAGCCCTTTGAAAGATTATACCAATTTGCTGCCTCCTTTGTATCAATTTTAATCTCTACGCATAACTTCCAACAATAAACAGGTTTTGCAAGTTGTAGAATACAATAAAAGTTGAAATACTGTGCAGATTTCATGTATCCCCTTACTGTCAGAGCACATTTAACTTAATTATAATAATTTGTACAAATTCAGCCATAGAAAAGCCACTCTGGGATTGGTTCCTTGCACGAGTCCTCAACTAAAAAAAAAAAAAAAAAAAAAAAAAAAAGTCCTCTTGCAGACCACAGGAGAGGAGGAGGAAAAAATTCAGTTAGTGTTCGGTAGTTAAAGACATCTTAAGTGAAAACAAATACAATGGAAGATAATGAGACAATTTGTGCGATAGGAAAAAAGAAGCTGGTGTCCCAGCGTATTTTTATTTTCTTTTTTCATCACATAACTTAGAACAAAGAACAGCTTGTTTGTTTGGGGAATATTTGCAGAGATATTGCACATGAAGCCTGCTGGCCTAACTTTGCCCAAATTAAACAGGTATCCTGTATGTGAAGGAAAGTCAATTGCCTTTTTTTGTTTTTAACTTTATGGAGGACATCCAACAGGGGGGCAGGGGAGAAAAAGAACACTAGTTCTTAATGATGTTATTTACGACCGACCATGAATTTCATTAGACTGGCTAGGGTAGGGTAGGTTTTTTTAAAGAGCAATTCTTAGAACAAAAAGTTTCTTTCTGACCTGAAAGTATCACCACATGCTTGTCTGGCCTCACATCAACGACAATAATCAGGGTACCCAAACTTAGCAGCTTAACTGTGCTTCTTTGAATGGAAAGTTCCTTTTAGCCATGGGACAGACAGACCTTTCAACTACTAGGACCAGAAGATCTCATAGACAGAAAAGAAGGATGCTATCAAATTACCTGTCCCTAACATCTCACACCATTTGAGAGTCACCCACCTCTCCGAGGACCATTTTCAGGAGACTGTATGGAAAAGATAGAATTATCTGTCAGTGACTGTCTGTTCATTCCTCTCCAATAACAGGAACATCCTGTGGGCAGATAAAAAGGCAGTATTTGCCTGAAAAGGCTCAACAGAAGCAGGTTGAAATACTCAACATACACTTTAGCCAAGGGCCAAAATCCTGTTGTTTAGGAGTGTGGAAGGCAAATGGTTTAATCTTCTGTGGCTTTTTTAAACATTTATTTATTTATTTATTTATTTATTTATTCATTCATTGATTTGATTTGATTTGATTTATACCCCACCCATCTAGCCTAAAAGACCACTCTAGGAGGCTTCTAGTTGGCAATTATTGTGTCCCCACTGGGATTCTCCAATACCCCAGTGGGTATGCGTGCCCTCCCCCAAAGGATCTCAGCAGTGATCAATTAATAGTGGGCAAGAAGCAATCCCCTTCATGGATTGCTGCCTTGTTGTGACAAAGGGGCTTGAGTAACTCAGAGAAGCTATGGGCTATGCCATGCAGCGACCCCCAAGATGGACAGGTCATAGTGGAGAGTTCCGACTAAACGCGATCCACCTGGAGCAAGAACTGGCAAGCCACTCCAGTATCTTTGCTAAGAAAACTCCATGGACAGAAACAAAAGGCTAAAAGATATGACGCTGGAAGATAAGTCCCTCAGGTCAGAAAGAGTCCGACATGCTACTGAGGAAGAGCGGAGGACAAGTATGAGTAGCTCCAGAGCTAATAAAGTGGTTGGGCCAAAGCTGAAAGGATGGAGGGAGTGACAGATTTTACTTTCCTGGGCTCCATGATCACTGCAGATGGTCACAGCAGGCACAAAAGATTGCAGCTTCTTGGGAGGAAAGCAATGACAAACCTAGACAGCATCTTAAAAAGCAGAGACATCACCTTGCCGACAAAAGTCCGAATAGTCAAAGCTATGGTTTTTCCTGTAGTGATGTACAGAAGTGAGAGCTGGACCGTAAAGAAAGCTGACCACCAAAGAATTCATGCTTTTGAATTGTGATGCTGGAGGAGACTCTTTAGAGTCCCCTGGACTGCAAAGAGAACAAACCTATCCATTCTGAAGGAAATCAACCCTGAATGCTCATTGGAAAGACAGATCCTGAAGCTGAGGTTCCAATACTTTGGCCATCTCATGAGAAGAGAAGACTCCAGAACTTTTTGAATGAACAACCAAGCATGTTTGTAGTTTTCAGCTCAGTGTTATTCCACAATCTACCCAGATCTCAATGAACATAACAGAATAATAATCTGTATTGACTGCTCTTTTGGATGATGCTGATTTATGTGCGTTCTTTCCAATCTAGGTTTAGGCCTGGCTTGGGAACAAAAAACAGCCTTGGTCACCTATGGTAGAACGTAGAAATGGAAATTCAATCCTGTCAATTCTGCTGGACAGTGGTATATGATTCCGTTGGTTATTAAGTCTTTAGATGTGTTTGGCTTTTGAGGCTTGGAAGCACAAATTCCAGTGGTTCTACTCCAGAAAGTCCTGCTGGAAGCTATTGTTCAGTCCATGGTCACTGACTAAGGAGATTTTATGGGCTTCCCATGTGGCCCTCCATATTTTTTAAACAAACACATGAAACCACCTAGAATGCTGGGGTTTAGTCTCATTATGCCAACACTCAGATCTATTACTATTTTTCAGAGCAGGAAATGTGGGTCTGCATACGTTAAATCCCAGTTCTATTCTCCCAATATATCTAGGTAGGTTTAGGAAAGAAACATGCCTAGAACCCTTGTTGATGCTGACCATACCATGCCAGATGAGCAAGAGAATGACAGTCAACTCCCTAAGGTCCTCATTTTTTATTTGAAAGTAGCAATTTGAGTTTATTCATAAAATATAATCTGAGTCTTTAAAAAAATCCCATCTCCATCTGTCTTAAATATATTTTGTGGCTAAAGGTGATTCATCAGGTATACCCATGCCACAATAACATTTTTTTAAGTCTGGTAAGCAAAGTAAAGTATTAAGCTGTATGGCAAAAGTGGACTCCTTGATTTAGTTATGTATGCATATGATTGCAACCTCAAAGCTGGCATTTATTTATTTAATTATTTAATTATTTAATTTATATGCCGCCCACTCTACCCAAAGGTCTCTGGGCGGCTTACAACAATTAAAATTCAATACAATAAAATATAAAATGATTAAGATACAATTAAAATACGATTAAAATACAATTAAAATTGCCACCATCAAGACCCATAGTTAATGTTATTTCAATTAAAAGCCTTCTGGAACAGGAAGGTTTTGACCTGGCGCCGAAATATCATCAGTGTCGGCGCCAGACGAATTTCAGTCGGGAGGGTGTTCCATAATCTGGGGGCAGCTGCCGAGAAGGCCCTTTGTCTACAAGCCATCCCTCTTACCTCCTTGAGGGATGGCTCTTTCAAAAGGGCCCCTGGCTAGATCTTAACTGCCGGGTAGGCTCATGTGGAAGGAGGCGGTCCTTCAAGTTGATAGTCAAGTTGTCATACTCTGTTTTTTCCTACAGAGTTGATGTTAATGATATGAGGACTTCAAATTTTCCACAGAATCACTATACCATGTGGCATTAAGTACCTGACAGAAGCTGTAGACTCACAATTAGGCAATTCTTCAGAATGGCAAAGAAAATCAACAGCAAAATTTGTACTTTCAGCATAGTTTTATTCAAAACATACCTAGGCAGCATGTTGTTTAGCTCCTGAATGTACGTTACAGCAGGATATTGTAAAACAAGGAAATAAACTACCAATACAGACTGCAATTTACATTCCTAAGGCATTTAGGTTTTTAAAAGATGCATCTTCCAGGACCAGGCAACATGACTGGATGAGTGCATTAGTAAAAATGCCCATCAAGATGGGGCATCTAGTCTGAAACTATACAATTATGTGTTTTAATCCCCCCTCCCAATTTCCCCCCCCAGGCATGTTTGCATTAGTCTCTCAACATATTGTACCAAAGCAAAACCAAAGACAGAAATCCTAAACTTTATTGAAAATGTTAAAGTTGTTCACAGAACAGCAGTAGTAATCTACTCTTCAAGAGTTTGCAAACTATTACAAGGCTAATGAAAGGTGCCACACAAAGCCAGAGATCTGCCTGGAGATGCTTTGTCCTACACAAGGAGGCTTGAGTAAGAGGAAACACTTGTCTGAAAAAGGCACAGTTGAAACAGGTTCAAATGCTCAGCTTACAACAGGTATCGCCCACAACACACCAAGTGTTTCTGGGAACTTTTTGTTAATGTAACACAGTTGCTCATGGAAAATATTTTCTTTTTCTTTCCTTTTTTTTTTTTTAAAAAAAATGCTTCTGTTGATTTGTCTTGGCAACTCCCATATATCAATGGTGGTAACAGTGTAACAGCTTTGTTCCCATCTGACAGAAAATAATGGCAGTTCTGCAAAGCAAATGTTAAACATGACCGTATGTATTTATTAGTTCCACAGTGTTTTGACAGATTACAAGGGCTGCAATTTAAAGGATGCTGACACGCTCACTGAGGGCTTTCAACTCTGCTTCTTCTGGCTCAGGATTTTCACTGCGGTTCACGCTTGGACTGATAAGGTGTGCTGGATACTGCAAACCATTTTCTCCTGCATACTGTTCCCACCGCGAATCATCGCTTTCGTGGGTGATGTAACGTTCTCCTATTTTACATTCCAGCTCTCGCAAATCTAGCCAGGTTTGGTAATCCTGTCAGGAGGAAAAAAATAATCCATTGCACTGACATTTGAAAACTGTGAACGTTTGAGACAATATGGCAAATACCCATATTTCTATTTTCCAAAGATAGCATACATGCTATTTTTCAAAGCTAAGGGTTTCTACAAATTTTTGCCTAACAGCTCATACAAGTGATATTTGAAAATACATCAAGACACTTATTTTTACAAGAAAATACCGCCAAACAGCTGTAGAACTAGATTTGAATTTCACGTTCTCTCCTTCAAATGCCTTATTTGTTTACTCAAAATATATTTGCCATACCATTCCTTTTAAAAGCCTCAAAGACTGATGATGGGCTGAGTTAAAATAATAAATTAGTAAAATGCAAGACACCCTAATAGAATAAAGAGGAACAGCAATTAAAAACAAGTTTAGAATACAATAGAACCAAAAACAAATGGTCTGTAGATACTAAAGCTTATTCAACAAGGACATAAATAAATACCTTACAGATCAGAAATGAAACTTAACCATTGTTAATAACTACCATTGTCATCATCTTAAAAGTTCCTCTAATTCAGTGGTTCCCAACCTTGGGTTACCCAAGTATTCCTGGACTCTAACTCTCAGAAGCCTTCACAATTGGCTGTTCTGGCTGGGCTTTCAGAGAGTTGCAATCCAAGAACACCTGGGTTACCCAAGGTCGAGAACTATTGCTCTAAACTTAAGAGTGAAAGAACCAGTCAAGACCTCTGTAGGAACGGAGCTCCACAATTTTAATTCAGTGTAACAAAGGAATACTTCCTTTCTGAGTGAACTCTTGCCATTCTACAGGTTGCCTCCATGCTAGTACAAAACCAAGCATCCTGGAACCCCCTTGAAATTGTGAGAAGCTTCCTTATGTAGACCATTAGTCCAACTAGCTTGGTATAATGTACCTTTGGCCATCAGGATCTTTCTAGGATTTCCAGTAGGAGTTCATCTCAGCCTATCTGGAGGATGCTGGGATTTGACCCTTCTGCATGCAAAGCACATGCACACTAATGTGCTACGGACTCTACTACCATGACGATGCTCATTAACAGATGTATGCCATAAGGACATTCAAATATACACCTGGCTTCTGGGAGCCCATCATATGGGCCTACTTTTCAGCAGCTCCGACATAAGGACTGTACCATATAAACTTAGCTTATTGTTGTACACATCATTCTACTTACATTTGGAGTGGCAGTTATAAAAAATATTGCTTGCAGTTGATATCTAACTAGAAATACACTGAAGGTGAAAGGTATTAAATTTACACCATTACCTGTAGCCATGGGTGGCTTAATGTCTTATCCACACTGTACCGCTTTCTCATTTTCACTTGCAACAAATTATTTATGAGATCAATAGCTAGGAAAAAAAAACACTAATTTCAGAAGACATCACTCTCAAATACCTGTTTGAATACCATACAGTAACAGGACAGATACAATAACAAAAATGAAGCTGCATGATAGAATTGAATTAATCAGTTGACATAACTTGTATTTTTTAGAATTTTCATTAAGTTACTAGCCACACCTATGTGCACATTCTCTCTCTCACTCTCTTTTTCTCATTCCCTTTAAAACAAAATCTAATATACTCAACATCTAATAACGTAAAGGTCATGCTCCTTGTTCTGTAATATCTCGTATGCAGCTGCAATTCTGCTTTTCACTGGTCATTCCCCGCTATGTGAGAAGCTGCTTTTAGTTGGATTAAAACAAATTTTTAAATTAGAATTTGTCAATTGATAGTAAACAGTTTAGAAAGCAGGAATAAGAAAAGATATATATTTTAAAACCTCATCTGGGATAGAATTGATTTATGAAGGTTTGTGGGTTTTTTTTGGAAAAAATCATCCACAAACAAATAGTTTAGAAAACAAAGATTTTATAATGAAAGACAAAGAGAGCTGAGTTTGAGGTCATGGCATGCAACATATACTTGTTTGGCTTAGCCACAATAGGTAAAGGTAAAGGTTCCCCTTGACAATTTTTGTCCAGTCGTGTCCGACTCTAGGGGGCGGCGCTCATCCCGCTCTTCAAGCCATAGAGCCAGCGTTTGTCCGAAAACAATCTTTCCATGATCACATGGCCAGTGTGATTTAGACACGGAACGCTGTTTACCTTCCCACCGAGATGGTACCTATTTATCTACTCGCATTTGCATGCTTTCGAACCGCTAGGTTGGCGGGAGCTGGGACAGGCGACGGGAGCTCACTCCGTCGCGTGGATTCGATCTTATGACTGCTTGGTCTTCTGACTCTGCAGCACAGGCTTCTGCGGTTTAGCTCACAGCGCCACCACGTCCCTTTTTAGCCACAATACAAAATGAAATATAGTTGTTTTCATTGCTAACTAGATTTGTGCTCTAGATTTCCCCACCTTTCTCTTTCCAGTTTGTACTAAAGCTGAGCGTGTGTGTGGATGAATTTTTGTGTTTCTCTTCTATGAGCTTCGAGTGTTCAGGTCACAATTAATGTGCTTGTCTTTTCTTTTCTTTCTCTGTTGCTCTGTCTTCTTTTTTGTGGTGATGCAAATTTCACTGCCTGCTGGCCTTTGAACCATGACCAGAAGGGTACCTGTAGACAGAACTAAAAACCTATGTTTCACTGACTGTATCAAGCCAGCCTTCTCAAGCCTTCTTGGTCCATTCACTCCACTGGAGCAACTTGGATGGATACAGCCATCAACTAGGAGGGTTCTTTTGTGTGTCTCTGACTCCAACCATAACCAACTAGTGTCCTTCTCAACATCTACCTATCTGCTTCCTTCCTGCTCTGTTCTGACTATATCCTGATATTGCTTTGTAATGTCAGGGCCAGAACTGTGTCCTGCTTACCTAAAGGAAGCCTCCTGTATGTTTCTCATGCTCACCTCAACCAGTCCAGTTTCACAGTATCTTACTTGCCTCCAAGCATCTACCTCCTACTACTTTACCAGGCCTTAGTGACAGAGTCTAGACAGAGTGCTAGTCTTTTTTGCTCCTTTAGGAAGTCAGTGCCCTGGCACCTCAGCCTGGCATGGTAACACTCACATAGCTTTCTTCAGTCATTTGTCATCCAAAGTTTCACCTGGCCTTGCGGCAACAGCTTTATCAACCTTGCTTGTCCCTTTGGGAAAAACTGTCTGGATGTTCCTAACAAAAGGCTTCTGTGGGTTCTCTCTACAATGGCCTTTGATGTTGCATGCTCAAAGTTCCTGCTAAGCACTATGCAAGAACTTAGGAGATGGTGGGATGATTACAGACAGACTGCTATGGAAATGGAAAGTGTACTTTGGAAATGTTGACGAGGCAATTCCTAACTGAGAGTTCTTTTGGGTGATGAGCTATAAGCTTCAGTTGCTCTCATATTTGAATGTTTTGTATAATTAAAAATCCCTTCTAGTTGTGCACTTCTGACTTCTCGAAACTTGCTGGCAATGGAGGAAGCATAATTGACACACCAATATGGCAAGTCCTTGTATTTTGTAATGTTGATGAACCTGTTCCTTCACCAACATCTCTCTGATCATTCCTTGTCTGCACTGCTGGGATCCTCTCCCAAATCAAAGTGTCTTTTCTATGGTAGTGACCCAGATAGCCTTTTATTTCTAGGGCACTATCCACCTGGCTAATGCTGCTGCCTCTGATCTACAGAACTGTGGCTGTCGTGCAGGTCTTGTATGTGACAGCATCCTTCAGTCCGCTGCAGACTCTGAATTGATCAGCCTATCCGTGTGTTGCACAACACAATTTTGAAGTGCAATGAACTGTGGGTTTACCCTCTTCCTCCATTCTTGAGAATGAAGGCCAATCATCTTATAGTTGGTGGATATTACATGTGCAAGTCTAGTCCAGGCTAGTCTTTTCCCTTATCATCACTTTGATTGCAGCCTCCTCTGCCTCCCACAAGTCTTTTAGATTTTGTGTTGGCAAAATTTTCAGCCTATTAATGCATTGCACAAGACAAATTCTTTGGCTCTCGTCTCCATGCATCCTTCCTTAACTTCTCTACCAAAGACTGACATGCCTGTCAGAGGCCCATGTGGGTGAGGGCTAGTGAAAGATGACCTTTCACAAGAAAACTGTGCACCACTCCACCTCTTAGCTGGTGCCCAAGCAGAAGGTCCACTGTAATTGGCCACATTAATGTGATATCCACCAACTACAAGATGAACTAGACAGTCGTCAGCTAAGTGGAGAAAACAGAGAAGAACCTGACATGTTCTTTCTATTGGCTTTATAGTAATCTCCTGGGCATGTACCTGCTGGTGACATGGTGGGAGCAAGACGGTCCTGCATACACCCCTTTGTCCTCTGATAGGTGGCTGTTCTAATGGGAAGAGAACATCATGCTCAAAAAAAGGAGAATGCCTAGAGCAGCCTTCTTGATCATCCCACAATGGTGTGAAAGCTACCTCATCAAGCTTACCTGCATCTTCTTCCTTGGGACTCAAGGATAAGGTGCATTTATTTAAGTGTGGGGTGTTTGTTTTTCAATTACAATTTTTTTCCAGTCTGGCCAAGTCTACACCATACACTTCCCCCTTTTCCAAGCAGTTTCCAAGGTTATGAACTGGATCCAAATGTGTGTTACTGCACATCACTATCCAGGTCTTGAGAGATGTCACTCACCAGCCATAATGAAGCTTTTGGTCTCTGCCAACCATATGAGGCTACATCTCCATCTTCTGCTTGAAAAATCTCTGTGAATTCTACCTGGATTTGTATTGGTGGAAAAGCCAACCTCTCAGAAGGAAACCTCCTGATACCTGTGAGTTCTGTCCAGCGGATTTCTGCCAATGAGCTTCCCTGGGGTGGTCTCTCCTATCAGGAAAACTACTGAAACTGAAGGGTTGGCTGGTGGGCTGCAGCTGGAGAGACTAATACCTTCACACACATACCTTAGGGCATACTAAAATATGCAAAGGGCATTCAAGAATGGAAACAGGTGTGCTCCTCTGTCACAGTTTAATGCTTCTACCTATTTGTTCAATCTGACTTTTATTTCTTTTGCTCATCTCTTATTCTAGCTTCTAAATACATGTGAGGCTGCTTGGTGTTACAGATGGGCAGATTTGTGGTTTTTGGCTACAGCTCCCAAATTTCATGGGACGTGGTGGCGCTGCGGGCTAAACCACAGAAACCTCTGTGCTGCACGACTGACTAAAAAAGTCAAGGGGAACCTTTACCTTTACCTTACCCAAATTTCAACAGGCAGCATGGCCATACATTTATCTATTAAAGCACGACTAAGTGCTACGTACTAAGGGACATGGTGGCGCTGTGGGTTAAACCGCAGAAACCTCTGTGCTGCAAGGCCAGAAGACCAGCCATCATAAGATCAAATCCATGCAACGGAGTGAGCTCCCATCACTTGTCCCAACTCCTGCCAACATAGCAGTTCCAAAGCATGTAAAAATGTGAGTAGATAAATAGGTACCACCACAGTGGGAAGGTAACGGCGTTCCGTGTCTAGTCGCGCTGGCCACGTGACAACGGAAACTGTCTTTGGACAAATGTCGGCTCTATGGCTTGGAAACGAGGATGAGCACCATGCCCTAGAGTTGGACAAGACTGGACTAAATGTCAAGGGGAACCTTTACCTTTACCTAATTGTTACCTAAAGCCATATATTTATAGCCCCTGAAATTCTCATAAACTGGGTTCACATTTTTAGATTGGTTAATGACAATTTAGTGATCAGCTCAGTGGATGAATCAGCAGCTGATTTCGGAATGGCAACTTGTATTGCTTTTGAGCAATTAGCCCCTTATGTTTGACAGGAGAGAGCTATTTGTCCTGCTTGCCCTTGTCTGACTCAGGAAATGAGTAGTATTCTCTTTGTCCAGGCTTCGGGTATTTTCCCACTTGGCGCCAAAGCTATGTCATTCTCTCCCCCAGGACCTTTATATAGAACCAGAGTTGTACAAATTTACATGAGATCTGAAGCCCTATTTGTTCAACTAGAAGTCGCAGGTGTCAGGTGTAGGAGAGGTGAGCGACCAGTGTATTTTTCATTGGAGTTTTAAACTGGTTTGTTAGTAGCTGGCTTAGATAATATTAATGTGGTTAAATGCTATGTTGCATGTTTGTACAGTACATTAATTGATTTTATTGGAATGCACTCTGGTGCAAAGTACAATATAAATTATGAGGAAGAGGACGTGGATGGGGTAGAATAGTCTTGAGCAGAATATTGCTTTTCAATATAATGAGAACAGGCCAAAGCCTTGACACCAGCATGCAGTTCCTTCTATTGACAATCAGACGTCCTCCACATTATAATGAGAAATATTGCCATACATTAGAGAGGTGAAACAGAAGCTCTGGCTTTGAAATGCAAGGCAGCAATCAAATGAATTGACCTCAGTGTGCATTTTTCACATGTTCCCTCTCTGGCAATAATTTATTTTCCACCTGCTACCACCACAATTAGTCGCATCATTACTTTTCTCTAAATAGCAAAGAAGCAGGGATATTCCAAGATCATAAAAATAATCATCTTGATGAGGAGACATATGCATGTCTACATATATAGCAGAGCTCCATGTAGAATTAGGTATAACTTTTACTGACGGCAGCTGCAGAACAAGAAATGAAGTAAATTTTGGTGTTTTGATGTACTCGTGTCTCCGGTACACATTAGCTTCCTTAAAGATGAAGTTAGCTGCTATGTCTATTTTTTCTTAATTTTTAAAAAATATCTGTGTGCATCCAATTTTATTTGGAAGCCTACCGTGCATTGAAATAGAGGAAATGTTTAATCCCTCCATTTTCCAACCTATTTTCCTAAAAATAGCAGATGTATTTGCATGTGTGCATATAGAAACATGTGCTCACATGAAACAAATGAATTGCTATAACCCCCCCCCCCCACTAAAAATTGCAGCTGCACCCAAGAGGAGGAATAATTTTCAGTAAAACCAAGTTGAGGAAGGAAGGATTAAATTTGGGATGTTCCCAAAACTGTTTTAAAAATAAGAAGAAGAAAAATTAGCTGTTAGCTATCTCATTACTGTGGAGTACAGTGGAGTCCTCAGGTATTCTTTGGAAAAACATTAGCTAGAAAACTCTAAACTATGGTCCCCTCCAAGCATCACAATACTCCTATACCTATTACTTTAGTGCTGGAAGAGAGGGTTAATGTGTGAAAATGCACACGTGCACTTCATGGTTGGATTCCACTCCTGGCCAACTTCTTTGGGGTAGCGGCAGCTATAGCTTTTTATATATCCTGTACACTTCTCCCTTTAACAATGCCGGGGTTAGGAGCATCAGAGCCCTGTTTAGAGTTCAAACTATGTATAATTCTTATGTCCACCAAATGTAAATACAAAGCATGAACAGCTGACTGACACACATACCACTCCCCTCACCCGTGTCAGCCTCCCACATGCCCAGCACTCTCCTTGGCCACTACGTAGAGCTGCCATGACAGGAGAGAAGGCCAGTTGGGCCACAGCCATCAAACCATACACCATTGCACTGCCAACAAAAGGGGTGTCTGGTAAGCCCAAGACCCATCTTTCTCAGGCCATTTCCTGGAAACAAATAGCAGCGCAGTGTTTATTGAATATTTATTTTATTTATTTAAATATTTGTTTAAAAATATTTAAACAACTGTATATAACCAAAGCCATGCTGATCAGGTCCATAGAATTCAAGGGTAAAGTGTATACTTAAGAATGCCTCTGACCAGAACTACTATGGCAAGAACAACCTATTGCCAAAATCCTGCTGAGAAGAGAAACTATGTAAGTAATCGTCTTCTTTTACCAGGATGTCCATCGCACAGCTGGTTCCATACTTACCATGTAAGAAGACACTCTGGCACATCTGGGGAGAGGGGACTGCTTGCACAATTCCTCTTCCCCATGCAGTTTCTCCGAACAGGATTTTGATCTATGAAATTGGGTTTCTTAAATTTTTTTTCATCCAGAGTTCAAAGGAAATTGGCTAAGAAAGCAGCAATTTCGCTATTCTCCATGATGATAAACCCAATTGACACAAAAACTGTAGGGTTTGCATGACAAATATAATAAGATAAGCATGTACAATAATGGCATAAGAAAGACTGGACATAAATATTACCCCCATTATGTTCCTTCTAAAAATTAAACATCAGGCATCACTTATTGTCATTTGCAGGGGCAGTCCAGGAGTACTGACAGGCTGGACATATCTTTAGTTCCAGCCCTATTCTTTGGCTTCTAGCTTATGACAGGGTGTTGCTTTTATCTTGTTTCCTGGTTTAAAATCTGATTTTATCATTTTAATTGGGTTTGGTTTTTTGGACAGTCAGTACAGAAAGACAGGGTATTATGTCCATCCATCCAAGTGCATGCACTCTCTCTCTCTCTCTCTCTCTCTCTCTCTCTCTCTCTCTCTCACACACACACACACACACACACACACACCCCTACAGTATATAAATCACAAACTGTTAAATGGCTGGGTGTGTGTGTGTGTGTGTGTTTGTGTTTGTGTGAGGGAGGGAGAGTGGGAAAGAGAGGGGGGAGAGCCAGAGCTTGATTGAGATTTTGGTTTTTCTTATATGTGTGTGTGTATATTTCTTATATGTGTGTGTATATATAAGAATTTTATGAAGTAATACCTTCATGAGAGATTTCCTTCCATGGATTGGGCGGGTACATGAAAGCAGCATTCTGGATTTGATCGTGAATGTCCTCATCTTCGTTGAAAGGAAATGTACCACTAAGGCTGACATAGATAATAACTCCCACAGACCACATATCCAGTGATCTATTGTACCCTTTGTTTCTCAGAACTTCAGGAGCAAGATAGGCTGGTGTACCCACAACTGAACGTCTGAATGATTTCTCTCCAATGATCCGGGCAAAACCAAAATCACAAAGTTTCACCTGTTTGGTACAAAAGTTGATGACACAAGCCCATTATAAACAAAATGTGAATATATGTATGTAAATAAAATATACGTGTGTGTGTGTGTCTAAAAATACTGTGATGTACCCATATTATACCTACATATATGAACAACTGATTAGCATATTGAAATGTAAATAGAAACTGCATATCATTTTTGGTGTTACCAATGTGTACAATTTTTATAATCAATATATGTATACAGCATGATCCTTTATATAGTAGACTTTCCACTTTAAATTTGATTCCTATCCCACCTTCTTCCCCATGTTGTGACTCTTGGTGACGAACACAAAATACTTAAAATTTACAAATAATTAAAATTTACTAATTAAAAATCTAAAACTGTAACATACATAAATTAATAACACCATTTAATAACTGTAAAAGCCCACTAAACCTCTCTACCTCAATTGCCTGCTGAGGGCCTGAACACCTCTCTGAAGAGGTAGGACTTCAGTTGTCCAAAGAAGAGGAGGTAAAGAGGGTCAACTCACTCCCAATACAGTGAGTTCCGTAATATGGGAGTAGCCACAGAAAATGCCCCCTCTCAAGTTGTAGCATTCACAACTTGTTATGCAAAATAAGTCATGCATTATTCATGTTCTGTGCTGATATGCTTGAGAGGTGGGGGTCACCAGAGATGTTAAAAAGGTGCAGCATGAGAGGAGAAGAGTGAGTAGAGTTCAGGCAGAGTTAGAGAGAGAGAGAGAGAGAGAGAGAGAGTTGGGAGATCTGAGGTCTGATTAGTTTTAGGAGTGAATAGTAACTTGTGAGATTTAAATAGAAGACTGATGCTTGATGAACCTGAAGTAAATACTTATGAATTATTAAAGAAACATCTCTAATTAATAAACCTGTTTTAAGAAAAAGTGAAAACTGAATGGACCTTCATCTTTCCTAAGTAAAATACGTTGATTTAGTGATCAACTGGTGGCAGCGTGGGAAAAGGTGTTTCGTTTGCCTTCATGTGCTCTGTGTTTGGAAGACAAACAGGGGCCACGAGGGGCAAACATCACACAAGTCTTCACCAGCCATGCTTGTGAGAGGTGGGACCAAGTGAAGGCACTCCCCTGACAATCTTAAGACCTCTTTAATACATAGGGACATTATCTTTTAGATAGACTCGACCTGAGTTATAAAGGACTTTAAAGGTCATGACTAGCACTTTGAGCAGGACCCAGAAACAAACTGCCAGCCAATTAAGCTGTTGTAATGTGAGGGTGGGTGGGATGCTGGTAACTGGCCCCAGTCTGTCTGCAGCAGTTTGTACCAGCTGACATCACCAAACCATCTTCACAGGCAGCCGGACATAGAACACACTGCAGCAATCAAAATGAGAGGTAACCAGGACAGGGGCCACTATGGTTCATCAGGCATCTCAAGGAATAGGCATAAATGGTATGCTAGTTTTAAGTGTGCAGATGCACTCTTTACCACTGCTGAAACCTAAGCGTGCAGGCACAAAGAGAAATCCAGAAGTATACCCAGGCTGCACACCTGAGTTTTCAGGGGGTAAAGAAACCTACTTAGCAGAGGTTCATTCCCTAATGCATCTGCTCTCTATATTTACATGTTCTAAACACATATTCTGCAATGTTCTTCCACAAGGTCCTTTCTGCTATTCATTCAAGCTACATGATTATAATTAATGTAGCACCATCAGTGTAACCAGCATCTTACAATGTATGCAAAATGAACAGATTTCTCCTCTTTAGAATTTGGGAACAGAATGGGGGAGAAGGAAGGTATATAAATAAATGTGTTTAAAAGATACAAGTAAACCAAAGCACAACAGTTACATCATGTTTCCCCAATAAGATGGGCATGGCTTCTTCACAAGTTTGGAATATCAATGACAGATGTACTAATCAGCTAACTTCACCTGATTTGAAAGACTATCTTGTCTCTTGCTTTAAAGCAAGCTGTCAGTGTTTTCACCCCTCTTTTTCAAAGCACAGCATCGTTCTCCTTAACATTCATTGTTAAAAAGCAAACCCTAAACCTAAGGTGGAATCTGTGTGTGCACATGCATGTGTGTGTATATGTATGTGTAGACAAGGGAGTAGAGAAGATTCTCTGCTTTTTAAAAAGAAATCCAGAGATCTGAAACTTGAAAAGTTACTGAAAATATGGACTAAATAGGCTGGCCATAGTTTGGAAGAGGAACTTTTCCAGACTGCAGCTTCTGGAAAGTTACAGGCAGCATACTGAGTGGCTATGCCGACTGGGAGACTCTCAGAGCTGTAGTTTAAAAATGTAACTTCACCTAAGTTCTGGGTATAGCCACGGTAGTTGAGGGAGTTACTTGCTGACCCACAGAAAATCTATTTCTCTAATCTACCAACTGGTAACACAAGGGATTTAATGTGTGGCCTGCCATGTTGTACACTGTTTAAAAGATGTCATATATTTGCTTATTACAGTAGTACCTTGGTTTACAAAATTAATGTGTTCTACAGGACATTATGTAAAGATAAACATTTGTAAACAGGAATGCAGATTGCCATAGGAACGGGGGCAGCACTATAAACCTCCAAGCACAATGCATCCTGGAGAAGCTTTCTTCATAAACCAAAACAAACAAACAAAATGTAAACTAAGGCATTATTTTCAATGGATTTTCATTAGTAAACCGAAAATAATGTTAACCGAGGCGCTTGTAAACCCAGGTACTACTGTACATTTTTTTTACTAGTGTATGAGAGAAAGGTGTGCTGCCAGGAAGGGAAATGGAATGCACGACATTCTTGAGGAAATAAGTATCTAAACCAGAGCTCAGCTTCAGACCTATTAAAGGAATATGTATTTCCATTGGAATATTTTCTTAAATACAAATGAAACCATGTTAAATATTGTGAAGAGATTTGGAAGGATCATGGTTTCTGCTGCTCTTCTAGAAAATCAGGCTTTGTAGTTCATGACTAGGATGTACTTATCAAAAGAAGGAGGAAAAAGTGCACAATAGTAATTGGAAGGTGGCAGACCCCTGCACTTTGTGAGAAATGCAATGTCAATGCTGTACTGAGCATGCTTCTTGGTATGCTATTAGGAGAATGGTTTCAGCTGAGTGAAGGGAAAGAGGAAGAACTTTTTTCTTCATGGAAGTTTGGAGAAACTTTACAACGCCTGACTGGTAGATACTTTGAAAGGGTCTGGAAAATGGGATTTGGGATATGAAAATGGGGAGAGAATTTCTTAGTTTAATCTAGTTATTTCTTAGAACACTCAGCTCATTGGCTGCTTTGCATAGAATCCACATGGATTCTATGCTCTGCAGCTATGCTGAAGGTAATGGCAGGATGTAAGTATTAGCATAGGTTAATTAGCTGTCTTATTTTCTTACGGGATTGGCCTGGAAATGTTCTTGCCTCAATGCTTTGATTGCTTTTTTTGCTCCATTGGCCTTTTAATACTTCTGTAACTGTTGAAGCTGTTTTGAAGTCTCGCTCTTTGATTTTTCACCAACTTTAATAAAATATAAAAGGTTTACACCTATTTAGTTTTTATGGATTAAGAGGGTTGGTGGCACTACAAACAGGCTCGTCTTGACTATCTACTGTATCAGGAGTCAGTCTGTTTTGTGGGAATTTTTTGCATTCCTGCCTTACAAGATTGGTGTAAGAGTCAAAGTGTGTAACCTTGCAAATTTTTGAGAACTGTTGGAAAGCACTGCTTAGCCAGACTAAACGTTTTGGGAGAGTACTAGGCAGGAAGATTTCCTATAGTCATCAAAACATTTGACCCTCTTGGATTTCACCTGCACCAGGACAATCAGGCTAGTCTGGCTGAGTGGCCTGTATAGGCCTCTCTGATCTGGGGTAATCTTGACAAATATTTGTCACAGTGAAAGGAAATGGAAGCTCTTCCTGTCACAAGCAATTTACATTTTCTTTATCTAATCTAGTATCTGAAATTATCTCCAGATTTACAAAGTAAAGACTGTATTTTTGCTCGTTGTTTTCTTCTGACAAAGTCTGTGAAGTCAGACAAGAGGGAAACAGCTCTAAAACCTAACTCTTCCACCTTTCCAGTGAATCTATGGGCTTTTCAGAGGGCAACTTGCTACCATCATGTTACCAGATACGTTTCACTGAATTATCTACAGAGCCCTCCTTTTCTACTACAGATTAGTATAAAGTGATCCCTCTGCATTTTCTCTGCTTACTTTTGTGAGATGTTTCCCAACCAAGACACTTGGTGAATTTTTTAAAAAATTATATACACACCTTTATGGTTAGTCTAAAAAGGAATACAAAGATATTATCACAGTATGCATCTTGAAGACAGTTTTGGTAACAATAATATGTTTTATTAGACAGCTGACTTTTGCCCAAACAAAGTGAATTTTAATTCTACTTGCCTGTGGGAAAGGATCAGCAGATGCCAGCAACACATTTTCTGGCTTCAGATCACAGTGAACAATGTTTTTAAAATGGAGATGTCTCAAGGCAACAAGGATCTATAAAGAAACAAATCTGCTATTATATAACCTTAAGAATTTGCTCCATCTTTATTTCTGTGGGCATGAAGCATAGCAAGCATAAGGAGGACAACATAATTCAAGTGATTTCAATGTGTTTATTTTATATCCCACTTCAAACTGTGAAAACATCACTAGAGGATATCAAATGAGAAGGACTTAATTCTAAAAGCCACACCTAAGTAGTGGCAATATCCTCTCGCTATTACTATTAATAACATTAAAATGTGTAGCATAGAAAAATAGCTCAATGGGTGCTCTCCTGTGTGTTAGGAAAAGGCATTCAAGCACATTCCAGCCCAATCTGGTGATGATCTTTTCAAGATTTGGAGCAGAGGTGACTCTGAGAAGCTGGTTTAGTGCCATGAATGGGTGGCAGAGAGCAAGGTCACTTGTACACCAGTCACCTGAGCTGGTACATGATGAGAGATACAAGTGGCAACTTGTTAATTGGCACCAATTTGATGCTGCCATTCACACACACAACTGCACTTATGCCGCCAGAATTAACCAATTAGCAGTGGTTACCTAACTGCTTACACACTCACCTAACTGACAGTAATCATTTTTGAAGGCTTTCCTCTTTCGGCACATGAATGAATGGCTGTAGATTAACACTAGTCATAACTCTGTTGCATGAAACTACAGCATGAACTGTTTTTTTTTTAGTGACAAAAATGTGTCTATTTCACCAAAAAAAGAACAGTAGAAATCAACTTACAAAGCAGAAACTGCATTAGAAATGCATACTCCAGTCATGCTGGACTGTGTTTGCTCTCCTTTCTCCCTCGCACCCCACCTAAATCTTGACTTTTGAACTATGTACACACGGTATAATTCAAGATATTATTATATAAACAGATAATAAGATCTAAACAGCACCTTAATGTTTTTCTGGATCCCTTGGAGGGATGTAGTTAAATACACACAATGTTGCAAATGAAGAAGGTTGAAGCCAAACTTTTTTGTTTAAATATGACTATTAGGCACCCTTACAGTTGGGAAGATATTACTATATATTATTACAATATTATTATTATATTCCCTTCTATTAGGTATAGAAGGGAATCTCATAAGTAAAGAAACAGAAGATATGATGGGCTTTTACCTGTGTAATTAAAAACTTGGTTATTCGCTCTGGTAACCTTCCTTTTTCACTTGACAAAATCATCTCCAACATATCTCCATGCAGCTTCTCCATAACAACAAAAACTCTTTCTGGTGTCTCAAACATACATTCGAGATTTACAACCCCTGGGTGATGCAGATTCTGTTATAAAAGATCAATATTATTTGAATGAATAATAGATCCAATGACAAAGCTCAAAGCTTCGGCAGCCATTCACTTGCTACTAGCAGAGGGCCCATTCGGTCAACCGCAATGAAAAAGAAATCTGTACAAATGTGCTCAGAGCCTGTAAAAAATGATCAACAATATTATTTTAAAGTTATATGCAGAAAAAAATATTTAGCTGTAAGAAACTTATTCTAAGAATAACAGAGTAAAGGGGCATTGTATTTTCCAGCTGCTTCCAACCTGCTTGGCTTCAGGAGCTAAATAGCATGTTTTGCAAAGTTAAAAGGTACTGTATTATTATTATTCAAAAATACCAGGCACAGTCAATCAAGATTATAAAAACATTGACTGGTGTTCTAAAACAGATACAAGTTATAACAAAAAAACCTAAATATCTGTTAAATATCGGCACAGTACGTATGCTGCTCCTAATATTGCCATTTTATGTAGCTCTGGTGGTGTGATTTCTGTGATCTACAACTGCTTATAATACTGGGTGAAATTTCTTGTTTTTGTTCCCAAAGCCCCGATGACTACGGGAACCACAGAAGTGTGTTTCATCTACAAGCAAGATGTTTCAGTTGCCAGATCTCTGTATTTCGTTAGTTTGTCCAGTTCTTTATTTTCCACTCTGGCATCCCTTGGTATTGCAATGTCAATGATCCAGACATTTCTTGGTTCTGTTACTACTGTGTCATGTTCAAAGTATCTATCAGTTTGGATCCGGAAATCCCACAAGATCTTGACTTTGTCATTTTCTGACACCTTCTCTACTTGATGTTCCCATGAGTTTTTGGAGGCTGGCAAGCTATATACCTTGCATAATGACCAGTTCACTAATTTTGCCTTTATTATTATTATTATTATTATTATTATTATTATTATTATTATTATTATTATTATTATTATTATTATTATTATTATTATTATTATTATTATTATTATTATTATTATTATTATTCAAAAACACCAGACACAGTCAATCAAAATTATAAAAACATTGACTGGTATTATATAACGGATACCAGTTTTAACCTATATATATATATATAAAGATCTTGTTCAGTGTATCTTTCCTCCAGAAACCCCACTTTCCTTATTTCTAATACTTTGCTTTCTTTCTTCCATATGTCTGACAAAGTGGATGTGTCCATGAAAGTTCATTTTAAAATATAATAGTTAGTCTTTAAGGTGCCACATGTTTTTTGTCTTGTTTAGATTTTGCCTGATATCTCTTCCCACTGTCACCTTACTTACTGCACTTCTCTCCAACCCTTCTCCCAGTGACAAGACATAGGGCAGTGGTGATGAGACTCAAGGCAGCAAGTATTCCATGGTCAATGAGCATGTTCAGTGGGGTTTTTTCTTTTCCCCCTTTGCTCTTTCGCCTTAAAAATCTTTTGTACTTTTGTAAACTTTGAAGCTCCATCTTGTTTGTGAACACTATTTTTCTGGATATGCAAGCACTAGCACTTAAAAATCAGTTTACTATTTGTACCCGTTACATAAAATTTAATGACTGCTACCCTCATACATTTCATGGTCCAAACAAAGATCACCTAAATCCAACGGTTGATCCCAAATAAAGAAGACCATTACATCAATGAGAACTTGATATATAAATTCTATTGATTTCATAGGACTACTCTGATTGAAACTCCCAACTGAATTTAGACTATTCTGTCTGTTCAGGGCCAAGCAAAAGGATTCTCTCATAGCCCTGATGAGCAATCAAAAGAATAATTTCATTAGATTATCCCAGAAGTGCATTTACTTATGCAGATCAGCAAGTTATTAACATTTGGGTTTCAACGCTCCTGTATTTAAAGCAAATTAGAAATTGTAAGAAAAGAAGTGATCATACAAGAACTTTATCTGGGGCTTCAGCATATAATTAGTTACACAAATTTCTACTGTTGAAACCTGTTCTCAGTAAGTTTTATTGCCCTGCTCTAAATTAAATACATACAGGATATAATTGGTAATTAAATAAAAGATACCTGTAAAATTGCAACCTCATTACGAAGTTGGCTTTCTTGCTTAGTTGGAAATCTCAGTTTGTCAATGATTTTAATTGCTACATCTCTTCCTGTTTTGCGATGTTTTCCTGTTTGATGAAAAATACACCAATTAACATGATCAGCTTTGAGAAGCATCACCTTTCTAGAACCTTACGTTTTTCTGTCTTATAAAAATCTTACAGTCAAGGTCATATCTGGCAGAAGATTGTTCTAAGGCATTCAACTTTGTTTCCTTCAAAACAAGATTTTTTTAAAAAAAGAATAATCTACATTGAGAAAAAAGAGATGCCCATGTATCTTAACACTTATGGAAAAAAATGCAGTGTAAGATATAGAATAAAAATGATACAAAGGAAAATGCCATAAGTAGGTAATGCAATACGCATACCTACAGTGCTCCAAGCAAGAAATCATGACCATCAATTCATGCTTCAGGTTAAAAAAGATTTTATAGAAAATACTGACCAACATCCTATTGGGTTCAGTCTGTTTGCAGAGCAGGAACACCAACATTGGCCTTGTTCAATTATGAGGTGTGCGTGACTTTGTCTCACTGTTTGTGAACTGTGAGCACCCCAAAATCAAAACCAGTGGCAATCTTTAATCTGCTGCTACAGAATGTGTGTTTTCTCAATACAAAATTACAATATTTTCTCTATACCAAAAAGTGGAAAAGCTGATCATGAGATCCACAAGCGTCTCCTCTTTCATATTTGTACATACTTACCTCCATAAACTATTCCGAACTGTCCTGATCCAAGCACCTCATCTGGAAAGATTTGATACACTGTACTGATATCCTGCCAGTGCAAAGAGACTGGATGTTAACCATCAGAATATGGAAATGAAGCTGAGGTTTGAACTGTTTTGCCAAAACAAAAATTTTCAGAGAAATGATTTGTCAGAGGCCCAGTGAATTCCTCACAACATGTAATTTGATTTCAGGGTTTTGAGCTGTGTTCTGCTAAAGATGTCTGGACTACTGAGCAGAATCCATCCGGACTTCTTTTGTTTTGGAATGCCTTATCATGAGTTATGGTCTTGGCCATGGTACGTACCTGGACCTCAAATATTTTGAATCACATTCAAAACAACTGGGCTTCAAGTACTTTCCAATATTCAGAGCAATCACATTCTTGGGATTTAAAAGAATGTACTACACTATTCCAAACAGATCTGTGAGAGTCAGTATAGATCTATCAGGAGGCCACTTACATTGGTCTCTCAAAGAGAAGAAAATTATAAATGTACCAAAGATATCGACTCCCCCCGCCCATTCCTTCTGTACAGAAAATGGCCAGAGAAACACATCTCCAACTTTTCCAAACAGATCAATGACTTTATGAGCTGCATTTTGCTGTGTCTAGCACCAATAGTCAGCACACTTACCACATTTTCTTGGACTTGGCAATTTGACACTGAAATACTGATGGATATATTTCCTAGAAAGGAAAGGCAGAGTAATTACTGTGTGTCTTTATGTCTCCCTCCCTCCTTCTCTCTCTCTCTCTCTCTCTCAGACACAAACACAAACACACACACATACAGAGAGAGAGAGAGAAAGAGAGAGAGAGACAGAGAGACAGAGAGAGAGAGACAGAACATTTGAAGAATCACCAACAAAATAATTAACAGCTCAGCCCATGGCACAGTTAAAGTTCTAGATCGATTACAAAACTTCCTTAAAGCTGAGGATCGATGCTGAACTTTAAAACACTCCTCTAAAATACACAATGATAGCTATGAGATTATGGGACTTTCAGTCCAAAAAAAGTAACTTTCCCCCATCTCTGTTATAATTAGCATCGAAATGATAGCATGTTATGGAAAAATATAATAAAGCTTTTCATGCAACTTCATATGATTTTCCAGAATCTCACCATACTATCCTTCAAAAATGTAAGGGCAGCTTGTGGTAGGGGCAGGGTGGTTTACCATCAAAGTTGTGGGGTTAAAGCACCTGCCATCCCAGTCTATAAATGGAGTCCACTGTACAATACTGCAGTTACAACAAGTTCACATAATTATTCTTTCCTATTGGCTTATAGACACCTTAAAGACCAATGAATTTAATTTAACATATCTTTATATGCACTGCAGCCCATTTTATTAGAAGTTGGGTTATTCATCATTCCACAGTCAGTCTTACAGGTTAGGTCACTTTATAAACAAGTTTGCATTTAGGATCCCAGCCAACAACATCTTACATACCTATTCTATTACATACCTATTCTATTAGTTAATAGTTAATAACAACAGAATGGTTCAGAGTTTTATTTGGTTCAAAGTTATTTAACAAGACAATTTCCCCACCCTACCCCATATTAGACTACATAGTTCTCTCTCTGGACCGAATCCAGACTGTGTTCCTTTCTCATAGTTTCCTGAAATTTCAATATCAGTTATGAAACTTTAAAAAAAACACAACCTAAAACATACCGTGCTAGCTGTGGGCTTCTGAACATTATGGTCCAAGAAAGTAACTTTTTCCATCTATGCCACAGCTGGTATGAAACTGATAATAACTTATCTGTATAGTAAAGTTTTTTGGACAGCTTCAAATATAAAGCTTTTCATATGGCTTTGGATAACTTTCCAGAACCTAAATAAAATGTTTGGTTCTGAAGTAATGCAATTTGATCCTGTGGAGAATGGTTATTATTATTTCTTTGTGCAAAATTCTTCAGGAAGTATGCCAGCAGCCTACCACTGCATAATCAGCTGCTGCCACTGCCTAGGGACAAACTATTGTGGAAGGAGACCCATAACTGCATGGATCATACAGTGTTGTATCTCCATAACCATCACAGGTAAATACTATGCCTTCTTGCAAACCACCTTCTTGGCAGTAACACTGTAAGTGAAAGTTGCACCAATGTGCTCAGACATAACTCCTAAACGTATTTCGTTGCCTACAACAGTGAGCCTCATCCACATGGCTTAAACCACTAGTTCATTAATGCTTAAATTTTATTTTTTGTGGACCAACTCAAAACTGCTAGGGAAGCCTCAGAGTACCAAACAATAAACCTTTTCCTTTTAAATCTACAAACCAAAGATTATAAGTGAACTAGAATTTAATAATGCCTTCCCAGTACTGACATATTCAAAACCAGGGTGTATGCGGAAAACTGAGGGCTGCAGGCCAATCTGCTAAGAGGGTCACCTTTAATAGAAACTGCACCCATGTGTGCTGTCAAAATCGTATCTCTTGTGCAAAGCCTCATTAGCTAGTTCAATAATTTAATACAAGTCACAACTGTCTATTTGATATAATCATCTGTCACTAAGTTTCATTCCCCATTGCCTAAAAAAATTAATTAATCAAACAAACAAACAACAACTTGTAGGACCAAGGAAATTATTTTCACTTGTTCCACAATTGGAGGAACACCCAAATGGAGCTCACAAAGTCCTGTTCAAGAGCCACCATACTGTCTTACTTTAAAACAAAGAACTCCACTTACTGTGTAGGCTTGGGCCTGAACCACTGGATGTACCTTTAGAGATAACTGGCATGAGGGCATGCTGGATGGCCATCTCCCACATCCTCGCTACATCTGAGCCACAACCACTTGTCAGAACACAGTTATTAACTGGAGGGCTTGGATGGTTTTCAACATTTTCCCCAACGTAGTAGACTATGTTGGCGGTGGTTATTTCAAAGCAATGGGGATTAGCTTCCTGTGGCAACAAGCTGAAGTTTTTTGCAGGTTCCAGAGATAAAATTTCAGACAGTGGAATTTCCTGTGGAGAATGATTATTATTTTTTTCTGTGTACAAAAGTCCTTCAGTGGTCGCACTGCATTGATTTTCTGTTTATTTTCTATAGTTAAAGATTTGATCTAAGCCATGAACAATTTTGACGCTTAAACATACCTCTCATTTAAACTCACAATGCCAGTATGTGAGATAATCTCATAAAAGGCACTAAATTTTCGGAAGAAAAACAGTTTCCCTGTTTCTCTTCCTTCCATCTCCATTTTCTCAGTACAGTGGTGCCTCGCATAGCGAGGTTAATCCGTTCCGCTGTGCGGAAATAAAAAAGCCATGAACTTTGTTCAATGCGTTCCTATGGCTTGAAAACTCACCGCTGTGCGAGGTTCTGCCATAGCGCCGCCATTTCCGCGCCCTCGGCTCAAAAATGCGGCGCGGACCTTCCGGCAGCCATTTTGGAACCGCCGATCAGCTGTTCTCCCCCGCTTCGTTATGCAAAGCGAAATATCACCATGGGGCCATCGCTGAGCGAATGCTCCAGCGATGGCCCAGAGCGCCTCATTAAGCAATTTCATTGCTCAGCGAGGCGCTCGTTAAGCGAGGCACCACTGTAATTCCTTGGATCCTGCCTGGTAGCCAGTCACAGGTTAGGATCTGGCCTTGACTATTAGAACTGGTTTCTTGATTAGTGGGATAACAGCTGCCCCGAAAAGTCCAGAAATCTCTTTCTCCACTAGCTCTCTCAAGTTACAATTAAGTAATAGCTCTACAGGATATTCTCTTCTGCTCACACAAACACAACATTCAGGATGCTCTTTGCTATGTAAAACTTGGCATCCTTTTCCCTGCTAGCAACGCAGGCACAATATTGTGCAACAATCTTGGGCCATTTTCTGGCTTTTTGAATCATGGGTATAGAAGCACAATATCCCCCATTCACAAATCGGAGATTTTGAAAAGAACTGAGCAAACTATTAATGAGAAAGTCATCAGTGGGGATGATGGCTCTCCCCACCGCCATGGTTTTCAAAGGTGTAGAAATGTTATCTCTTCCCCTCCCTTGTATCAACCAAGTAAGTGAGGAAGAAACAAGGCGGGTTGAAAATTCATTGCCAGGATAGGTAGTGGCTTGGTAAGTAAAAGAAGATTGTAGGCTCATAGTGGGGTGGGGGAGAGGTGCATATGGAAAACTGTTGCCCAGTTTACTGAAGCAATTGCTTGGCTGACTTCTGAGCATTTGACCCTGCCCAACACTATTAAGTATACATCACCAGAATATTTCAGTTATATTCTGAAATACATTAAAAAAACAAACAATTTTTACCTTATAGTACTTGCTTTCAGTATCATTTTGGAACAGTGTAATGCATTTGCTGTCCAATCTCCAGTAGTGCCGCTTCCTCTGCATTGAAATAGAAAACAAACAAGCAAACTTAATTTAATGGCCAAATGGGAAAGTGTGTGCATTCACAGCCTATGCTTCTTCATTTGAAGAAATGGGGTGCACTCTTCAATCCACAGCTGCCTCAGTTGTAACTTTAAAATGATGACTCCATCTGCCTGCATCTTTTCTGGCTTACTTCTAAGAAAGATGCGCCAGGCAAAATCCATCTTGCCAAGAACTTTTGGACTTGTAAATTTTTCCCATTGGTACAAGCCTGATTTAAGATTGCCGGAAGAATTATCAACAACCTCAGATATGCAGATGACACCACTCTGATGGAAGAAAATGAGGAGGAATTAAAGAACCTCTTAATGAGGGTGAAAGAGGAGAGTGAAAGAGGAGAGTGCAAAAAGTAGTCTGAAGCTCAACATAAAAAAAAAAAGAAGATCATGGCCACTGGTCCCATCAACTCCTGGCAAATAGAAGAGGAAGATAGGGAGGCAGTGACATATTTTACTTTCTTGGGCTCCATGATCACTGCAGATGGTGACAGCATCCACAAAATTAAAAGACACCTGCTTCCTGGGAGGAAAACAATGACAAACCGTGACAGCATCGTAAAATGCAGAGACATCACCTTGCCGACAAAGGTCCGCATAGTGAAAGTTATGCTTTTTCCAGTAACAATGTATGGAAGTGAGAGGTGGACCATAAAGAAGGCTGATCGCTGAAGAATTTATGCTTTTGAATTGTGGTGCTGGAGGACACTCTTGAGAGTCCCCTGGACTGCAAGGAGATAAAACCTATCAATTCTGAAGGAAATCAACCCTGAGTGCTCACTGAAAGGACAGATCCTGAAGCCGAGGCTCCAATACTTTGGCCATCTCATGAGAAGAGAAGACTCCTTGGAAAAAACCCTAATGTTGGGAAAGTGAAGGTAAGAGGAAAAGGGGACAACAGAGGATGAGATGGTTGGACAGTGTCATCAAAGTTACCAACATGAATCTGACCAAACTCCAGGAGGCAGTGAAAGTCAGGAGGGCCTGGCGTGCTCTGGTCCATGGGGTCAGTAAGAGTTGGACACGAGTTAACAACTAAACAACAACAAAACAAGCCTGACAAAGTGGTCTTGATCCACAAAATATCACACTTTGTATGATTTTTAGTGGTCTATAAAAATATTGCCTACTCTTACATTTGTATTTTGCACTGACTACATGATTCCATTTTATTTCAATAAATTTAAATTAGTTGCTTTTTATTTGAAAAATGCATTGAATGAAAGAATGACAATGAAATGAGATACCATTACATGATGACATTTGAAAAGGATGGTAAAGGAATACAGCGTCATATTTGATGAAGAGGCATTCTACATAGTTTGTATTAATATTTCATAAATATTTCTCAGCAGAATTTAGAAGTGCTGGTTCTAACATTTAAAGCTCTATGCAAACTTATGTCCAGGTGATATGAAATGTTGTCTCCTTCTACATAAGCCCACCTGAGCTCTAACAACTCCAGGAAATGCCCTTTTCTTACTACTAAGGAAAGAATTTTCAAATTAAAACCAAATGCAGAGAAAACACAAAGGAACCGTTTACTTTCAATTTTGTGTTCCTCTGTCTATTTCCAAGGGAAAGCCAATGAAAGATGACAGAGTCATTTAAATGAAAAGAGGGCACACAACGTTTTAGTATTCTTCTGGTTATCCTCTTTCATTTTACCTAGAAATGATTTAGCTGGTATCCATTATGCCTCAGAAACAAACTAGTTCCTGTTTGCTTATACTTGCACCAGCCATCCAAGTGACAACCACTATCCTCTCCCTCCCTCACCAGACAATGCAGCCCCTGCCCCTGCCGCCATAGCCAGCACTGCTGTTATCCTACTCCATTGTGGCAACAGAGACAGTGATGGGCCCCTGTCCCAGAAGCACAGAGGGTGACCGACAGCCCTCTTGTTTCTCCTTGGGTACAGCAGCACTGTCACAGCTGGAAGGATGGCAGATGACGAGGCAAAGGGCTGCTCATCCCGCAGTAGCCAACACCACCAATGAACATGGGAGGCAGCTAGGTAGGGCTTGCCTCAGCTGTGGCAGTGCCACCTCTGCTCCCGACACATCATCAACTTAATATAGTAGTGCACAGGAAGATGCTGAGGTAGGGGTTAGAACTACCTTTTTTGCCTAATGCTATTTGCAGCATGCTCCGTTAAGCTCCTTGGAATGCCCCCAAGATTAATAATGCTAAATCATTCATCACACCACTGAGGTAGGCTCCCTGCTGGTAGACATGGCAGTGCTGCAGTTTCAGTGCGAATGTATATGCTGTTGACACAGCAAAAATATGTGAGTGAATTTCTTAAAAATGATCCTCTTCAGCTCTTAAAGTTCCTCAAACACATAAGATTGCACAGGGTTACGTTCACCAGTCCAGGCTCTGGGTTTGCAGGATTATGAGACTCCTTGTATACAATGAACATTTTTGGACAAATTAAGAGAAAAAGCAGGGAATACAGTAATGCATACAAGAGTCAAGAACTGACAAGGGAAGTTTACAAATATCTTTGTCCAACTTCTTACCAGAGTATCTTTGCTTGTGTAGTGAACCATCCAACCCTCTTTCATTACTGTGCTACTTTTCCTTTTTGTGTGCTTGACAGATTGCACCACTCTCATCAATGGAATGTTGTTGCTTGTTGAAGGGCTGTTTTTAAAATAAATGAATAAAGAAATAAATCAAGAAAAATGATAATTGTTACAGAAATGTACAAAATGGCTCCCCCCCCCTGCAAAAATACAGATTAATCAGTTAGTCATGCTTGTATCCACAATGCACAATTATGCTTTTATCTTCCTTCTGCACATGGAAAATCTATTCCATCTACAGAAGATGTACAGCCCTGCCAAGCATTCTCCCATAATAGGACAGGAGACAGGACTGTCTTTGTGAATTCCCTTTTCTCCCTGAAATGAACTTCATATTCCCAAAGTCTGTTTTTTTTTAAATTTGATTTATACCCCACCCATCTGGCCTAAAAGGCCACTCTAGAACAATGTTCTGTTCCAGAACATTGGAAGATCCTCTGGAACAGTGCTGGAAGCAACACTGAAGGCTTCAGATATATAAAAAAGTGCAAATTGCACTTACCCACCCATAAACTAGAGGTAAAGTGCTGAGCTTGTAAAGTTAAGGTCCAGTTTTGGAATGATGACTAATAGGGTTTTCACTCAGATTAACCTACTTCAAACCACTGTTACATGAATGAAATCAGAGAATATACAAATATTATGAACTCGTAAGGAGAATGTGCGGAAGGACAGAATAGAAATGGGCTACATACATTTGTGTATTTTTCTAGCATAATCCTGCAAGGGATGGCAGTATTCCAAAATTATAGAAACCCTACGTATAATCATCTGAACTGTCAGTCCTGCATTTTTTACATAGCAGCTACTCCTTTTACTACATTGCCTGCTCATAAGCCACCAAAATCAGGTGAAATCTGCAAAGATCCTTTTTTCCAGAATGGCCCTGACAATCCAAACTGGGACATATGCTAGTGGAAACAGGCTCTGTCACTGCTGTGAAAAACTCACCTGATCATCCTGTTACTCTCATCCTGGTCAGGATCACCATCTTGTATTTCTCCATTGTCACTCTGGTTCAGGACTGACATCTCAGCATCATGAGCCATAGACTCTTCCATTTCATCTAAAAGTCCACTGTTCCTCTCACTGTCGTTGTCATCACTTCCCTCTTCCATGACTACATCAGATTCCGCACCAGGACTAAGCAAGTCTGGAACATGTTTTAAA
Organism: Pogona vitticeps; assembly: GCF_051106095.1. NCBI lineage: Eukaryota > Metazoa > Chordata > Lepidosauria > Squamata > Agamidae > Pogona > Pogona vitticeps. Next base: position 312,197,078 of record NC_135783.1, read on the forward strand.
AATATCTAGCACTCATTTGATAACTTTAAAAACAGACCTACTCAGGCATAAAACTGAATTTACTTGTATGGCTCAAACATCTGCTCACATGATGGGACTTTCCCTTCCATGCCTCTCCCCTGCAGACTCCTGGGTCCATCATGTCTATTCTAGAAAGTTCCCAATTCTCCAAAGCACACTGGCATGTGAAGGTGCATCAGACAAAGAAAACTAGTCCCTCCCTACTTTACTGATGGAAGGTCAGTGGGGGAATTAATTGGATTCAAATGCGAATATTGTGCCCAAAGCTTTTAAAAATCCTTCCAAATTAAAAACCATATCTGGACTCAGTTGTTCAGTTGTGCAGCATGGAATAGGCTTTAGGGTTTTTAAATATGTAAATTCATGTGTATACACACACACACACACACACACACATGTGCATAGGTATAATTATTGTGTATAGCTGGAAAAAATCCTAAATTCTCTCATTTCTACAGAAAATTAAATTACGAAAACTGCATTTATTTCTTAGTACATTTGATCACACTGGGAAATGTCTACATTTTTAGATAAGTAAAAATAACAAAACAAATGTACAGATCAAAATTTGTTGTCTATTTGTTTTTGCATTTCCCAAATGTTCCAATATAATTCTCAGTTCAATAAGAGAGTAATAGAGAGAGATGAAGCAACGGGCTTAAAGGTATATAGATATTATATCTCTCAATATAATGTAGATATGGAATTATAGATATATAATTTACAGTATATCACAGAAGTGAGTACACCCCCTCACATTTCATAAATATTTTAGTATAGAGTGGTCCAGCCGCCTAGAGTGGTCCTATGTGATTCAGATAGGCGGGATATAAATTAAATAAATAAAATAAATAAATAAATATATCTTTTCATGTGAAAACACTGAAAAAATGACACTTGGCTAGAATGTAAAACAGTGACTATACAGTTTGTATAAGAGTGTAAATGTACTGTCCCCTCAAAATAATGCAACACACAGTGTTTAATGGAGGGAAAGGAGGGAAAGGGCTACTTGGGCCCAATTTGGACACTGTCACTTAGGGGTGTACTCACTTTTATTGCCGGTGGTTTAGACATGAATGGCTGCGTGTTGCGTTATTTTGAGGGAACAGCACATTTACCCTGTTATACAAGCTGTATACTCACTGCTGTACATTGTAGCCAAGTGTCATTTCTTCAATGTTGTCACATGAAAAGATAAACTAAAATATTTATGAAATATGAGGGGGTGTACTCACATCTGTGATATACTGTATATATCTATATTTATTGATATATCTATAGATCAATAGATATAGATATGATATAAAAAGATACTGATATAATATAGGGATACATAGATACATAAATATAATAGAGATACATTTAAAACTGTGGTGTTTGATATGAAATATATTTTGGCAAGTATATTTTGGAGAAAAACACATTCTTAAATGCAAATTTCAAAGTCCCATATATGATAACCAGACATTCTTATCTGTTATTACTTTATAGTTTCTTTTCTTAGCATGTTATTTAGTATTCATAATGTTCTAGTTCATATCTAGCATCAAACCATTGTAAGACTCTTCAAGCCTGACCACACATGGCTTTTCACTTATCATGTAAAGGGTAAACATAAACATAACTTGCTTATACAAAGGTAACAGCAGAACATGGTTTGCTGCAAATCAGGAAGTTGGGGATACAACTGGGGATACTACAAGCAAGAGGAAGGGCTGAAAGAATGCATTCCTAGTCCGATCTAGAGCAGAACCATTAAATCAATTTGATTTCCATTAGTGCTGACTCACCATTCAATAGTTTATTCAACTTTAGTCATGACGAGCAACTGGGTTTAGGCCAATGTGATCAGTAATTATGTCAGAAATTGTGCCTACTTACAGCTTACCCACTAAGCACACAGATATTTCCCTTGGTCTTTCAAACCTTAATATAGGTGGGAAGGATTGTCTAGGACCACAAAACAAAAACAAAAAACCAAGCCTCAAACTCTTTTGACTTTCATGAAGCATTTGAACCTTACTTGCTGAAACTCTGCTGCTTACATAGAATATTGCCTCAGAATAGACCCACTGAATTAGTGAATCAACTTCACCCTAATTTCTAGTGATTCTCCTTAAGTGGCCTACTCTAACTGCTCTAAGTGGGCCTACTCTAACTACAACTTAGTTTAGAACAGCAAGTCACAACACAAGTAGGACCCTTTGAATCAACAGAACTTACAGAAGAATTGACTCACCAAATCCCTATTGATACCTATACTAAGCAATAGGATTTCAGTCATTGTATGGCTTGAGGAATCTCCTTGCATGCTGACCCAGGTCTCTGTGTTACTTACATAAGCAGCTATCATCACTGCTGACCATAGGCCACATCTCTTCAGCCTTAGCTCCCAGTTTCTTTGCTTTGTCATGTCTGAGACAACATGAGATGGCCTTAACTCTGCCATAAAATGGCAGGTATTTTAATAATTGAATATCATTGTAATATGGATTTCAAAACACTTCCCCCTAAACCTTCTCGAAAACAGCCTTCTCCTAAGCATCGAGAGTGGATTTAAGACATTACAGCTGAGTGTGTCAGTATATTTCCTTTCATTTTTTAATCCAGAAATAACATCACGTGGAAAGAAATGGAGCCACTTTTCTCATTTTATTTCTATCAGCCGATACATGTTTCGTGCCAAGAGGAAATTGTTAAGTCTTTCCCTAATGATCCTTACTTATGATGTATTCATAATACTAGTAATCTTTCTTCCCTCTTTGGGAATGAACTCTCAATAAACATTTCTATAATCTCTGGATGATGTTTAGGGTGACAAAATAACTCTTGTGTAGTTTGCTAAGAGGCACTTCCTTAAAGTAGGGATTTGGCAGTCATAACAACCTTTGAAGGGAAGAAAAATGGTTTGCCTTCCCATCCTGGCATGTTTGTACGAGACTGTTCTCACAGAAAGGGCTAATTCTGCACACAGCAAGAATACATTATGGGTTTGGGAATGTTTCCACTGGGAATGCAACACCAATCACCTCTTTTCAGAACTCAAACAAGACGTATTGATGCTGGCAAAACTTGCTCATCAGGTACACAACTTCAGATCTTGAGAGGCCTCCTATTATGGCCATTTCATAGGACATCAATGTATTTATTCAGTGTACAGAATTCACACTTCCTGAAGGACCTCTGGGATGTCTTGGCTGGCCAAAATATTACATATAGTAACCCACAGTACTAGAGAAGAGAGGGACTGATATTCTCACCCTTTTGTGGCTGTCCAGATTGCAACTACTAATGCTGCCTCTGCTGGCTAGGTAGAATTATGATATTTCAAATTTATTCTGATATTCTAGGCTGTCTAGAATCTTATGTACTGTATGTGCTCCTCCTTCTCTGTGCATAATACCGTTAAGTAAGTACTATTAAATAATAAAAGGGCATCCTAATATAAGAGTACCCAGTGAGGTGTTGTGGATAGAGTGATGGACTAGGACTCTGGAGGTCAGGATTCAAATTCCCATGGAAACTCATGGTTTGTAAGTGGAACTAGTAAAACCACTCTTTACATATCTCACTTAATATGAAGTCCTTATTAGGGTTGCTGTAAGTTGGTTGACAACTCTTAACTAGACATGGGCAGGAACTGCCAATTTGGGGGTTTGTGCAGTATGTTTTCTACTTCAAAGCCCTGCCTCCTCCAGCAGGCACCCACTTGGTGGCAGGACTAGAGGAGGTGAGGCAGGGAAGCCAGGCCACTGCCTCTGAGTGGCCACCCACCAGGAGAGGCAGGGCTTTGGAATGTCAAACACCTTTTCAGCCGAAAAACAAATTGGTGGTTTGTGCCCATCTATACTAGTAATCAACTAGCCCAAATATAGGACATCTCCCCTACCAATGAAAATTTAACTATTAAATTGTTTTATATCCTTTATTACATAAAGTCTAGAATTACTTTGCCCCCACATCACATTTTAAATTATACCAGTGGACAGATGTTCTTAATCAATATTTTAATGTTCATATCAAGAGTTATTTGAGAAGGTTATGTATGTTGCATCCTTTAGTTTGCACTTAAGCAACCTATGAATGGGGATGGATGGGTTTAAAATAAATGAATAAATAAAAATATTACCCACTACTAGGTGTCTCGTTCTTCCTTCAACATGCTTTTAGAACACAGATTGCCACAGTCTGTCATACAACTTACCCCCATTAATGGCGACTTCCCCAAGGCAATTATTTGGCACTTTCGGTGCACAGCGTTTGTGACAGTTGAACCTGCAATCTGATCAAAAACAATGTATGTGACTTCTCAGTGAAACAGTTATAGAATGACATTGAAAAGGACACACAAAATTGCACACAAAAAGAGTGGTTTTGGTGCTAAGTGAGCAAGACAGAGTGGAGGGGGGGTCGTGGAACTGGAGGGGGACTAGAATTTCTGTTCCCCAGAATATAACTCTGTGTGTTACAATCTAGAAAAGTAACTTTCCTAGGCTCTGGAAAACCAAAAAGAAGTTCATGTGTGTTCTTTTTATTGTAGTTCTTCCTCTCCCACAGCATCCAAACCAGCAATGAATTATTCTGGTTAGGATGGGAAACATATAATAGACCCCCGGGGATTGGTTCCAGGCCTCCCTCATGGATGCTGAAAATGTGGATTGCAGTGAATGATGTTTTAATAGAGAGTGCTATACATAGCACGATCTCTTTGGCTCCTTATAATGGCTAATTCTGGTAACTTTATCTTTGGAAATATATATTTCTAGGATTTTTCTTTTCATATTTTCAAACCATGGATAAGCGAATCAGCAGATACTGATCCCACAGATAAGGGGGTACTACTATAATCTGAGTTTTCACATCAGCATAAATTATATTGCCCATTTGGATGTAAAGATTTGTCCATGTAGCATCAAAAATGGTTTGCAGTTCAACATGTAGAAGACTAATGTAAATCAGTTGTCACTGCACATAAAATATTTCAACCATATTTTTATAGGTATATATACCTATATTTTTATAGGTATATAAAAATTGCATCCTAATGTGCATCCTAATTCAGAGGAATGTCTTTTTAAGTTGGCTTTTAACCTCTAAATGCCTTTGCAGAAATATATATATTTTAGAAGGCAGTGCAGCATAATTTTATCAGTATTTTTAATCAAATATTTTAGTTTTAAAAATGTTTTAAAATGATGAGGTTTTTAATATTCATTTGGTATAAACCAATGTAATGATAAGGTCTTAAATTCATTATGAATTTCTATATGCATTTTAAAAAGCTGTTATATACTGCCTTGTGTTTATTGTAAGAAAGGCAGGATATAACTAATGTAAAGTAAATAAATAAATATTGTCATGTGATGTTATTCAGTCTTCAAGTGACAGGTGATAGAGAAGTTATTTCCAGTAGCAGGACATGATCACAGATTGTCCTTCCCTTCATGTGCTATATGTAACAGCAGAACGAAATCAAGTCAAATATTAAACCTATGTTAAATCTTAAAAACAAATGCATTATTCAAATTCTTACAGGCATTTAATGTACTCTATCCTTTTCTCAGTTATGCTTACCTTTGCATTGCAAGCCCTGTCTAAATAGTCCTTTCAGGAGCTTCTTACAGTACTGACAAACTGTTGGCCGTGTATATGAATGGATCACAAAAGTATGAGGCACTTTAACCTTGGAAAGCAAAATCTTATCAAGCTGGATAGGCCGCCCAATGTAAGACTGAGAGTTGGACCTCTTCTCTCTCCCAAATGTCTCAGGGGGTGATTTCTGTTACAACACAGAGAGGTATAGTCATTTTTTCAACACTCTATTCAGTATATGTTAAAACCAAACCGCTACATGCAAAGCAGCTTCCTATTTTATATGTAAACAACTTAATTTTTTTTTTAAAAAAAATTGGTTTTACACAGATAGATGCTGCAACCCAACAAGATCTCACACGAGCAAGCTCATTGCCCTCCTCTCTTTTCCACGGAAGGCAAAGAAAGCCTTAAGGAAATCTGGGATACAGCACCTAGACAACTCTTCCGTAAGCTCTGCCCTAAATTTATTGCTTTGGGATGGTCAGTTTGGGGAAACTCTGAAGCTACTTTAGTTATCCCAGTTTAAAAAGTGGAAAAACCAGCAATGCAATGTTAAATTGATTAAATGGACAGACCAATCAACTGAAAAAAATAGTCTGAATGATGAAAAAAAAGTGTTCCTAATTAGTTGAGCAGAGAACTTTCACCCAAATACTTACAAAATGGTGAACAGCAGGCACCATTTTAGTTAAGGCACGTGCACTTCCTACCTCATACACTGGAGGATTGTTCTTGAAAGGGAAGTTTCATAATTCTTCCATTCAACTTTTTTCTTCAGTGAAAGCTGGTCAAAAGAGGCTAAAATTGGGAGCAGAGGGCCAACATGGTGTAGGTGGATAGAAAGATAAACTTACTTAATTCTTTCCTTTCTACTACTTGTCCTCCCAAGTCCCTTCATTCCATTGATAGGAGCAAAAGAGCTATAGGATCTCTGCATCTTTTTCTCTAAGAATGGAAAAACAGCTTGGGAGCCATTTTGAATGAAGAGAGGGTTACATAGCTTCATCAGTCCTCACTTTCAATTTGAGCCTCTTATGGTTATTCTTTTTATTTTAAAAAGTGGAAGTAAGAGTGATAGTAGAACCCATCATGCATAACTTGGTTCTAGCACAGTACCTGCTAAGACCTCTGTATGCTATTTTGAAAAAGATATCTGTGTGCATGTGTGTATTTGAATTTAACTGAAAAATGGTCAAATCAGATTTGTATCATTGTGGTGACAGCCTTGCAAAGATATCTTTCTTCTAGTTGGATTTTAATAATTATAAGAGATAAGACAAATTTTCAAAGTTTCCCCAGGAAATTAGATTATTTCCCACAGAAGTGTCTGCAAAAACTTCTTTATCCAATGTGTTGGTAGTTAGCTTAGGAGAGATGTGAATTATTTTTTTCCGGGTAGCCAGCCAGATTCTTGACTCAGGAAGCTTGGATACTTACCAGGAAACAATTGCTTAACTAGATTACACTATGGAAACTGCAAAAGCCAACAATCATCTAGGCACTACGCAAATCATTACAATTATTTCTCAACAAAAACACTACTTTTGAAAAAGACAACACTGTATTTCAGTCCATCTCAGTTTTGTGTCCTAGGTATATATTCTTTCTTACAATTTCATCCAGCATGGCTACTGGCGGGTATACTTCAAGCATCTTTTGCAAATGCATATAAGGTTACACATGTGTGCAGCTAGCTCAGTTGTACAGCTGCCAAGCAGTTTCAGTAAACTGATTCAATCCATAAATATATCATTAAACATATTGCGATATTAAAATTAAACGAGCAATGCTGCTTCTAATAATTTAAAAGAGAATTGTGTGTTTTTTAAATAAGATTTGAGCATTGTCTACCGAATCCAGGTTTCTGATGTTATGTGTTTTAATGGTGAAACATAAATATGTTACAAATCAGCTCTGTTCAGGCTAGAACTGAAGCTATAACACAAATACTCCATTAACTGTATCTGAATATCACAAAGACAAGATCTTCTAAGAAACAAAGGGCCTAAGTCAGTGGTAGCTCCTAAATAGCAATTCATGGCTTTTCTGTCCTTTCTTTTCTACAGTTTACTCAGAGTAAGAAACTGGGACATGGTAACCAAGAAACAGAATTTTTTATAATTTCTATAAAAATATTCATGTCACACAAAACATATGAAGTAGTGCATGCAGGTTTTCTTCTCACTCCTGTCTGCTTTGACTGAAAACAGCCTTCAAGAGCCTTGGTATGACTGAGGAATATTTTCTAATCCCTTTTAAACAGAGATCCTTTTAACTGGCCTGGCAATCATTTATATGTCCAAATTAGACATATGTACAAGTTATACAAGGGCCAAAGGTTCCAAGCTTTCTGTTCAGGATCAGGTTTGGTTTCTGTTAGATACAGATTTTGTTGGATTCACTGAAGGCTCAAACAGCACAGAACACTTTCTCACAGCAATAGTCTCTTCTCAACAGGAATAACCTGCCATTATAAACTCCCACTTGGAATACTAGCCGCCTAGAGTGGTCTTAACCGACCAGATAGGCGGGATATTAAATAAATAAATAAATAAATAAATAAATAAATAAATAAATAAATAAATAAATAAATACTGTAATGTAAAGGTAGGAAATCTTTGGTCCTCCATATGCTTTATATCTGTGGTTCCTAAACATGGGTTAACCCAGGTGTTCTTGGACTGGAATTCCCAGAAGTCTTCACTACCAGCGGTGATGGCTGGGGTTTCTGGGAGTTGCAATTCAAGAACACTTGGGTTACCGTAAATTGAGAACCACAGCGTTAGACCAGAATTCCCAGTTTCTCACCACTGGCTGTGCTGGGAGCCATTGGACCTAATGGAGGTGGTAGGTCAAAACATCTGGATGGCTAAAGGTTCCCCATCCCTCCTGTGTTATGTCATATGCAGGACTGGAAGTATTAGTTCAAATCAAATGCAGGATTTTAGAGGCCTTGCCTATTTGATAGGTTGTTCTTTTTTTTTGTCCAAAAGATTGGAGGTTTAACATCAGCTGATTGGTTTCAGAAACAACATTGTTTGTTTGTTTGTTTGTATCACTTGTACGCCATCTTTCTCCGTCAAGGGAACCCAAGGCAGTTTTAACAGTGTTAAAGCAAGTGATAGTAAAATCATAATAATTTATATGCAACAGCTGGATATGCAACAAGAACAATTAAAACTCCATTAAATTCAAAACTATTTACACATTTGAAAATACAAGACACAGCATTTGACAGGTATTATATAACAAATAAAAGTTTTAGTCAAACAGCTAAGTATCAGTTAAATACTGGTGGAATAGATATGCTGTTCCTAATATTGCTTTTTTTCTTTTTCTTTTTTCCTTTTTCTTTTTATTTTATTATTATTATTATTTTTTGCAGCTCAGTGTTTCAGAGTTCTGCAGCTGGTTATAATATTTTATAAAATTCTGTGGCATTATTCCCAGTGACTGTGTGGAGCACTGAAATGTGTTTCATCCACAAGTGAGTTATTTCTATTTCTTTAGTTCTCTGTACAGTGGTGCCCCGGATAGTGACGATAATCCGTGCAGCCAAAACCGTTGCTATACGGATTCCTCGCTATGCGAAATAAAAAAGCCGATAGGAATGCATTAAAACCCGTTTAATGTGTTCCTATGGGCAAAAAACTCACCTTTATGCGAAAATCCTCCATACGGCCACCATTTTCGCTGCCCGGTAAGCGAGGAATCCGGGCGAAAACACAGCAGGTAGCCATTTTGCCATCTTCTCCGCTCCAGCCCCTCCCCCTCCCCGCCTCACAGCTGATTGGCGCTGGTCTTAGAAGCTTCCCCAGGCTTGCCCAGCAAGTAAACAGGCAGCGGAAATGCACTGAGGAAGCCTCTGAAACCTGCGCTTTGTCGGGGTGGGCGTGGGTGGGTGGGGGTGTGGCAGGGGCAGGCCCGCCCCCCCCAGAGCCCCCCTCACACCGCTCTCAGAAGCCTCCTGGGGCTTTTTCAGCAGTGAAAATCTTGACTTCCTCATTTTCTGACACCTTCTCTACCTGATGTTCCCATGGGTTTTGGGAGGTTGGCAAGTTATATTCTTTGTATAATGAGCAGTGCACTAGCTTTGCCGCTCTGTCATGTCTAACTTTGTACTCTAATCTGTTTGTGCAATCATTTGCAGATGACGTATGACACATTTTCATCTTTTGGGGGGCTTGATGTTATTTCTAACATCTGCAACTGCTTACAGTACTTCTAAAAAAGAGTAAATGAATGTTTCAGTTTATGACTGAAAATACATTTTCAAATCAAAATTTATTAAGTCTTTCCAGAACTCTGGAATTAAATAAACATTTATTTAAATAAACATGCTATTTTTAGATCAATCTTACTGAAAAAATGGAAGAATTGAATAATATATTTAGACATAATGTCATGATACAAGGAAGTGTATATTGGTACCTACCTCAAAGCTAGGACTTGTAGGAATCTTGATAAGAAATAACACATTTGGAATAGAGAAGAAGAAAACATAAATAAATATTTAGCAAGCAAATATGAAGGTCATTCATTTACATTAAAATAATACATATACTGTGAAAGAAAAACAACATATATGCAATTACCCAGTATATTCAAGCATAATTCTATTATATAAATTAAAAGGAATGCAATCTCTGGAAGAATTTTGTCAAAACAAACTTATTATACCAAATTAAGATGCAGTTGGATCCAACTGCCTTTATTCACTAGGAGAACAGACACTAGTGGCAGACAGCCTCCATCTCCCCTCTGCTGACCCCATGTGCTCCTTGCATGAAGAGCTGCAGGGGAGTAAGCAAGAAACGATTAAGCTAAACTCCCTTTTAGAGGTCTATTCATACTGGATGTCATTCATAATGTATAAGCTATGCCACTGAAATAACCACTCAAAGTAGGAGTATATTCTGTTCCACTATTGCTTTATGCGGATGATGCCGTTATTATCTCACAGACCCATCCTGGTCTGAAACATTTATTTAATAGATGTGTGGAGTATTTGGACAAAAACAAAATGTAATTGAATTACAACAAGTCTAAAATACTAGTTTTTGCTAAGTCCTGGAATTAATTACAGTGGAACCTAAATGGTAGCAGTATCAAACAGGTCAGACAGAATAAATAATTACGTATTATTTTTCAATATAAACATTCTTGGGTTCCTCACTGCAAATCGGTCTTAAACACAGCCAGGCTTTCTGTGCAGTCCATACTTCAATTTTGTTACAACACTGGCAACTGATATGTCCTGAGAGCCCGACAAGTTTTTAAATCTAAAATCACCCCACAAATTCTGTATGGCATCCCAATTTGGAAAAATGCCATGAATCATTCAATCAAACAGCTACAGTCCCACTTCTTACATAACATATTAGGCAAGGTGTGTTCCCTACTTGGTACTCTGTGTTGAAACTCAACTATCCACACTTGAAACAATGGCATGGCTGAGAACTTTTAAATTCTGGCTAAAATGTTTTATAACTCAGACCAAAACAGCTTGTTATATCAGCTCCTGCAAGATTCTGACCCTCCTTTTGGGTTTATCGCCCTTTTTAAAAACCTGAAACTGACTGGCCTAGACATTGGCTCCTTAGGTTTACTAAGTCTAGAGCGAGCATGTCAAACAGTAAAGAAATGAATAACGGACACTGAGTTTCAGGAATTATGGAGTGCAGCTGATAAGATTTCTTCCCTGTTATCTCTCCACATCCCCTTTAAAATGGGACAACCAGCTGCTTTCCTCATGCTCCTTAAATGTCCACAAAACTGCAGGGCCTTTTCTCTGGCCAGATGTAATGTAATGCCTGGTGCTGTATTGCATGGTAGGCATAATGGAGCCCCTTATTCCAAAAGATATTGTCCATGTGAGCAAGGTGCTTTGGAAACCCTCACTCACATGCTCTTGCACTGTCCAATTCATCAGGACTGCCGCAAAAAGTATGCCACCTCAATATTATTAAAGCTGGAGGGGAAATCCGATCTGGTCCATTTTATGTTATCAGTGGAGGTGGTCGACATTATGGAACAAGTACTGTATATACTCGAGTATAAGCCTGATTTTTCAGCACAATTTTTTTGCTGAAAAATTACCCCCCTCGGCTTATACTCGAGTTAGTGTCAAAATTACATGTTCTCTGTAGTGCAGGTGTACTCCAGACTCCCCCATTCATCTACAGGCGCCTGAAGCCTCTGTGGGTGGTCCGATGACCTGGTTAAGTACACTGCATTTCCACTTCCAGGACACTCCCATCCTCCTCCTTTTGCATATTCTATGTAGCCACCTCCATCCTCCGTCTCCCTCCATTTTGTTACACAGCAGTAGAGCAGTAGATAAGTGCAGCATCCGGTATGAATCCTCCCGCAGCAGGCAGTGAAGTGTGTCTCACAGCTCAGAAGGGCAGTATCTTCAAAAACATTTAACCTACTGATGCCTCAATTAATGTAATTTTATTGGTATCTATTTTTATTTTTGAAATTTACCAGTAGCTGCTGCATTTTCCACCCTTGGCTTATACTCGAGTCAATACGTTTTCCCAGTTTTTTGTGGTAAAATTGGGTGCCTCGGCTTGTATTTGGGTCAGCTTATAGAGTATATATGGTAGCTGTTTCCCTTGAGTCAATTGTTAGGAGGTGAAGCCCTGAACCTAACAAACTATCTTGATTGTGTTTATTTTATATTTTATATGCGAATAAAGGTGGTGGTGGTGGTGGTGGTGGTGGTGGTTCTTCTTCTTCTTCTTCTTCTTCTTCTTCTTCTTCCTATTATTATTATTATTATTATTATTATTATTATTATTATTATTATTATTATTATTATTATTATTATTATTATTATTATTATTATTATTATTATTATTATTACCTTTAAACACAATTGTCGACCACCTCCAAATGACAGTTGGGGAGCTGAGCAATCACAAGTTTTATGTGAGATGTAACCATCCTTTTACCCTCCACAAAGAGAGAGAGAGAGTGGGTTGAAACGAGGTTTGTCTAGAATGTTCCATCTGCCTGAAGAAAACTCTGAGAGAACTTTCTCGTACATAAAGGGTCTCAGTGGCACATTTTTGCTCTCAGAAAAATTTAACATAGTCAAGCGGAAAACTACCCCCCAATCACAAAATCAAAGAAATGAATAAACAAATGAAAGTATTTTGCAGGCATACTAGAAAGTAAATGTATCGTACTCATGCACACTTGTATGTTATGTTGCAAAGCACCAGCAAAATGTAAACACTGGACTTTTTGAGGGAGTAAGTATACATAAAAGCTCTCCTTAAAATGGAAAAAAAGATAATTAAATGTCCAGATTCATTCATTTACTATTAAGGAGTATACTATTTAAATGTGTAAGCATTTTATACCAGTAGAGTTTCATCTGAAGTAGTGGGTGAAGGTTCTGCAGAGGCTGTCCTGATATTACTAAGCCCTGTTAAGGAAACATTTGAAAGTCGCCTCTTTCGGACACAGCTGCAGTTGTTTGGGATTTTAAATGCACATCTCTTGTGATAGTTTAAGCCACATCCTGAAAAGTTAAAAAAATTATAAATTATTTCCATATAAAAGAGTAATGAAAAATAATTCACAATGATAACTAGTGATTTATAAAGACACTCCCTCCCTTGGTTGAAGTCCCACTTTTGAATACGCAGGTTGATATAGGATTTAGGAATGTCTGAGGGCTTGTTTGACTTTTAAACTTTAGCTTTTCGACAGAAATGTACTACTGTCGCTTTTAGAGTACTAAACATTGCTTTCTTGAGAAATGGCCTTTGAAAAAGTTGTATATTTGAAAAGCTGCTCTATCTTTTTTTTCAAAAAGTTAGACTTAAAAGGTACCCTTTGATAACTAGAGGAGACAGCTTGTCTCCAGTGTATAGTCAGAGTAACACACAGTTTAAGGGGCAGGAGCAGACATTCATGTGTCTAAAGGCCACATACAAAAGGTAGGCAGATAAGCAAGTACTCACACACATACAAACACAGAGGGAGGCTAGTATTCACACATGGCTATGCCTAATAATAGGCGCTGCCCCCATATTTCTACCTGCTGTTGCTCCCCTCTTCTGCTTCCTTCCTACCGATCTTTCTGTTTTCTCTCTCGATGCACACGAATACACACATGCATATGAAATGTGAGTTTGCAAGTTCAGCAGAAGGAGAACACAAGTGGCAGTCCTAATAACAAGCACTAAGAAGGCAAGCAGGAGTGGATTGACTGGGGGTAGCAGGAGCCTCAGGTGGGGCAGGATCCCACTTTCCTCAAGTGATCATCCTCCACTGACTAGTGGAAATACCTTTCTGCTCACAGTGCAAGAGAATTTCTGAGGAAAGTAATGCCAAATCCTAATAAATTCTGATATCTGTGATTACTCTTGTAAAAAGGTTGAAGTGCAATGCAATGTGAGACACCTGGTAGCAAGAATGGGGAGCTTAGGAGTGGCACTGATATGATCAGAGGCCCTACACTTAAGTTTACATGGGGTGTAACTGGAGCAAAAGGGAACTTCTCCTGTGTGCAAATTGCAGGCATGAAGGACAATATAAAAGCTCCCAGCTCCATTTCAGGATTCTGATCCTAACTGAACCCTTGTATCAGATATTTCAGAAAGACAAATTATGCAAGCTCTATGATCAACACATGTCACTAATGTCATTCTGAAGACATTTCCATTCCCTCTTAAGGTTTATATATTACATACTGTGTTGCCCTCATTCACCATTTCTTACACTGCAGGAAAGCCCCTCATATCATGTGGCACTGTCCTGTGATACATCTTTTTATATGTACACAAAAATTCACCAAAGAGCACTAAAACATTTCTGGCTCATGTTCTTTTGGATCCAAGCCAAAGTAGTTACAGCAGATTAAAAAATGACAATGCACATATATTGCTACAATGCTATATTTGCTCTTATCTTTCAACCTAGAGTATTTCCTTCAGTGTGCATTTCCACCCAAACCAGAAGACATTGGCTTTCCTGTGTCAGTGCAGTCATCTTAACATGGCATAAACAACTTTCCTTCTGTTTTTCTCCTTATCTAAGCTCACCAAATAATATATAAAGTTTGTTCTTGTCTACCTCTGTGCTGTTTATACTATTCACTGCCACTAAGGAGCCTAAATATAAAGCACATCATTTTTTTTTACATTCCACTCAGAAAATCCTATTGCAGCTGGATGTTCTACGATGTCTCATAAGAAGCTTGGTGTTCATTTGATTAAGATACTTATGATTTTGCAGAGTGATACAGAAACAGGTCTGCTTGTAGTGACTGCTCTACACACACACACACACACACACACACACACACACACACACACACACACACACACACACACACACACACACACACCTTTGTTCATGCCAACTGACTAGCTGACTCATTCATAACTGAGAAAGAAACTCTACATTAATAATTTCACCAAATTAAACATTTTTTAAAATTTCTGTTTCAACACCATGACATTATTTTAAATAACTTTTATCTTTCAATTCATTTCTCTGCAAAAAAAAAAGTTGCATGATGGTCAAGAAGAAGTGAGGAAGTAATTAGCATTTGTCAAATATATATTGACAATATACAGTGGCACCTCGCTTAACGAGCGCACCGTAAAACGACGAATCCGCATAACGAGGGGTTTTTTCGATCGCAACTGCGATCGCAAAGCGATGGCCCCAATGGGAGAAACTCGCATAGCGAAGGTCAGTAAGTGTTTTGCTTACGACCTTCGCTTTGCGACCCACGGATCAGCTGTTCGGCGGCTCCAAAATGGCCACCGGAAGCCCCGAAATAGCCACGTGCAGCGTTTTCGCACCCTCGGTAAGCGAGAGGAGGGCGCGAAAATGGCTGCCAGCCGTAGGAAAACATCGCTGAACGGTGAGTTTTCGGCCCAATGGGTTTTCTTGATCCGTTCAGCGATGTTTTCACATAGCGAGGGTTAATCCGGAACGGATTAACCTCGCTATGCAAGGCACCATTGTATTGACATATTTATCCTACAAGTAAACTGGTTTTGGCCAACAATTCTTGGACGTGACTGAGCTGTGCTGCAGTGAACTTCCTTGCCTTCTACCGGTTGCTAGCCATAAGAAGGTGGAAAATGACAATGAGACAACAGAGGAAATAAATGTATTTGTGTTTACATACATGCACATAGACAACTGCACTCATATGTATATATATTCTACACTGTTCTGTTTCCCAGTGGTGGTTTATATGGTAATGCATTACCTATTGGAGCACCTCTCCCTAAGACTCCTCCCAAGCACTGATGTTGCAGGTGTCCATCCCGAGGGAGGCCAGGAAATCTATGACTAGATGCTGGGCTGTCTCTATAGTGACCACCTCTTTAGAGAATGATCTACCTGCTGAGGTGCACCAGGCCCTCCTAATATTCAGGAACCACATAAAACTTTGTTTTTGAGAAAGGCATTTCAGGATATCTTCCCTTTATAATGTTTAGTCATATAGTATTATTTTGATAGTTATACCCTATAACTTTTATCTTGTCTGTTGCTGCCATCTTGATTTTTAGATCTGTTGTTTTGTTATATAGATATATCTCATTTTATTTTTGGGGGGTTGGGGTGGGAAATGGTGTTGTTTTTTTATTTTACTTCTGGAACCTGCCCAAAGTAGTGGCAAGGCCACTAGATGGTACAGTACTAACTAAATAACTAAATAAATAAATTTACAGAAGAGATGCAAGGATGAAAGTGGAAGACAGAAGCTGACAGGGAAAATATTGTTTAAAAGATAAAGAGTTGGATGATGGCGGTGACTACAAACTGAAGGAGTAGGTATCAACCTACTCCTGCATTTGTGTAAGGATAGCTGAGGTGTGTGTGTGTGCACGTGCGTGCTTGTTTCCTTGTGACTCCGTCCAGAAGACTATGAAACAAATGATTTCATCCTGCCTACCATATATGGTTGTTGCTGTAACAATCTTCTAGAAGTGCATCTCAATCAATCAACATTTAACAAGGAAGCAATCAAGCAGAAGAGTGGAAGATTTGGAAGGTTAGAGATGACCGTTTAGCTGTCAGATAGGGCTTCACTGTCAAATGTGTTAGATGGGATTAGGAAGACAGGGATAAACCTGTGAGTTCCTCAGGTGATGAAAGAACCAGAAGGGTACTATGGAATGTTTTTGAACTGAAGTAAAAAGCTATGAAGTCTTTCAAGGCAAGTTCAAGTTTTTAGTGAGATATTATATTGACGGAAATTCTTGGTTTGTGTTTAGTATATATGGAATGTCCTGAAAGTTTTATTTTAGTACTGGAAGTATTGTACATAAACGCCTGTGTTCTGCAATAAAAAACCACTAAGCTTTTAATTATGTTCCTGTACTTCCAAAAGTAAAACTATTTCTTCTAGTGAAAGTTATGGTCTCCCATAAACAAGAATGATTCCTACATCTCTGAAAATTTAAATATATTGCACCAAACGATCAGGTGCTACCACTACTACCACTGTTTCATTATTAAATTATCACTAACACAAGTAACAGTAAGGAATAAAATGCATAGGGCAGGTCTATGACTTCAGGAACAAAACGTTTTAATTATTTCATTGCTAAATACAATTTTTTCATGTATTTTTGATATAACAATATTTATATATAGAAGATTTGGAAGCATTTAATGAAAAAGAAACAGACCTTTAACTCACCTTCACATTTAAGACCTTGACGTACAAGACCCCACAGCATCTCTCCACAGTGGTCACAGAAGGCTGGTGCTCTATATGAATGAACAAACAGAGCATGTGGTCGAATCTGAAAGTCTTCAAATGTCGCAGAGGCTGAGAACAAAAAGATTTCCAAAGGAGTTAAAAGAAATATCTACAACATGAATTTTAAAATGACAGCAAAGACTGTGGTGTAGTCATAAGGCTTCATAAACTTTATCACTGTGTATTACTTGTCTAAACAGTAGAGTGCCTGAGGCATTCTGGCACAAGTGTGTTAAGTCCTAAAACTTTTGTTTGCTTTAAGTACAAAAACAAAGATTTGCTATTTCAGGAGGTCAATAAAACTGTACAGCCTGCATTCAGTATAAATTGTATCAGTATAAACTATATAGCTGGGAAAAGCTGGCTGTAGCGTTCACCCTTTGTTAGGTATAAGTCATGTATTATTTATGTTCTAGGCAAATATGGTGGAGAGGCGGAGCTGAGAGAGAGGTTAAAAGGCGGAGCCTGAGAGGACGAGTCAGTCAGTCAGGAGTGAGTCAGTGAGTTAGTCAGAGTCAGAGTCAGAAGAGATAGAGATTGAGTTAGAGACTGGTTAAGATAAATAGACAGAGAAGGTGGAAATTATATGGCAAGAGAATTGTATGTACATCTGAAGAACCTCTGTGATTAATAAATTGGCTTTACTTTAATAAATAAGTTTTGTTTGCATTCACAATACAAGTGTCTTATCAAATGTCATTTATTTTGTGGATTGAGGGAATCCACTGGTGGCAGTGAAAGGAAAAAACGACTGGAGCCTTTGTGAGGGCACAACACGTAGGTGCCTCAAGGAGGTGAATGTCACACTGGCATAGCACAATATTTTGACAATATGTGATGGACTACAGCTCCAATCATTGTATTAGATGGGATTGGTAGTTAAACACATTGAGGCAGTATCAAGTTGAGGGAATGCACTAATTACAAATATAGAACAGCGGCACAAATAAGGTTTGGTGTGAAACACAAGACTTTCTAAAATTCACTGACAAATAGGAAAGCACTGTTCTTTCATTTCCAGCACCATTTTCAATATAAATAGCTATATCCTACTAGATAAGGATACTATTCCATATTTATATCTAGCTGAATGAGAGGGAATCCTAGATTATAGGTGATAGACAAAATAATGTTAAGGGTCATGAGCAATGAAAATAATAGGAGAAGGCTTTAGTGATACTGTACTAGACATAGACTGTTCTTCCCTGTTTTAATTCAGGATGAAAGCTGCTTCAGGTCCTAGCTGTGATAGAAATAAAATAACTAAATCAAATAATGAACTTTAATTAGAAACAACTTTATAGTTAAGGCAGGATGTTTTCTTAGCTATACAGTGGACCCTCGACTTACAGATGGCTCCACTTACAGACTTTTCAAGTTACAGACTTCTCTGGCCGCAAAATTTAGGTTCGACTTGCAGCCGGAGAATTGACCTACAGACCAGAAAAAAAAAAAAAACCAAAATGGAACAAAAACGGTTGGTTATGGATTAATCGGTTTTCAATGCATTGTAGGTCAATGGAGCCCCAACCTACAGACTTTTCGACCTGCAGCCACCGTTCCAATATGGATTAATTCCGTTAAGTCGAGGGTCCACTGTACCTAGAAATCACTAGGTAAGTGAGTGGGTGGGTGGGTGGGTGGGTGGGTTGGTTGATATTTCTTTGTTTGCTTGCTGACTTTTTTTCTGAAGGTTCTCACAGTATTAGAAGAAACAAAGATAAAAGCCAAATAAAAATCTTGCAATTTTAAATTTTAAAAGAATTGCACAATTATATTAGAACTCATAATAAGAACAATATTAAAAACATAAAATAAAATGTTCCCTTTAAAAAATCCTTTTGGTCAACCAGACATTTTAAAGGGAAGCCTACCTAAAGAGAAAGGTCTTTGTTTGCTTGCATAAGGGCAGTAAAGATGGGGCCAGTCTGGCCTCCCATGAGAGGGAGTTCCAGAGTCTAGGATCAGTAACAGGGAAGGGCCTCTCCCATGTCCCCACCAATTACACCTGTGAGGGTGGTGGGACTTAAAGAAAGGTCATTCCTGGTGATCTTAATACCCTATGAGGTAGGCTCATAAAGGGAGTTACAATCTTTTAGATACCTTGGACCCAAGCCATTTAGGTCTTCATAAGTTAAAATCAGCAGTTTGAAACCAGTATAGCCTTATTACAACCATGAAAGTACTAACTAGGCCCAGTCCTGCTTAGTTTCTGAAATTAAAGTGGTGCGAAAAAAATCCAATAACTTTCATTGAAAACAGTGAGACTTAAAAGTACTTTCACTGGTAGGTATCTTGTTCAACATTTATACACATGTAGAATTCCCACAGTAGAAGCTGCCTAGTGATCCGTGAGGCACCATTAACATGTAATCAGGCATATGATCGGCACCTCACCAGATCACTGCACTGTCTTACACAGCTGGATTCCACACACTTGAATACTGAACAAGATACCAGCCATTATATTTCAGTAAGTTACCAGAAGCCTGTGAGTATAGCAGCAAAACAAACAAACAAACAAAAACAAAACACCACCCAATAGTCCAAGCCAATGCTGAATACCACCTCCCATATAACAATAGCTAGTACATCTCCATGCTGATAGCCAGTGTGGTGTAGAACAGGATTCAGGAGAATTGGCTTGAAATCTTTCCTTGGCCATGCAAACTCAGAGGGTAGGGATGGCACTGGTAAAACCTTTGCTTAAATATACCTTGAAAACCTGATCAAGATTCTCTTTAGTTGAACACCACTTAATGATGCACAATGACAAGCTGTACATCCCCAGTATTTTATTGAATACGGTTTAATTTGTCTACAGAGAGACATCTTCTGCATTATTACTCTTTCTATGGAACCAATGTGAGTAATCACTTTTTAAATATATAATGAATCATGTTTGTTGCCATATTACGTAGTCATACCAAAGAATTCACAAAGTAGATTGTAAGGTATTAAATGCAGCATTCCCTCTCCCTTTACCTAGTCTGTCTGCCAGGGATTAAAATCAGTCCCAGTGCAAATGTGCCAAATATAATACACCCATCATGTTTATTCTTGTTTGTCTGTGGTTTGGTCATTTCAAAGTCCATTGTTCTGTTCCAAGGGCATGAAAAAAGCAAACGGCAAGACATACTGAGTCATCTCTTCCTACAATTATATAGTCTAAGTACTAAAAAACAGTTCTTAGAAAACTCTTGAAGTGTCACATTAAAAGTTAAAAACAGATTAAAATTGTAGGTGTGCATTATTAAAAACTAACAGAAGTATCAATTTTCCAAAATTTAGAAAGCTCTTAGTCTCTCTCCCCCTCCCCCCAACAACCCTGCCCCCAGTGCAGCCTCCTTCCCTTTGTTCTTTGTTTTTGGTTTTCCCACTTTCTTCTTTTCTGGTCCTTCTCCTCCTTTTCTAGTCCTATCCTCTGTTCCCACCTCCTCATTGTACCAAGCATTTGGATGTTTTCTCTGTGTGCCTGTTTCTCACTCTTCAAGGAATTCAAATAACCTCTAATGGGAAGAATCATATAGAGCTTATGGAGAAGAGAATATCCCTGGTTTGCCCTGAGCTGCATCTCTGAGGAAGGTTAAGAAAATCTGTCACCCAGTGACTAAAGATGATACTGCATGTTACATATTCATTTTAATTAGCTACAAGTAAATATATTTAAAAATATAAACTCCAGAGGTGAACATCCCTACTAGAATCCCTTTAATAAACATGTCATGATTCAAGTGTCTCGGCAACATGGCCTAGACCTATGGCAAATAGAAGCAGGCATACAAAAATACTATTATCCTCTCTCTCTTTCTCTCCCCCCCTACACACACACACACACACACACACACACACACACACACACACACACACACACACACACAAACAGAGAGAGAGACACAGAGAGAGAGAGAGAGAGAGAGAGAGAGAGAGAGAGAGCAAAAATTCCCAGGCTGTATTCATCAGGAGATGGACCACTAGAACAGAGGTCAGGGAGCTTTTTTACCTTTTACCCCCCCAAAAATTTATATACGCCAACATTACCCCCTTGATTTGAAAGGAAGGAAATCATACATTATTTGAATTAAAAATATTATTGAATCTACACAGGCTGTGTACCGAACTAGCAGGATGCACCAAATTTGATAAAGATGTGCACTATTTTTGCTGGAACACATTGCACTCCAGCCATGGTGTGGAATAGGGAGTAGTAAGGTGTCCAGCATGCCTATCAAGTTGCATTAAATTTTTGCTAGCTCGCAGAGGATTTAATCATCATCAGTGGATGTCAGAGTGGTGCTAGCAATGCCATGCTTGCTAGAGACAGCCAACGCAGAATTGGGGGGGGGGGGCTTTCCCTACCACTTTAATCATTCTATGTGTGGTGTGCAAAAAGGAACAAACCAGGCTAAAGGCCATGTCACCCACCCTGGTGCCACAGCCCAATATCAAAGGACCAATGTGCTTTTTTTATCATCATGAATGGAAAACTCAGCAGTGGCCAGAGGATTGGAAAACATCAGTCTACATCCCAATCCCAAAGAAGGGAAGTGCCGAAGAATGCCCTAACTACCATACAATTGCACTCATTTCACACGCTAGCAAGGTTATGCTCAAAATCCTACAAGGTAGGCTTCAGCAGTATGTGGACCAAGAACTCCCAGAACTACAAGCAGGATTTCAAAGGGGCAGAAGAACTAGAGACCAAATTGCTAACATGCGCTGGATTATGGAGAAAGCCAGAGAGTTACAGAAAAACATCTACTTCTGCTTCATTGACTACGCAAAAGCATGGCAGAAAGTGAGGAGGACTTAAAGAAGCTCTTAATGAGGGTGAAAGAGGAGAGTGCAAAAAATGGTCTGCACTCAACATCAATAAAACTAAGATCATGGTCACTGGTCTCATCCTGCCAAATAGAAGGGGAAGATATGGAGACAGTGACAGATTTTACTTTCTTGGGCTCCATGATCACTGCAGAGGGTGACAGCAGCCACAAAACTCACAGATGCCTGCTTCTTGGAAGGAAAGCAATGATAAACCTAGACAGCACCTTAAAAAGCCACCCTTCCCCCCACCTTAATTCAGTTTCTCTTTTGCTTGCCTGCCTGTTTATTTTCAGTCAGTCAGTCAGTCAGTCTCTCTCTCTCTCTCTCACACACACACACACACACACATATCCATCCACCCACCCTCCCTCCATTTCCTCCCTCCCTTCATTTTGTACATTTAAATAAGCTTGATGAAGTCCTTGCTCTCTCGCACCTTTCTTCCCTCCTTCCCTTGCTTGCTCGCACCTTTCTCCCCTAACTCCTGCTTGTTTGCAGTCATTTCCGGAGGAAGCAGTCATTCAGAAGCCCCGAATTGATTGATTGCCTGGGCCTAATCCCCAGCTGTAACCAATTAGGGAGGTTTATCTCCAATCTCCTGAAAGAACGGAGGATTTAGAAGTGCCCTGCTGCAACGAAGGAAGTAATAGGGAGATGTGGCTTACAATTTGAGCTTTGGCTGCAGAGGGTGCGGGTGGGTAGGAGGCAGGGGTTAGCACTCTGCTCATTACCCCCAGGATTTTCACTTTTACCTAATTTGGGGTAATTTACTCCTGTTTCCCGACCTATGCACTAGAAAGACTAACAAGTGGGTCCTACATCACTCTCTTTAGAAGCAAAAATGTTGAAACTGAGGCTATTGTGCTTTAAGCACGTTATGAAAAGACTCCCTGGTAAAGATAATAATACTAGGGAAGGTTGACAGTATAAGGGAAAAAAGGAAGATCAAATATGAGGTGGAATGCCTCAAAAATCAATTCATGGCCTTGAGTTGGAAAGAGCTGGGCAGGTCTGTCACCGGTAGGACATTCTGAATGTTACTCATTCATAGGGTCACCATAAATCAGAGGCAACTTGATGGTAGATACCTCCAGCTGCAAAAGTCAGAGCAGTTTCTCCCTCGGTGGCAGATAAAAATGGAAAGAATACTCACTAAATTTCTCACTTTAATTTATTTAGCCTGTCTTGACACAAAGAAAAACAGTGATAATAAAGTTTAGACCAACACCAAGATTTCTTTTCTCCAACTAAGAGTGAAACAAAGAACTCTTTCTTTCCACTCTCATGACTTCTGTAATTCATGCAAAAATATTTCTAATGTCCATTTCCTTTGAGAAGCAAAGCCCATGCACACATACAGGGATCCCAGAAAGATTAGCTGAATATTTTTTAAAAAAAGATACAAACAACCCATCCATTATTTCAAATTCTTAAACAAACAGTAATTCTAATTCAGGGCATTTTGTTCAATTTGTGACATTTTGCAGAAAACATCATTCTCAACAACATGACATCTCTGATGAGAACACCAGGAAATTCTTCACTCTTTTAGCTACTGAAGTGAAGAATACTATATTTTCTTGTCCTTGTATGCAAAGACAAGTGAAGATTTACTTCCCTACCTACTATTGTTTCTGTAAAGTGTGATTCTCTCTGTGCTCCTATTTCTCAATAAAATACTGATAACACTCACCATAACTGGTACTTGCAACCCTCCTAACTTTCATGGCTTATTGTATCAATCAACTGACTAACATCAAGCAGTGGGGTGCAAAAGATGGTGACTTAACAACAGTTACAATGTTTATAGAAACAAAATGTTGTAACATTGTGAAATATACTGTTAAAGTGGCATGACCATTTCAGGATATGATCTACGGTAAAAGATATTTGATTTAACAGATTCTTTAAAAAGAAAAGAGCCATGACAACACTTTGAAGTTTTTTATTCTGACAGTATTCCTATTCATCTGTCTTCTTGTCTACCAAGATATACATATTCACACATACTTATCTCACACCACAGTTTTTCTTCCATTTATGATGGGATGTTTTGTATTTTCTGTAAAACAGCCTATCTTTTCAAATAAAAAATTTCTATTGCAAAACAAAATTATCATCTAATTACCTACAAGTCTGTTTTAAACTGACTTGCAAAAGCTTCAAACATGTGCGAGTCATAGAACCTGACACAAAAAAAAGGAATTCTTATATCTTTTAAAAATAAGAAAAAAGAGCCAGCAAACAGTGTGCAGAAATTCCATATTTAATAATGAAATTTTGGCACAGAAAAACCCTTTCAGTATCTATCTAGATCTGTATGTAAGTATCACATATATAAGAAGTCTCATATTCCTCACAAATTGGAGATGGCACTCCCAATAATGGGACTGTAAATTGTTGTATAGTGGTCTTACATGGACTTTAAACCACATATTGTACTAACTGTATTCTTAGAAGAAGCAGACAAAGACAACTCTCACCAATTCTGAAAGGCTACTGCACATTATTTTCAATTTCATGTTCTCATACTATGTTAGGCTTGCTAATTAGATACCTACCCCTTGAAAATTCAGTAATCAAGGTAGATATGAGGCCAATGTTCTTTCATATGATCCAATGTGAACCTCAGATGTAGGAAAGAACTAAAGGAAAATTCAATTACTTGTGCCATAATTGGGTGGAGGGGGGAAAAACCCTTGAAATTCAGTGCAAAAGCTCAATAAACTCTGAATACTTTTTCTCCTAAAAGAAGAAAAAAATACATAAAAAAGATATCATTTTCTCTCTGATTAAACTAACCTGATACACAATGACTTCTATGTGCCTTCAAGAACAAAATCTAGAAAATCTCATTTTCTTGGGATGAATCAGTAGTAGAATAAAATGTAATATTTTAGGTAAAATCATACTATAATAATGTTCATTCCTTTTGATGCGATTATGCTGTGAATTTGCCTGACAGGTCCACTGTCAACCTAATTTTTTTAAAAGAGAAGTTTTAATCTATTCACATCTAATGTAACAAACTTGTGAAAATTCTTCCAGGTTTGTACTTTTTTCATTACATAAGAACCCTGTAATTTTACATGCCAGAGAAGACAGATCATCTCAAAATGAATACCTATTCAGATTTATAGCACTTTTATTTTAGACGCACTGTTCTTCTGCCGAACAAAAAAAGAGCTAAATGTTTGAAGAAACATACTTCCAATCCTACCTTGCTCAAATATATTTTTGGCTCTACATCATGCTATTTTTTAAAAATCCTAAAAAGATACCTGTACCTCTAGTATCTGTCAAATTTAAGATATAAAATCTTTATATATAATGGAACTTCAGGAGAAATAAACTTACACTTCTACCATTTTAAAAGAGAGTAAATATATGCACAGGTGTAGATCCAAGGAGGTGTAAAATATCAACAAAAGAATTACTCAGAGATTCACTATGTTTCAATCATGGCTATTATGCAGCAAACCAGAATATATTTGATTTAATTTCATGTATTTGTTTATTTAAATTATTTTTACTCCACCTTTCTCCTTGAAAGACGATACATATCTAAAATTTTAAACAATGAGTAGGCAACTGTCTAAGATAACGCCCACTGAATTCAATGGGATTTGAGTAGATATTGGCTGAAATCCATGAGTAAGTCACAACCAGAGTAGGCCCACTGAATCAGTGGTGATATGGTTAATCAACTCTTCTGCAAGTTCCATTCAATAGGCCAACTCTAGTGTAGGCCTACTGTTGAATTTAAGCCATTAAATGGCTGTGTTTTTAGTATAGTTATGAATTATGCATCAGTTGAACCCATGAGCTTCACAAACCATGAGTAAAGTCCAAATAGAGAAATGGCGCTTGCCACTGATACCAATCGCAAATGTTGTTCTCCCTGGAGGAACAAACAGGCATGGAGAACATTTTCCATAAGATAACTAAGCAATGCTATCATGATGGTAATCCTACAGATTGGAAATTCCACTTTTTTGGACAACTTCCAAAATTATTTAGCAACAATTAAGGCCTAATCTCTGGGAGATGGTGGAGTTAGAGATGTGAAAGTCAGAAAAGATAGAGGAAATTTCAGGGGTAAGCAGATTTTTCAATTTTTTTACATGGACAAATTTCCAAATTTTTTCCAGCTTTTTTAAAAAAAGGAACTTTGGGAACCTAGAAAGCATTTTGACAAAATATCTTTTTCCTGGAATGAATTAAATGGATTTAGAGAACAATCGTTCCTGTGTATGCTATAAACATATATAGCACTCAAATTTAAAAATGCATTTCTATACCTAGAAGATGCCCCCATATTCATAAGAGGGGTTCTTCCTTGCTGTTAGATGGCAATGCTCTACATGCCAGAACTGTATTGGTGTCTGTATAAGGTTTGCTAAACTTGCCAAAGCTAACTGTGGCTAATTGATGTGATGGCATGTGTCCTAATTACATGCCTATATCACACTTCTGACCACACAAACAAGAAATGCCCCACCATCTCAACAAATAGCTGCAACAAGTTACATAAATCTTACTAACAAGTTTCCAGCCTCGGTGTTAACAGTCTTTAACATATTTTCAGTTGTTGTAGAAAGGTTAGCTATGTTAGTCTGTGCAAGAATTATAGATGAAAACAAAGTAAAAATAAAAAGTAAAACAAAACCAAATATGTAGTGGCACTTTAAAGACCAACTCTAATATTTTTAATGTGAGCTATTGTGGACAAACCCACTTCATCAGACATAGAGAGAAGGAGGCAAATATTTAAAGTGCCAAATATTTAAATGTGGCATCAAAGTTGTTGGTTGTGAGAAAGTCAGTAATTGTTGAACATTATGATGATGGTTTATTTGATATGCAGGTCTTAGTAGAAGCTTATGTTGTAGTGAGAGCCTCTGTCATAGAGTAACAATGGTAAAATAACAATAGTAATATAACAATGGTAGAGTAACAATAACGTCAATCAGATAGGCTAATTATAGTCCTCCATGAATTTTTCCCCTACAACTTTTCTTTGTAATCAGCTGTAAAGTGTATGAATTACCCCAGACAATGAATGACCATAAGAGCACAATGGAATCTATTTTGCCTTAGAAAAGGTAAGACAAATATCTGGGAGATTCAGTACAGTACAATATTTGTAGTATTTATATCTGTAGTGTCTCCAAAAGTCTTGGCTTATATTAAGACCTTTGATATGTGTGTCTAGCATGCATATACTGTATATATATATATAATCTCAGCTAGTTAGTCTTTAAGGTGCCACCATGATTTTGCCTTTTTTAACATCTGTACTGCGTAGGATATATTCACAATTTTGCTTACATAAAACTAGGACTTCTATATTTTTAAACTTCACAAATACTTCTGGCACTGCAATTTCCTGTGCTAAGTTATGAATGAAAGATTTCATGTTGCAAAAGCAGTACATATGTATTGCATATGTATACTGTATCTTTCTCCCCCCCCCAATTTTTTTTCCCAAAAGAAAAGGAAAAAAAATATTGTATTCGCGAAGGCTTTCGCAGCCGGGATCTAATGGTTGTTGTGGGTTTTTCGGGCTCTTTGGCTGTGTTCTCAAGGTTGTTCTTCCTAACGTTTCACCAGTCTCTGTGGCCAGCATCTTCAGAGGACAGAGTGTCCTCTGAAAATGCCGGCCACAGAGACTGGTGAAACATTAGGAACAACAACCTTTAGAACACGGCCAAGAGCCCAAAAAATCCACAACAACGAAAAAAATATTGTTCTTCATTTTTTCCCGCCTATGATTTCAAAGATTGAGGAAAGTTGACATCTCTAGAAGGGGTGCAACTCATCTTACACTCAAGATTTATATGACTGTTTGGAGAAGAGTGAGTGTATGAGAGAAGGCCCACTTCAGATTTTCTAGACTGTCTTTTACCTGCTTCTGATGCATGCTGATCTTCTTTTAGCCTTGGCAGATACTCTTTAGCCTGGACTGATACTCTTAAAGACTTGCTGATTTCCTTCTTCTCACATTCTCTTTTTGACATTCCATTTCTGGTAATTTGTCTTCTTTGTGTTACTTCATTATAGCGCAACTAGATTTGGCTGATTGAAAGGTATGATTTCATTTTGACAATACAAGTCAGTAGCTAAAATCCTGTCACACAGTTTCATGTGAGCAACGGGAAATGCGAAACCATAAAAATGTACATCTTACCTGATAAGACAACTTCAACAAGATCACCTTCTTGGATATCAGTAGCTGACTTCACTAGCTGAAGAATATTTTCTGTTGTAGGGTCATGTCGGAATAGTAGGATTTTATCATATAGTCCATAAAACCCACATTCAGGAAACTGAAAATAGAAAATAT
The DNA here is from genome assembly GCF_051106095.1 of Pogona vitticeps. Lineage (NCBI taxonomy): Eukaryota > Metazoa > Chordata > Lepidosauria > Squamata > Agamidae > Pogona > Pogona vitticeps. Next base: position 312,225,616 of record NC_135783.1, read on the forward strand.
TGAGCATTTATGTGGATTGGAAATAATACGTAAGCACTCTTTTGTTAGATTTAATCCCATAGAAAAAGAAGTAAATTAGGTTCAGACTATGTTAATGGTTTCTTCTATTTTCTTCTTTATGTTTTCACAGTTCATTGTTCATGTAAAATAACACAACATGTAAAACAATATAACAAGTAGTTCCTAAGGCAAGAAAAGCTGGTATACTAAAGTAAGTCACAGCAAGCACACATGAAATGATATGATGCAAAAATGACCTAAGTCTACAGGGGAAAGTAAACTAAAATATCCTGACATTTGCTTTACCTGAATGATGGAAGTTTGTTTCTGCAAAGTGATTAGCCATACTTTAAAAAAAAAAACAAGACACAAAAAAGCACACACAGACATATAGCAATACAGTACAACAAATTGCTCTAAAATGCAGATAAGTGCAACAGTGCACTTGTGTGCACACAAACTTGAACATGTACATAGAATATGTACATAGTAACACCATCTTATATTAAAAAGAACAAAGATGATATTGTTGATTTAAAGAATGTTACATGAGATCTACTGGATTAGAACCCATTAGGGGTTACAAACTGCTGGTGCCACAACAGTTGCCACTTAACTATGGCAGCAAGTCCAGTAGCTCCCCATGTTGCAGAAGGGTGCTAGAACAGTCTGTGTAGCACAGAAGTCTGTGAGGCTGCAAGGCATCATCTTTCCAGCTATCTCAGGAAGGGGGGGGAGAAGAATTTTGGTGGCCAGAACTGAAATGGCTACTGTGATTACCAATTCTATGATTGTCGGGATGTGCAGGGGAAACAGAACAAGAACCTGGATGCCATGCATAATTGTAAGCCACTAAACCTTACATTAAAGACTTGGTTTTGCCTGCTCTAAATCTACTATGAACCAGTTTGTAGAGAAGATCCAAAATTGTCAAAATCCAATCACCAGATCTGTTAACAAATTCCAGATTATTGTTGTATGAGTCTGAACAATACTCACTTTGACCAAGGTCCTCCTACATACAACAAACCAGTCAAAAAGCATTTAGAAAAAAACTTATTTGCCACTTTAGTTTGAAGGTACAAGGCAAACATGATCAGGTGCTGAAGCTTTTTTACTCTCAGATTGTTCCAGCATACTATTACCTACAAAATAAAGTTCCTCTCTGTTCATTCAGATGGATTTCCTCAGCATTTAGTAGAGCTTTCTCTCTTTTTTACCAAAGTGTAGAGGTAAAGTGCAGGCCAGGCAAGTCCCCATGTCAGCTGAGTTTCAGTCATTGTTCGGTTGTCATAGCAGCCTAGCCAGGATATTTCTAACACATAAAGTACTTGTTCATTGGACAGAACAAACAAATGTATACCAGTGTAAAATGTAATAGGAAAATGATAAAGCAAATATTTTTCCTTCAGCATATCACACATAATGAAAACATTTAAATAAGATCTACAGTTGACAAAATATACTGCTGTGCTGTAATGCTCACTATTCTAAATAAAAATGAATGAACACAAATCAGTCACATCCCGTACTACTGATGGACACATTATTTTACTGAAGGAATCTACTTGGCTCACCTTCTTTAAAGTGTGTGTGTGTATGCTTTAAAGATACACACACACACCTTTAAAGCATATACATATATATACATATATACATATATACATATATACACATATACACATATATACACATATACACATATATACACATATACACATACATACATACATACATACATACATACATACATACATATATATATATATATATATATATATATATATATATATATATATATATATATATATATATATATATATATATATATATATATATATATATATATATATATATATATATATATATATATATATATATATATATATATATATATATATATATATATATATATATATATATATATATATATATATATATATATATGCACTTTACCCGTGGATGGATCACAAGTTGTAACCATTCCCAGAAACAGACAACCCAACCACAGTTAAGCTCTAATTACTGTAATTCTTTTTATTGTTGTCATTGTCATTGTTGCTGTCATTATGTGCCATCAAGTCACCTTCAACTTATGGCTACCTTATGGATGAACAAGAACAAACAGGATTGGTATATCCACTGAAGTTGTCAAGCAAGGAGAGACAAGAGTCCCAGGATGTAAAATGGGTTTCACTTTATTATTTAAAGATGGAAGCCCAACACGTTCCGACTAATGTATTTTTAGCCTTCTTTGGGGGCTATAATATGTAAAATAAAACAGAAAAAATATATAAGTGAGCTTCCTATTTGTGTGGGACACAAACACAGAGACACACACACACACGTTAAATAGCTTCATAAGCCAATTATCACACAACAGCTTGATCTAGAAAGTGAATAATAATAAGGAAATAATGTGTACGTAATATTTATTCAAAGTGATGCTTTGAAGGTCTTACAAAACTGATCCAAACCCTTCAAAACAACATCTTCATGTAAAGCAATTACATGCAGTAATAATTAATGAGGCAACCAGCATTGTTCCAGAAATTACATTATTATGCATCATACTTGACAGATTGTAGAATTTACTAACAAACATAATCACACAACAATGTTAAATAAATGCACACTCAACTTGATATCCATGCATTTGAAAATAACATTTTAAAAGTACATTTGAGGTAAGACTGCATTAGCATATATTACCCTGCAAAGTTAAGCATACTGCCTGCTACACTGCCAATGCTGGGAAAACAATTATACACAGGAATAGGATAAACAACCACCACATCAATCTGGCTCTCAGGTGATGTCAATGGAACCTGAATTTGAAAGGAACTGTGTTGCAGGTAACTTGGCCCTTTGATTTCAACAGCATTTAACTTCAGTGGACATAGCCATCCTAATCTCCAGATCTAGGGATCAGCAGGAGTTAACAGCAGCCAGAGATTCCTTTCACTGGAGGAAAGGAGCTCCAACAGCAGGGAAGTACCATGCCTGCTCTAGAGGCCCAGATCCACCTGAGGTAGCTTCTCCAGATTAAAAGTTATTGCCAATGATCGTCTTGCCAAGAACAGCTGGTGGTACACCCCATAACAAAAATGCAGTTTTGGATTTATTTACTGCTTTGTTGTTTAGTCGTTTAGTCGTGTCCGACTCTTCGTGACCCCATGGACCAGAGCACGCCAGGCCCTCCTATCTTCCACCGCCTCCCGGAGTTGTGTCAAATTCATGTTGGTTGCTTCGCAGACGCTGTCCAACCATCTCATCCTCGGTCGTGCCCTTCTCCTCTTGCCGTCACACTTTCCTAACATCAAGGTCTTTTCCAAGGAGTCTTTTCTTCTCATGAGATGGCCAAAGTACTGGAGCCTCAGCTTCAGGATCTGTCCTTCCAGGGAGCACTCAGGGTTGATTTCCTTTAGAATGGATAGGTTTGTTCTCCTTGCAGTCCAGGGGACTCTCAAGAGTCTCCTCCAGCACCACAATTCAAAGGCATCAATTCTTTGGTGGTCAGCTTTCTTTATGGTCCAGCTCTCACTTCCATACATCACTACTGGAAAAACCATAGCTTTGACTATTTGGACATTTGTTGGCAAGGTGATGTCTCTGCTTTTTAAGATGCTGTCAAGGTTTGTCATCGCTTTCCTCCCTAGAAGCAGGCGTATTTTAATTTTGTGGCTGCTGTCTCTATCTGCAGTGATCACGGAGCCCAAGAAAGTAAAATCTGTCACTGCCTCCATATCTTCCCCTTCTATTTCCCAGGAGGCGATGGGACCAGTGGCCATTATCTTAGTTTTTTGATGTTGAGTTTCAGGCCGTTTTGTGCACTCTCCTCTTTCACCCTCATTACAAGGTTCTTTAATTCCTCCTCACTTTCTGCCATCAGAGTGGTATCATCTGCATATCTGAGTTTGTTGATATTTCTTCCGGCAATCTTAATTTCGGTTTGGGATTCCTCCAGTCCAGCCTTCCGCATGATGTATTCTGCATATAAGTTAAATAAGCCGGGGGACAATATACAGCCTTGTCGTACTCCTTTCCCAATTTTGAACCAGTCAGTTGTTCCATATCCAGTTCTAACTGTTGCTTCCTGTCCCACATATAGGTTTCTCAGGAGATAGACAAGGTGGTCAGGCACTCCCATTTCTTTAAGGACTTGCCATAGTTTGCTGTGGTCCACACAGTCAAAGGCTTTTGCATAGTCAATGAAGCAGAAGTAGATATTTTTCTGGAACTCTCTGGCTTTCTCCATAATCCAGCGCATGTTAGCAATTTGGTCTCGAGTTCCTCTGCCCCTTCGAAATCCAGCTTGTACTTCTGGGAGTTCTCGGTCCACATACTGCTGAAGCCTACTTTGTAGGATTTTCAGCATAACCTTGCTAGCGTTATTTACTGCAAACGTGGGTAAAATACATTCCTCAAGTTATTTCCACAACCTGCAGTACCTCTCCCCCTTTTTTTGGCCAAAAATAAATATGTAAAGTCGGCCAGTGTGGGAGAAACAAACAATGGAAGCGCATGTGCGCGTGCATACACACACACAGAGAGAGAGAGAGAGAGAGAGAGGCAGGCTTGTCTAAAATGCCAAAGGTGGGAATTAGCACTTTAGAAATAGGTTACTGGCAAGAGGACAATCACCAGAGGTTATATCCCGTTGATACACAGTGTCAGTCCATGCAAGGTTGTTATTATGTCAATGTGTCTTTCTTCTTCTCTTAACAACTATGGGTGGTAAGTCCTACTGAAAGAATGACTACCCCAAGTCACTCAATGAGCTTCACGCCTCCGACCTGGATCTCCTAACCCCCAGTCAAACAATGTTTGCCAATTCATTTTATCTCCAGTTCCAGCATCATATCCCACGGTATCAGGCTGGGCTCCCTGAATCTTTGGAGGGGATTTTTGGAGACTCGAGTGGAAAGGAAAATCAACAAAAACTGCTTCCTTCTACCAGTAGAAATGATCCAGATGATCAGAAACCTCTCACAGATAGAAAATCCATTCCATTCAGCATGCAAATTCTGAATTCAGATGATTATTCACATCAAGAGTGGGAAATGGGGGTCTTTCTTAGTTTGTCAGGAGTGGGAAATGAGGGAAATGGTTTTGGACTGTGACTGCCCAACGGCTCTACCCACCATAATCAGTATCAAAGGATTTGGGGGATTTAAGACCAACATTTGAAAGGCTTAATGTTTCCTATCCTGGGATTATAAAATTCTAATCAGTGCACAGAATATTTAAGAACTGCATATAGAGTCAGTGATCTTACAATGTAAAGTACAATGTGCAAGTAGCATATGCGAATGTAATAGAGCATATGGGGAAAAACAGATGAAGAAAAGCCTAGGGCCACAAGGGAAAAGTGGATTTTGAGGAGGAACCTGAAGGGAGGAAGAGGTTGCACCGGATTCATTGTGACAGTTCCACATGTGCAAGTATTCAAAGGATAATGGACAGAGTTATTTAACCCAGTGGTTCTTAACGTGGGCGATAATGCCCCCCAGGGGGCGATTTCATTTTTCAGGGGGGTGGTAGAATGAAAAGGGGCGGTGTGGGGGCACTGGAGCAGAAGGGGGGCGGTAGGGGGGCGCTGGAGCAAGCCAAACCTGTGAAGATGGCTGCAGCCTTTTTACAATGTGCATGAATATATATTTTCCTCCAATCTTAATTTAGTTTCAGAGTTTTCGTCTTGAAATTTTTAGTTCCTGCATTGCAGTTTGCTTTTATGCCCTTTTTATATTTCTTTTTGCGTCTTAAAATTCGCTTGAAACTAAATCATTAAATGTTACTTTTGGGGGGGGCATTTCATTTTCTTGGAATTTAATTTTGTTTTCAGGGGTCATTGCATTTAAGTGTCTTAAACAAACAAACAAACAAACAAGATATCATCACCGCGGGGAGGGGGGGCGATGATAACTTCCTCAATGGCTCAAGGGGGCGTTTCTTTCAAAAAGGTTAAGAACCACTGATTTAACCCTTACACACCAGGATGGGACCCTGAAATTCTCAGAAACACATTTTATTGCAAAATCAATACATAACTGGGCAAGCAATGTAGGTAATCTACAATATTATCACTTGAACAACTGTAGACAGTATTGCCAAATTTCACATTGAACATTTTTGGGTTTGCTTGTATTGTATTTGTTATCTACCAATGGCACACATTTCTGTTTGAACTAATGTAACATTTTGCATCATACTTGACAGATTGTAGAATTTACTAACAAACATAATCACACAACAATGTTAAATAAATGCACACTCAACTTGATATCCATGCATTTGAAAATAACATTTTAAAAGTACATTTGAGGTAAGACTGCATTAGCATATATTACCCTGCAAAGTTGAGCATACCGCCTGCTACATTGGCAATGCTGGGAAAACAATTATACACAGGAATACGATAAACAACCACCACATCAATCTGGCTCTCAAGTGATGTCAATGGAACCTGAATTTGAAAGGAACTGTGCTTTTTTTTTAATGTTTATTTAGTGATCCATGGCACAGAAACATAACTGATACTGTACGGTTTTCAGTAGGTTTCTGCCATTTACGGAGAAGCTGAAATTCTTGTTGTGTTCTGGAAATACAAGAATAATATATAAAACCCCAACCCTAACCCTGAAAAAATTCTATAAATCTCATTTGGCTCATACCCCTGCAAAGTAGCCAGTGCATTCTTTTTTTATCCTGGCACCAAGGATCAAGGGAGTAGGAGGTGAGTGAACATCATGTTGGCAACTTTTCTATATTAAACCTCATATTTTTTTTAACGACTTCAGTCTTCAAAAACTACTTTATATTAGAAGTCCTGTGGAAAACTGTCTGGAATGAATACCGTCAAGCCTACACATCTCCATTCAATTGAAACAATTATTCCCAGTTACTGATCAAAAAGAATAGGGGCACATTCATTTTGCATAAAACACATTTCTTTAGTCCAGTATTATCTTCAGAAAATCACATTCATGGCTACATTCCTTCCTACTTTCCAACATTTCCTTGGCAGTTTGAGATGATTAAATCTCACCCCCATTTCCTACCCTACACTGCCAAGTTGCTTCATGGAATAAAATTGTTGACATATTATGTTCAACTCCATGGAGGGCGAGAACACAGCCACCCCCATTCAATTGTCACTGCCAGAGGGTTTTTGACAGTCAAATTCCACTTGGTCCTTTGTGAGGAAAATGCTTCAGATTTTGCTTTAAAATGTTGTCAGTATTAACAATTCATTGCAGTTAAGTTCAGAATGTTAATCTTACTGGAATGACTGCAGTCTAATATTATTTATCACACTGAAAGTATACTTCAGTCTTATGCCACCCCCTAAATCTTTGTTTTTAACATTTTGATCTACAATCATATGCTTTATTTACTCAACATTAAGACTCAATGTGTTTGTTTAGGCTTATTCTCTGGTAAATGAATCTAGGATTGCAGCCCAAATGTACAAATGACTTTTTGGTAAGTGACAAACATCACAGAGCCTTGTTTTCAATTTTATACGAGGTGTCCTCTTTTTTTTTTTTTTTTTTTGGTTGATTTATGGAAGATGCCATGAATAACCAGTTACAGTAACATGTAAAACCTGAGCAAAGACGTCTGTTATCACTGAAAACAACAGCACCAAACAAGATTGCATCTCCTTCTAGTCACTGGTTGATTCTCTTATTTTGGCTGCAGCTGACAGTGTGTAAAATGCATTTAGTCTCCAAGTTTTCTGATATGGAGATGGGTATATTTCAAGATGCCTCCACTCCCTGCCAAACAGGGCCATATACTCCAATACAAGGCAATGGGACAGATCCTGAGGGATCAGCCCTCCTTTCTTTTGTGAACTTGAGAAAAACAATTCAATCTACGTACATATCTTGAGGTGAAATCACACACCTTAAGCTGATTCTCACAGGCTGCAGCATCACTCTTAAAGCTCACTTTAAGTGAGAGAGTCTGGCTATAATATCAAGATTATTTTGGGGGCTTTTGGAAATGTTTTCCCCAGTGTGCAATGCCAAGCATGATGAAGAGTCCTGCTGGACTCAAAAGCTAATACATTTCTCAAATTTCAGAGGTCTAATAAAGGTTTTTGGAGTTTTTATAAGGACCGTACACTTTTTAAATTATTTTTCCATTTATAAACATCTACCCCTTGCATTTCTGCATGACTCACTGATCTGGGCAGAAGCAATTTCTGGCAGTGAGTTAAGCAGAATTGGAAGTGTGAAGCTTCTTGGAGACTGAGGTTGTTCTGTTTCATCTGAACTATCTGGTGCTCTTGGGTGCTCCACTTATACCTAATACAGAGCACATTCACTCTTCCGGAGCTTGATTGAAAGGAGACAAGGCAAAATAGGCAATCATGAAGAGACACAGCCAACAACCTTCTGTAAACCTACCTTTGATCTTGCAGAAGCTTTTAATTATTCAATTTATACATGTCTAGCAGCATGTCTTATGAAGCACAGTGGTACTAATCCAGCACAGACTTCAAAATTTAATGCCTTATGGGATTTACAACACTCAATTCCTATGGTCATTCTGTTGATGCTACTACAGCTAGTACTACTAAGACTTCCTTTTTCTTTTTCTATGCTCCTACTAGAGGTTGGACATCATCACGTCCTTTCTCATGTTTGCAATGTGTCTCGCCCTAGTACCTTAGTCATCTAGTGTGACACAAGGCCGTAATACCACAGTCTGAATGATACACTTCCAGGTCTTTGTGAAATATTGTTCAGGTTGTATTTGTGAAATGTTGTTCTGCTCTACATATACTAAGTGCTCTGGGGAATAGCAGGCCACCATAAGGTAACATATAAGACAAAAAGAGTGCATTTGCTTTATCACAGTGTGCTCAGCACAGCTGTGGTGCATCTCTTATGGAACAGCATATCAAGGAAGCTGGAAGTTGTTCTTAAATGAGAATACAGAATACTATCTATATTGTTTTCACTACGTGTAGAAACATTGGTTGCTCCCAGAACTTTTTGTCTTTCAATAACGAACTTGGGCCTAAAAGATCTGCAAATAATGATTATGTAACAGTTTCAATTATTTAGGATGTTTTTTCAATCACAATTCATATTATGGGTTAGTTTCTGCAATCTCATCTTCTCTCTTTAAATCAAGATTATTTCTGCACTGACTAACAGATGACTGCTCAAAATGAAGCAGTAATCACTTCTTTTCTTGTAACAAACTAGTCTGGACCCTCCTAGCAAGGCTAGTTACACAGTCTTAATACGTTTAAAAAAAAAACAACACAAAAAATGCTATAGCTTCATGACACAACCACTACAGATGCCTTTCTTATCCTTAACAGGCAAGAAATATGTAACCTCTTATGTTACCTTGCAGTCTTTCTAAGTGAATGTACTTTCAGAAGCATGTGTTGTTTGTTAATGATTATGTCTGCTCAGTGAGCTCCAGAAACATTTCTGGGCTCAGGCTGGAATTAATTTATTCAGAATCCATGTCAACATTCCACAGAGAGCTATGGTACTTTCCCGAGAAACACAACTATTATTTTAGATTAGATGTGTTTGCTCTTTCCCATTAAACGTTTCACCTGCTACAAAACCTACAGAATCAAATTTAATAAAAAACAAAATTGTCTTACTGAAACTTAAAAACTAATGAGTTCTACTTGGCATAAGCTTCCATGAACTATGGCCCACTTGTGGAAGCTTATGTCAAGTAGAACTCGTTAGTTTTTAAGTTGCAGTAAGACAATTTTGTTTTTATTAAATTTGATTCTGTAGGTTTTGTAGCAGGTGAAACTTTTAATGGAAGAGAGCAAACACATCTAATGTGATTGCTCTCCAAGCATATATATATGGATACTTGGATATACAGTGGTACCTCGCAAGACGATTACCCCTCAAAATGATGAATCCGCATGACGATGAGGTTTTGCGGCAGCCATTTTGCTTCGCAAAACAGTGATTCCTATTTTACTGGACGACGATTTGGTCTGTGCTTTGCGGACCATTTTTTCACAAAACGATGATCTTTACAGCTGATTGGCGCTCGCAAAATGGCTTCCCTAGGGGCGATCTTCACTGGACTGGTGTTTTTGGGCCCGTTTTTCGCAAGACAGCAATTTAAAACAGCTGACTGGCGCTTCCCAAAGCGGCTACCTTATGGGCGATCTTCGCTGGACGACGACGATTTTTCCCCAATGGAACGCATTAAACAGGTTTCAATGCTTTCCAATGGGGAAACGCTTTTCACTAGACAATGATTTCATTAAACAGCGATTTTCACGGAACGAATTATCATTGTCATGTGGGGCACCACTGTATATAAAATTGGAAAAGGGCTACAGTCCATGAAGAGGAAGAGGAGGAGAAGTGCTAGCAAGTCATTTATGACTTATAGCAATCCTCATGCAGTTTTCTGGGTAGAAACTACTCAGAGATGTTTTCCTAGTCTTTCCTTCCGATGGTGCTCAGGGACTGTGAAGCTTGACCAAGGCTTGACCAAAGTAGATGGCAGAGCACATAAACCTATCAGCCCTATACAATCCAGGTCAGTGATGGTGAACCTATGGCATGTGTGCCACAGCTGGCATGCAGAGCCCTCTCTATGGGTACACGAGCCATAAGTTCCCATTGAGAAATATTTACCCGTCCTCCGATCCTGGATTGTGGCCCTCCCCTCTGCTGGTGCAGTGATCGAGCAGAGGGGTGCAATGGTGACCATGACCAATCTAGCCCAATGGGGGTTTGGAGGACCAGTAAGTATTTCTTTGTTAATACCACCCATAGGGGAAAAACACAAGCATTTAACCCTTGCAGTGCAGGAACAGTTGTTTGTTCTAAGCTAAAACCTCAGTATTCTGGTTTTAATTGCAGTATTGGCACTTTGAAATAAATAAGTTGATTTTCTGTTGCAGTTTGGGCACTTAGGCTCAAAAAGATTCACCATCACTGCTCCAGGTGATCTCACCTCCCTTCCTCCCAGAAGACACAGGGATGACTCAAATTCCTTATCTATAAGCACTGACCTCCTTTTTCTTACTCTTTCATTCAAATTCTTCTAAACAAGTTGTAACGCTTGTTCTCATCCATTCCATCTTCCTTCAGATCTCCCCATCACACCTGACCATTGTTTCTTTCTTCCCTCCCTATTCACCTTCTCAAACTAAACTAAGCCTTCTCTCAGTAATCAGCTATGTGTGTGAATTTTTGATAGATTGTTATATATTACTGCCTTGACTGGATTTTAGTACTATTTGTGTTTTCCATATTCGTGTTTTCCATTTCTGAGAGTGAGATTAAAAAATGTATATTTATAGATCTTTGCCCTAATACTGCCTGTTAATGAAGCAAGATGCCTCCTCGTTCGTAGTTCTAAATATTGTTTTTTTAGTAATGTTAATGAAACTTGACAACCCACAAGCCACAAATTGCCCTCCAGTGGCAAATCAATCAAATCAATTTGTTGGTTCGTTGGGTAATTTTTTAAATTTTAGCCAGCCCATAGGGCTATCAGGAAAAAAAACCAAGCTCCAGACAGCCTTCCTATGCCGTGCTGGGGAACCCAAGCGATCTCCCATCCCTACTGCCTTTGCAAAGACAGCTGAGGGCTCAATCAGTTTTATTTTATTTTATTTATCCCCCTATGTTCCTAAATAATATAAAACTCAAGACTAAGTTATCTGTGAAGCCAGAGAATTAAAGGGTCAATTGATAAAACTCTTGAAATCATTCCAATTCAGATGGTTGAGTTTGGTGCTGAGAAACTGAGCTTCAGAGTTCCGATTTGCATGGTCTACCAGTGTTTTGATTTTGCCTCTTTTTTGTTGTGGGTGGTTGTTGGAGTTCTGGAGTCATAACGAAAAAATCCTGGAAGAATTTCTAAACCGTCTCAGTAGCATCTACCCAAATATACAATTCACCATGGAAAAAAGAAATAAGAGGGCCAACTCCCTTTCTTAGATGTCATGGCCATACACAAAACTGACCTCCTATTGTGACACAAAGTCTACAGAAAATCTACCCAGACAGACCAGTACCTACACAAAAACTCCTGTAAAGGAATCTGGTGTTGTTTCATGAAGGCTGTGTGAATGAAACAGTGGCTGGCCCCGGAATCAACCATGGCATAAACCAGCAGCCAGTGTCCATCAGGTAAGCGAAGTTTCACCGGTACAAGGAATGGACCCTGGATATTAACATAGGGTTCAGAGGACCCAGCTAAGTGCCCCATGTCTGGGGGTCCACTCAGACATGGGGCAAATCTTTTACTGGTGATGGTAGCATGGATCGGGTGGCATGCCACTTGACAAAGCAGTCAGAGGCGAAGTGTCCAGCTCCCCCACAGTACAGGCAGAGATTCTGTGAACGGCGTCGTGTTTTTTCCTCAGTGGTGATGTGTGCCCAAGCAGCCCCTAACTGCATGGGCTCAAAATCCTCTTGTCCAGTGCTAGCAGGCTTTAAGAGTGGCTGTGAGGGACGGGAACTGCCCCGTACTAGGCGTCGACTCTCTAGGCGACCATCAATGCGAAGGCACAGTGTGATTAGTTCTTGCAGTTTATTGGGTTGGTCTACATGTGCCAGCTCATCCAGGATATCATCAGCCAGCCCCTCCATATATTGATCCATGAGAGCTGCCTCATTCCAGTGCAAGTCTTGGGCCAAGAGTCTGAACTCAGCGGAGTACTGGGAAACTGAACTCTTACCCTGCTTCAGGGCCCAAATCTTCCTGTTGGCAGTAGCAGCTTGCAAGGCAAAGGCAGCTGAAATACGGTCCAAAAAGCCCTGGTAATTGGTTAACAGGGGTGATGGAGCAAGGAGTAGCCCATTTAGCTGCCTGTCCCTTGAGAAGGCTAATTATGAAGCATATCTTGGTTTTGTCCATGGGAAAGTTTTTGGCATGCAGCTCAATATACAGTTTACACTGTGCCAGGAATGCTGGAAACTCCTCCACCTTTCCTCCAAACTTTTCTGGAGGAAGCACAGGGCACTTGACCTGGGCAGCAGTGTTGGCCTGAGACTGCAGTTGTTGCTGCTGAAGCTGTGCCACCATTTGTGTAAGAAACTGCACCTGAGTAAGCACAACATACAGCAGACCAGAGCCTTCGCTTGCCTCCTCTTTCATCTTATGGACAGAGTGTGGGGGTGGAAGCAATTGTCATGTTTCTGGGGGTTTTAACAGCCAAAAGTCCAATAAACCAGTTCAATATCAGAAGTCCAGAAGATGCAAAGCAGATACCAAAATACCAGAGCCAAAACATAAACCGTAGTCAGAAGTCAGAGTCCAAAGCTAAGGGTCCAGAAAAGAAGGTTCCATGATGAGCAGGAGCGTGGATGCAAGTCAGGGTGTTGACTTGTTGCTTCCACAAGCTTGCAAGCCTCTGGGTGCAGATTTTATAGCAACAGTAGTCATCTAAACACCTCATCCTGCTAAAACTCAGGACTGGCCGACCTGATGTTCCTATGGGAAGCATTCATGTGGGCTTCGGATCTTCGTGTCATGAGTCCTTGCCAAAGCTTCTCCCTCACTCTGGCTACTGGGGGAGGAGAATCTGTTGGTGATTCAGCTGCCTGCGATTCTGATTGCCCTGCATTCTGCTCAGCTGTAATTAACCCCTCAGATTCCAGATCTTCGGCTGAATTCATGACAACCAAACAGCCTGAAAAACCTACAACAACCATCCAATCCCGGCCATGAAAACCTTCGAGAATATACTTTTGTGAATCCTCTTGATTTGATGGGTCTCCTGTACCCAGAATTAACTCTGACAAATCCTGTGTAAGCTATGTTTCTACAAATATGTCTTCGGAAAAAGCAATATCCTTTCAAAAGAAAAATGTAGATTTTTACTTCATAACATTAAGAGATTCTGCCAAGAAAATGTCGCCCTTGGGGATAATAACAAATGTGCAAAAATATGTAAACCCAACAAAAGAACCTCTCCCCCATCACTGCCCTGCCTTGTGGGAACACTATTATTTTAGCCAACTAGTAGGTATTCCTTCTGAACAGAAAAACAGAAATTCTGCTGTGTGTGTAATAAGGATCGTGGTGGAAAGGTGTTTCGTCCATCTACCATTTCTGAGAAACAACTGAACTTTAGAAGTTCCCTGGTGGTCAAGAGAATGTAAGGAAGTTTTATTTTAGAACTAGAACTGTGATATACCAGTAGGCATCCTTCAGTCTTGAGTGACTATGGTAACATGCACTTTTTGTTAAACACATAGCAGAATGATACATATTGGCTGAAATCCTGTTGCCCAGTTGCATAAAGACTTTATGTTTTGGAAGTGAATTACTGCAAGTTAAGAAATATGCATTGACCTCATCATACTGAGTTGTACAACTTGACACTCAACAGATAATGCTGATGAAATCATAATAATAATACAGTACTGTATATGGAAATTTGTGCCTAGAAATTCTTCCATTTGCATAACAGCACAACAGGATTTCAGACAACATTTATACATTCCAGTAATTCTCTAGGTAGCACATCTTGTACTGAAGCAATGGCATCAAGTCATTTATCAAATGATGTAACACTTAGGGGAAAAAAACTAAGGCCTTAAACTAGCAATTTCGGAGAAAAGACAAAAATACATTGCTTTTTTTAGAGTGTCCCATGTTACTGCATGGTACCTTTCGGAAGGAAAGGGCTTTGTTTAATACTACTCCCAGTTTTGCATACAGGAGTGAACTAATGAATCTGCATCGTAATGAGCCTCCATATAGTTAAATCTGCATTGCCGCGCAGGAAAGGATATGAGGGGGGATGTTGTGTTCACTTGGGAATTACGTTCTACCTCCAGATCCAAAGTGAAGAAAGGTACAATGAAGAGAAGTGGATAAAGAAGAGTCAGAAAGTTTGTATGGATAAGTCTAGTCCCACTTTAGAGGAAGACTCCACATACTATACAAAACATCTACTTCCAGCACATAGTAACATGTGGTTTGAAAGAAAAGGCATATTTTGTAAATGAATGTAAACAAAATTATCAGCCAGACTTACCAGAGGGAGATGCAAGATCCACCTAATGCCATCATATCTAGAGTAGGGATGGATAATCCCAGGCTTTGGGGCTGAATGTGGATCTCCTGGGTTCCCCAGTTATGCCATGTCCCATTCCCCATGACATCATCATATGGTGGTTTCCTGGCTCCTATGCATGTTTTTTCCAGTTCTAAGAGAATGAAATGCCTCTCTTCAGGCTTAATTACTGGAAGGAAGAGCCGTAAGCTGATGACACCCAGCTCTATTACACTTTGTCACCTAACACCAGAAGAGCAGCCAGGATTCGTGGATGTTTCTTGAAGTTTATAAGAGGTCGATGAGAATGAACAAACTGAGATTCAATGCAGCAAAGACAGAGGTGATGCTGGTCAGTAGAAAGGCAGGCTTGGGGACCAGCACTCAATCTATTTAAGAGCTGTACCTCCCTTGACAGGTCAGGTTCATAGTCTCTGAGTAATCCTTCACTTTCTATGGATTCCCAGGTGGCAATGGTGACACAGAGTGCCTTTGCCCAACTCTGCCTGGTGCACCATCTGCACCTTTCCTAATTCAACCTGATTAAGAAAGTCATCCATCCCTTAATTACATCAATGCACTTCTCCAAGGCACTTTAGGGCTACCCTTTCAGAGAGCCAAGGCTCTTCAGCTGCCAGGCTGTTAACTAGTGCATGGCATTAAGTTCTACTAATTCAAGGTGCTGGTTTTAACTTTCAACCCCCCCAAATATCTTGTGGCCTAGCTATCTAAGAGAGCACATGTCTCATTGTGAACTCGCCCTCTTCAGGATGCCAACATATGCAGAAGCCTACTTGACAGGCATACAGGGGAGGGCTTTTCCTTATATAGCTCCAAGATTATGGAAGGCAATCCCCTTAGAACTGTGAATCATTCCCACTGCTTTCAGGAACAGCATGGAACTACATCACCCTAATGTTTAATTTACTGTGAAAATTTCAACTCTAGATTTATTAACTAATTTTTGTATGGCCTTGTTTCTTTTATTTTAGCTATGTTACATTTGAATCTGTTTTTATTGTTGTTTTCATTATGTTTTATGATTGTAAGCTGCTTTGCACACTACATTGGAATGGAAAAGTTGATGAGAAATGTAATAGTTAGGAAGTTAGACAGGTAGACAGAGAGAGAGATGGAGGCTTCTAGGAATTATAATTTATACTTTCATTTCTGGGAAAAGGACGGGTGGTAGGGTCTCAAGAACAGTCTTGGTGGACCTCATATAGTTCTGGGGCTGCACTTTTTCCATCCCTCACTGAGATTCCCCCCTTATAGATTCTGACCCTCCAGCACCCATAACACAGAGAGAGGAGAAGGAACTAGCTGGACCAAGAGAAAAGTGGTATGACCTAATCCAGGCTAAACACCACATAAAAGCTGCAGGCTGTTAGCCTCAAGGTACTTGGACTGGCCCACCTTCCACACAGAACTGGGATTGGGGAAACAGACCCCAATCAGCCAGACTCCCCTGTAGGACAGTTCTCTTTACTTTTGGTTCACAGTTTCTATTGGCTCCTTGCAAGCGATATAAAAAACAGGAGGACAACTAGTCACCAGTTCCATAAATTATCCTAAGATTTTTCACTCCAGGAAGGAGGTGGAAACCTAAAGAACAGTCTGATTCAAGAGACATTAAAGGCCTTGGCTGAATACAGTTTTCAAACAGGTACAGTAGTTTGAAGAGAGAGGGGGGCTTCTTATTACTATCACCACCTAGATTAATAAATGGAGTTTCACATAATCAAATAATTGTTTCCTTTTCCACAAGCCATTTGGATTTAGTATAGCAAACTTCTTGAGACCAGAACACATTGCATCAATACTTTTAAGACGAAAACCTACCAGCTGTATATTGGCCCACAGTTTAGCATGAGATAATTCTTTTACAGCTTGCCAGAGTGTTTAAGACACTGTATAAGATGTCCCCCTTTTCTAACCCAAAATTAAGAAATCAATATTTTAAACATAAAACAGAACACATTTTTATTTAGTAATTAGGTAACCTTTACATACCAGTACTGTCATATTATGCATCACATTTTAACTTTATTCAGCCTCTGGGCTCAGAACGCTAGGACATCAGGAGTCCCTGTTGCATCTGATCACTGTTCCAATTGGTTTGTTCAGCATCAGCTGATGTCAGTTAAATAAGGCTCATGACTGGATGAAGCTAAGCCTCCTGATTGGAAAAAGCCTGTTTGCAGAGGCAAGATATGGGCTGTTTTATTCTTGCCTCAGCTTACTTCCATGTATAAGATGACCCTCAATTTTTAGTCTAACGATTTTAGGAAATAGTGGAGTCTTATACATGGGAAAATACAGTAATTTTCTGAAAGTTCATTACCAATGCTAACTATCTATTATTTTATGTATCCCATTTCACTGTCATCCCACCCAATGCACTGTATGTATATATAAACTTGTAGCCTGAATGTTTTATTCTATGCATCTAAAGAAGTGATCTTCAGTCATACTAAAATAAAATCTATGTTATGTTTATCAGTCCACAAGACATTTTGTAATATCAATTGAATTCCACACTCGGTCATAGTATTTTTCCCCCTTGGAGCTTATACAAAGTCCTGAAACTCCAGTCTGTGTCTCACTCTAAAGGGCTGGGCTCTTCATGGTCAATAAAGGACAGAAAACTTAGAAGTGTGAAATGACTAACTACTACTTTAACAAAGAAGTAATTTAGTACCGGTCTATTAATACAAATACAAAAATAGGTGATACCTTTATAGACCACTAAAATCATTACACAATACACAAGCTTTTGTGGATTAACTTTGTCAGGAAAAGTTCATGGCGAGGTGGATTTTGCCATGAAAGTTGCTCTTAGATGAAAAGTCCAAAAGTTCTTGGGAGGATGGAATTTGCCAGGCACATCTCCCTCAGATGTACGTCAAGAAATAGTACAGTTACTGTTTTATGGTTACAGGCAAGGCAGCTGTGGACTGAGTGTAACAAATCCAGTTCTCTAAACAAAGCAGCACAGGCCATGTGTTCACCATTCTTCACACTGGTACAAACCTGATGAAGTGTTTTTTAATCCACAAAAGCTTGTGGATTGTATGATTTGTAGTGGTCTATAAAAGCACTGTCTATTTTTGCATTTGTATTTTATTTCGTTTATACCATACGGCTGCCCCTATGGTATAAACAAAACATGTATTTCAATGGTCTATTGATGAAAATTATTCTATTATTTAGATGCAGAGTAAGCAGATTTCTCCAGCTCTGGAAAGTTTTTTTTTAATTAACCAAGTCACTGTCAATAATGCTGTAATCAATCATTGCTTTAGGTTGATTTCCATCCCATGTTGAAGACCTAATTCAATGGCTGGAGTCATGATTCAGTCACTGGACAATAATGCATTTGTAAGTGTAAGCATGTATTATTTATTTAACAGATGACATGGTTAGTTCCTGAATGTTTCTCCAAGAGATTCTAATCACCATTCTAGAGATAAATTCAAAGCAAGGACAACTTCAAGCAAGAGTAGGCAGTCCTTCAGATCCCTGGTCCTAACTCACATAGGAGGTTTAGAAATAGACTAGTACTCCGTATGATAGTTAAACACTGATGTGTTGAGGTTCTTTCTGGCCAGTTGTGACCCCTTCTTCTCACGCATTAGGAGAGGGACACAACCCTCTTGGAGGCAATGGAAACACTGCTCCAATGCCAAGAATGTCACTCAGAACAACTTCTTTTATTGGCTGTCAGGTCTGTTCCTTCACAGCCTCGACAACCAGGTATTAGCACTTTTAGTTGGCCTGCTCCTCCTCTCCCACATCCACTATCTACCAAGCACACATTCCATTGGTTCAAGGCTTCAACAGATACTGGTTATTGCAGGATGAGTACAGACCCTTAAGAGGTGTAAGTACTTGCAGGAGCTATCCCTGTCCATTGGTAAAGTGTAGCTATCTCAGGGCCCCAACCATAGGTGTCTGCCAGAACCAGCCCTGGGCTCAGATAATTAGCTGCAGGTTTAGGGTCCCACTGTAGGTACTCACAGTAGCAGGCCTGGTGGGAAGGTAGGAAGTGGCTTCCTCCAGATCGTGATTATTGCGAGCAACTGTAGAAGATCTAGTGAGTGGTCAGTGTTGGCCTGCTCTGCTGGAAGAACAGGCTTTGCATGTCTTGATATACTGCTCTCACTGAGACCTAGGGCAGGATAAGCCCAGCTAAGACTGGGTCCAAGGTGTAGTCCTGCCAGATGTGCCCAAGTTCTCCTGCCTGGTGCCAGACCCTTCTCTGATAGGCTCCCCTGCTCCCAGGATCATTCTAAGAGATCAGGTCATATATAGTCATGTCTCGCTTAATGATTGCCTCGCTTAAAGAGGAAATCGCTGTACGATTAGGTTTTTGCAATCGCTTTTGCGATCGCAAAATGATGGTTTAAATGGTTTTTTTTGTTTGTTTAACGATGATCGGTTCCCTGCTTTGGGAACCAATTTTCGCTTTATGAGGATCAGCAAACAGCTGATCGTCGGG
The DNA here is from genome assembly GCF_051106095.1 of Pogona vitticeps. NCBI lineage: Eukaryota > Metazoa > Chordata > Lepidosauria > Squamata > Agamidae > Pogona > Pogona vitticeps. Next base: position 312,245,148 of record NC_135783.1, read on the forward strand.
TTTCAAAATGGCCACCGGCTGAAGAAAATGCCCCCCCCGCTGTTTTCTAGGACAGATTCCTCACTTTACAGGCACCGAAAATGGCCGCTGTATGGAGGATCTTCACTGGATGAGCAGGTATTCAGCCCATTGGAACGCGCTGAATGGTTTTCAATGTGTTTCAATGGGGTTTTTTATTTCGTTTGACAATGTTTTCGCTCTACAGCAATTTTGCTGGAACGAATTAACACTGTCAAGTGAGACACCACTGTAACAGCATCTTCTTTGAGTCACCCTTCATATTCACCTTTCCTCACTACTTTCTTGTATCCTCCCCATTTTCCTGCACCACCAGCCTCTGCCACCCATCACCCAACCTCATCTGTCACTTATTCTCCCTTTTTCCACTGCTCCTTGCCTTCAGCTTTTCATCCTTCTTTTGTCCATTTCTCCTTTGCTCTTCTGCTGAGGATCTGATTACTACATACATCTGCACGAAGAGGCCCATTGCCCAGCTCAGCCTTGCTGAGAATGATGGGAAACACACCAGTAGGCCTTACTACCCTCAACACCAATAAGAGAGGGAAGCATGGGAAGGAGATTCTCAAACCAGAGTTCGAATAAAGCTTTTGAGTAGTTTTCAAAGAGTGCCCCATAAACAGTTCATTACTGTAAACTAATCTGAGGATTATCATGGCAGGGATTGCTTTTGATGGATTTTCTCCACACAACATTGAAAGCCAGAGTTAGCCAGTTGGCACACAAGCAAGAGATGGAGGAAAATATATTATGTCATTGATGGCAATATATAGGAACCCAAAGATGGAGCCAGATGCAACAATGTCCTCAATGTCCAAGCTCCTCTTATAAGGAGAGGAAAACCCTGAACTAGGAACACGATGAACACTACCTCACAGATCAAATGTCAAGATTGTCACCCAGTAGAATGGCCAACACTTTTCTGGAGCAGATGTAACAGAAATTGGTCTTATCTTTATACAAATGACATCAAATCTGTGGATGACGTCACTTTGATATATCTACTATGATAGATAGTTTTCCACACAAGGAAGAGCAACAAAATTATAGAGATCTTCTAGAGGCAAGGAATGGGAGACAGAACCTGAACACTGAAATCTCTTTGGCGTATTCCTTTGCATTAAAAGTCTGGCTATTACATCCAACTCTAACTTAGTCATCATTATTGCATCGGCATGAATGTTACTACATTTCTACTCACAAATGGAAATCTGGGCAGGCAGGGAGAGGTAGAAACATTTTTAGCAATTTGACCCTTTATAAGTAGTTAGATACTGGCAAACAATCATTTATTATTATTTTCTCAGAGATTTCAAGTAAGGATTGAATACAGACATTGGCTGTACCCAGCCTGGCTATATGTAGTAATCAATGTGTGCTATCAAGTCAGTTCTGACTTCTGCCAAACCTTTGCAAGATTTTCTAGGTAGAAAATGCACAGAACTGGTTTATGATTCCTTTCTTCTGGGGGCGTCCTGGGACTGTGCAACTTGTCCATGGCTACACAGAATAGTTTTCGTCCCCTTCAGCTCCACAGCCGGTTACCTAAACCAGTGGGCTGTCCTGTCAACTCTGGCTATATGTACACATTCCTAATTCCTAGGAACACAAGAAGAATAAAGCTTTTTTCCCATTATGCCTCTGTCCACCACAGAGGAAACAGCTAATTAGAGGAAGGAGAGTTAGAGAAAACCCTCAAGCCTCCTTTTCTGGGACAGCAATACTGCGCAATGCTCAAAAGATATAAATGTTATCAAAGTAAGCCATGATTTCCCAAACAACCCTTGTAAAGCACACATTACTATTCACTTAATGTTGCTTGCCTATAAATACAGTTCGACAGAAAGTTAAGTTTTATCAATCAATACAGATGATGCTGGCAAATGCATTGTAAAATCAACACAAGGCTATCACCATGACAATAAACCACTCAAAGGCAGAACAATGTCACTGCAAAGGGGAAAGAATCACTTCAGGGTATTTATTTTCACATTAAAAATGTTTTTGGTTTTGTATTATATATTTCAGGCCAGAATTATTTTAAACAAGGTAAAGCACACATCCAAATTCATTCATTCATTTTATTTATTTCCTGACGTTTTCTTAATAAAGGAACCCAAAGCAGGTTACAAAATCTTTGAAAGAGAGAAGTTAATACAGTTAAAAATACAGTAGACAAAATCCTGTTTATGTAAATTCTGCAGCATTAAGACTGATGATGTCAAGGCCATTTTTAAGCAATTAAACATTTAGCCCTCTCAGTCTGAGGCCTCCATGGCCCAGACTAATCCCTTTCATCATAAGGAGCCCATGGGGGCACAGGGCAGGCAAGGGAATTATTTAATCACTAAAAATTACTGCTCCTGTCAATTGGCCCCTCATAAGCAGAGGTTTCACCACAGCGCTTACATATTTTCCAAGCAAGAGACACATAGAGAACTTGCTGAAAAGCAGCCATGACAACTGCTTTGTGTTTAGGTGAGAAGTGGTCAACTGATGAAATAGAGACTCTGGTTCTGGGACAGATCTCTTTCCTGATCTATCACGGACTGCTCAGAACCCATTAGCTGATAAATAAGTTTTGATTTTTTGCCCCAATATGCATTACTTTACATTTTCTTCTATTGAAATGCATTTGGCATCTTGCCGCCCATTCACAATCCTTTCTGGTCTTCACCACCCAGAAAATTTTTGTGTTATCTGCAAACTTGGCCACCTCACTGCTTATCCCTGTCTCCAGGTCATTTATGAACAGGTTGAAAAGCACCGGTCCCAGGACAGATCCCTGGGACACACCGCTTTTAGGCTTTCTCCATTGTGAAAATTGCCCATTGACACCTGCTCTCTGTTTCCTGGTTCTCAACCAATTCTGAGTCCATAAGAGGACCTGCCCTCTTATCCCCTGACTGTCAAGTTTTCTCAGCAGATACGTAAAATAAAATGCCATTTTTCTTGAAGTATCTTTACAGATTGAAGTCTTTATTCTTCCTAAAAGTTGATCCATCCATTTACATGGCACATTGTGGCTTCAAAAAGCAAGACAAAAATCTACTTTAAACATAAAATTTACTCCAAAACCTATGAGGACAACCAAAGGGATGTTCCCGCCAAGACCTATTCCCTGAACCTATCACGTCAGTTTCATGGAAATTAAGGCTAGTTCAAGAGTAGCAACAGTAAGGTCCCAATAGTTATGTGTTAGTTGCATCTGCACTCGTCTTTCCACAGCATACAACTGTACCTGTCAGACCTCATCAACTCTAGACAGCAAAGCTAATAATGAGATATTATGATGCTTTCATTCCCAGAATGTCTGAAGGACCACAGTTACCACAGCTGCTTTGCAGCATGCAGACCAGACAGCTACTTTCCAATCTGAAAACTCTTTCCATGGGAATGGTAACCTCTGTCTCTCAATATAAGGCTGAAAGTTTTCTGCAAGCAATCAGTTCTGACAGGAAGAATCTGCCCCATTCCCAGCAATCCATTGCAGGGAGGGAAGAGAGATAAAGAGAGAGTAAGGGGTAACAGAAAGGAAGACAAGAGGAGGCCTTGGCTATTGCTGGCTTCAGTCTTGCCCACTGTTAGCATGCCCCAGCAGCATAGCTCTGAGGAGATGGGACTCTTGACTGTAGTAGGGACTCAGAGACATATACAGTCAACCCTCGACTTCCAAACGTCCCTAGATATGAACTTTTCAATTTACGAACGGTTCCGTTGGCAAAAATTAGCATCGACTTGCAAACGGAGCTCAACCTACGAACAAGGTTGAGGCTCCGTTTGCAAGTCAATGCCATTTTTTTGCCAATGGAGCTGTTTGTAAATGACTCCCTGCAAAAAGTCATTTTTTGAGCATTCCCTCCCAGCTCAAGGGAAAGGTGCAGAGGATAGATGGATCTACTGTGAGGGCTCTGGGAGGGGGCAATATCATTACACATGCCCCACCACACTGTCCAGCTGGCTTTTCAGAAGTCACCTCAAGGCCTTTCTCAAACGGTGCCTGGCCTTTTAAGGGCACAAACCCTCCCAAAGCCAAGATCTCTCCTCCATTCTCATTTAATCAATGACATACTGGCAGAAGTAACAACCAAGGGATATTTAATATTCATTCTTTCTGTGGCTTCTCTGTCTTTCTCTTCCTCTTTTTCTCTGTGGCATCTCTCTCTCTCTCTCTCTCTCTCTCTCTCTCTCTCTCTCTCTCTCTCTTTGCCTCTCTGTGGACCTCTCCCTCTTTCTCCCACTGTGGCCAATCTCTCTCTCTCTCTCTCTCTCTCTCTCTCTCTCTCTCTCTCTCTCTCTCTCTCTCTCTCTCTCTCTCTGGCACCACAACCCCCAGCACCTCTCTTTTTATTTCTCTCTCTTTTTGTTTCTATCAAAGTCGCCCAGAGTGGTAGAATATACCAGATGGGCAGGATATAAATCAAATAAATAAAATAAAAATAAATATCAGTCCTCTCTTGCTCTCCCCACCCCATGGCTACTTTGTATGCATGTGTTTATTTTTTCAAAGACCCTTAACCCTGTGGTAAGGCAGAGGTCCCAGCCTACCAACTTGTAAGCTATATTCATGTCAGTGAGACTCATTAGTTTCCTGAAGTACTGGCAAGATGTTTGGGCACTAGCTATAGAATACTTCCGTGAACATGTGCAGCCAAAATGAAAATTTTCCTGTGTGAAAAATGAATCTTCTAAACAACAGAATGTATCAATTTTACAATGTTTCTAACAGGAAACATTATCTTTTGAGGAAGCAGTGGCAGGCATTTGAAAAACAACTACTAAAGTCAACAAAAAAAGTAAAAAATTGTATGAATGGGATAATGAATTTTTAAAAAACAGAAATTAGACATTTCAAAGTGCTTGTTCATCTTTCCCCAAATTTGGCATACAGCAATCCCACTGTCATATGTAGTCTTGGTTTGAGAATCCATTCAAAAGTTATGACATTTTTCTCTAATCAGAAATAGTTTATGGAAAGTTGTTTTGATAATATCAAAAGGGCACTCCTCCGCATTTGAACCTAGGAGACTCATAGGGGCAGCCTTTATTGGCCTCTCAGCTTCCAATGACACTGTCATCATCAAGCATTGGGTATACATTCTATAATCTATTCAAGGATTACAAATTAAGTTACGTAAAAGCAACCCTTTTGCAAAATCACAGATTTTACATTAATTTTCTAGGACAACACAGTTGACAGAGGACTTAAAAAGAATGGTCCACCCCAGAGCAGTGTACTAGATCCTGATTTTTACAGTGTCTACAGTGCTCAACCACTTCCTCAAAGCATCAAAAGTTTTGTTTATGCTGATTATCTTGCACTAGTGGTTCGGTCAGATAGCTTTCAGATGGCAGGACTTGTAACAGATGCATTACAAGAACATGGTACATACTGTGATGAAAATCAAACTCAAATATGTACATTTTAGCTGAGAAACAAGCAGGGATCTTGGAACTGTCAGGTCACCTGGAAGGGCAGCCAACTAGATGATTGTTTTTCCCCTGAATGCCTAGGTTTTACTTTGGATCGTACAATGGCTTTGAGTAAACACTGCCAAAATAAAAACCATTTCCAAGGAAGAGTATTATTCAAAAGTCATCAGGTACCATTTGGAGCACACAAATACTAACAACTACAGCCCTTATGACATTCCTCAGGTGAATATACCTCCCTATGTGATACAGTTCAGCCTGTGTAAAACAGGTAGACACAGTACTCAGTGAAAGCTGTGGAATCATTATGGAACACCTGAAACCAACTTCTACTGACAAAAATCAAACATCTATCAGGCATTTCACCCAGTGAAATATGGGGGCAAGTAGCAGCTAATAATGAAATAACCAAAGCATCTATTTCAAATTTGCCTCCACTCTTTGGCTACCATCCTGCCCTAACAGGGCCTTCACATTGACACCATCTTTTGCAAATATAGAGAACAGATAGCATCACACCTGTATCTGTGTAATCTATGGTTCCCAACAAATACTATGGAAGATTTAATGTTGGCTGCCCCAAATATTCTTGATGTTTCTCATTTACTGGGCAAAAATCATCATATAAAGTACTGTATTATTATATTTATTAATGGCATTGTGCTTCTGATACAAAGAGAAAGACTCTTGTACATCTCTTATTAATGTTTTATATGGTTAGGATATGGCTAGGTGCATATATAAGACATCCTAGTTGTACACAGAATGTGCTAAGTTGTTATTTCTACTTTCAGACCAGTAGCCTGCATCAAGCAAGTGGTCTGTCAGTTATGGAGGTTGCATCAGGAGGCCTCCTGTATTTTCTTATAAAACTGGTAGCCCCACTGAGTTAAATGGTTGCTTTCCCCAGTCTCCTCTGGTGGCATGGGGAATGAGCTGAGAGTTCATGAGGCAGAGTGTCATGCTCTAGAAAAGCTGAAGAGGATTCAGGTTTTAAACTCTTTTATGTTCCAACTGCATTTATTTTGTCTATTCTATCTGTATCAATTTTATCTGATTTTTAACACTGTTAAAATCAATCATGCCTCTTTGATGCTATTAACCTTGCATCCAATTCTTTGATAAAACTCCAGTTGACAAATCCAACTATTTGGATGGGTGGATGAGGCAAGAGAGACAATGAATGAACAGAGATACATTTGTTTGAAAAGAGCTTATTTACAACTAGAGCCTAAATTGGGAAGATACCAGAGTTAACTACCTGGGTCTCTGTGGGACTAACATCAAAGCCCGATTTAGACAACAACGGGAGCACAGTGTGTAACATGATTCCTTTGTATCACTTAAAACAAAACCTCTGGCTTACTCCATAACATTTCACCATCTCTCTCTCTATATATATAGTCAGGTAGGAACATTGCTGAAGCAGGGTTCAGTCTGTCCTGGTATATAATAGCTCATTATGTATGAAGGTATATTAAGGTAGACAATATATATTATGCACTTCACTTAGGTTGTTAGCCTAGATAATCGACAACTATCTCAGTTCCTTACCACTGATCTCTCCTCCTCTGATCTTTCCAAATGGCTTTTCTGTGTGCTGTGCCTTTGACCAACTGCAGTTATTCCCATCTTCCTTTTAAAAGATCCTGTAGCTGCTACTATGAATACTCTAATCATAGTTGAATTCTATCAAAATATTGTTTAGGTGGCTGCAGACCTGTTGTGCCCCTCCCCTCATGTTTCAGAACATATACTTAGTTTTTAGGTGAAACTACACATATCTGAACAGTCCATTACCCCATACATTAAACAATCAAATAGACCTACTAATTACATAAGAATCTAAAAAACATAAAAAACCCTTCTCTTAAAGAATTATCTTGTGTAGAAAAAAAGTAATTAAGGTAGTGTACAAGATATCAAGTACAGTGGTGCCTCGCTAGACGATGATAATCCACTGAAATTGCTGTTTAGCAAAATCATTGTCTAGCGAAAAGCATTTCCCCATTGGAATGCACTGAAACCTGTTTACTGCATTCCAATGAGGAAGAATTGCCATTGTCTAGCGAAGATCAGCCACAGGAAAGCTGCTTTGCGAACCGCAGATCAGCTGTTTAAATTGCTGTCTTGCGAAGCTTAGTTCCCGAAAACACCTGTTTTGCAAGCGCAGAGGAAGCTGTCTAGCAAAAATCGGTTTGAGAAGCAAGGACCAAACATTGTCCAGCGAAATTCCCCCAATGGAATCACTGTTTTCCGAATCGCTATAGCGATCGCAAAAAGTCAATGTCTAGCAAAAAAAAAAAAAACTGTCGTGCGGGGTAACTGTCTGGCAAGGCACCACTATATATTTGAATAAACAATTGCAATGCAATCTGAAATGTAGCAAAAATGATCTGAACCTTGTTGAGACTTGCTTCTTTTTCTCCACCTCTGGAATCCTCAGAAGGGCTCCCCACCACAGAATGCGAACCCTAGTTTTCCCATTAAAAAAAAACTCTTCCATATTCCACCGTTTCAAGATTACAATACTGTATGAGCTATTATAATTTAACACCCACCAAGAGATTGCTTTTACTATTCATTTTATGTCTGAATTTGGACATTACTGAGGAAAACTATTTACATAATCACTGTTTCTAATTTTTAACCATACGGACCTGATCTTTCATTTAAGATTTTTAACAAAATACACAGGAAGTGATTCAGCTGTGTAACAATCATGCAGAAACTCGCATTTACCATAAAGGTTACTCTGAGCAGGCCCAAGAATTTAACGCACAAAAAGCCATTTTAGAATAGCTACTGAAGAAAATGCCTATGTATTTCAAAAGAACAGTCAGCACTACCTAATTATTTCCTTCTCTGAAAATTTATACACTGCTTTTTATTCTTATACTAAAAATCCAAACTAGATCACAAAACAATTAGTTCACAGAACAATAAAACAATAATATATTTCATACACAATAATGGGGGTAGGTGGCAGCAGTAACAATCAGGAAAATTGTGAGCAAATAAATATATTTTAAGCTTTACATTCCATATTGGTTGTATAGTCATTCAATGTAATAGATGCCACAATCCAGATCAGAAGTCTTACTGGCAATTTTTGATGTGGTACAGAACAGTCAAGACACAGATTACAGCCAAGATTGTATTACTTTGGTATATGGCCCAATTATTAACAACCAACTTTATACTATTTAACAAATTCCAAATAAGTCTCTCCTTTGTATGCTTCTTCTCTCTTTGAGTCTTAGTCCTAGAACAGAATAAACCATATTGTCAACTTCTTTATACAAACCTAGCCCAGCTTAACATCTAAGTAAACTTTTATGGCAGTTTTAGAGTAGGAGATTGTAAATGTAGAGATCTGTGAGACATTCTTTTTATGAAGGTAAAATAATGCTGTTGAAATGTGGAAGAAAAACAGCATATCCCTAAACCTTTCATACCTGAGCTAGAGGAGTTGTTGCTAGCGATGGAACCTGGAAAGTTATAGCAATTAAACAAACAGAACTTTTCTGAAAATCTGCTTCCTGTATTGCATCATTTTATATAGATTTAAAAAAATCCAAAAATCCATGAACAATGAAATATAGTATGTGGTGGGAAAATGTAAGATAAGCTCTACATTATAATTTACAAACAGAAGGATCCTGACAAGCTTATAAATTATTTGGATCTTTGAAAATCGTTCACATTCTTGGCACAAAACCTATACCCCAGAGAGACACAACCACTACTTGTACATAGGCCTAAACTTCAGCTTTCCTCATCACTAGTAGTGACCTACAATCTAAAACTCATGCTTGAATTTTAAAAGTCTCATCACATGTAAATAGGTGGGTGCGTAGGAGGCAGAGAGGCATAACCAAATCGGACATAAATTTAGATATGCAGAATTATTTCTTTCAGAAATAACGATTTTAAAAAACATTATTTTTGTACTATTTAATAATCTCATGTGACAATTTCAGGACTGGGGAAAGCAGCAGGGAAACAAACTAAAGTAATTAGTTTAGAAACAAACTAAACTAATTTCCCAGGCAAATTATATAAAGAAATAAATATCAAGAATACAATGCCTCAACATAAATAACTATAATTTATAATCATATAGTTAGTTATAGGTGCCACGGGCGTCTGTTCCCTCCCCCCAAAACCAGGACGTCTACTCACTGGTCACCATGCAGCATGCATGTCTGTCATCACTGACATCACAGCAATCATGGAAATAGCTTTCCTAGAGCTTCCCTGCCTCATCACATGGTCGACCATTCAACAGCTGAGCAGGGGGACTCTTCATCCTATCTCCTCACCAGAGTGGTCAGCTGTGCAGGGAGGTGGGGAAGTTCTGGCCAGGTGACATACACAATTGGCGTGATGTTCTCCTGCGTTGGTGGGGAAGGGTGTTATGCCAAGGGTTTTTTTTTTCTTAGCTTGTGCTGGGGAGAGTGTTAATTTTTTAATTTTTAAAAATTTTTTGGTAAGGCATCCTGTCTTTGGTGTGGTGTGGTCTTCAGTGAAGTTGGAGTTTTCCAGAACTTTTTGGCCAGCAAAAGGTAGGTGTGCATTTGTTCTCCTGTGTTGGTGGGGGGTGTTATGCCAAGTTTTATTTTTATTTTTCTTAGCTTGCTGGGGGGTGGTGGTGGTGTTATACCACTTGTTTGTCCAGGGCAGTTTTGGCCAGTGGTAGGAAGGTGAAGCGGATGTAAAGCACTGCCTTTTGTTTTTGTTGCACAATTGGCATGATGTTGACTATGATGGACATGCACACCACACAGTGATCAGTGAGTCAACTGGCCAGTTTTGGGGAGCAGGGAATGGACCTCCATGGCACCTGTGGTACTGCTATTTTTATTTGTATCGCCAGGGATACAAATAGCCCATTTCTACTCAGGATCCTGGAAAATCCATGTTCCATTTCATACAGAATGTTCATGAACAGTAGAAGATTTCTGTTTTATACTCTGGCTAGTTCAGCAAGTTAGGTATCCATTGCCATACTGCTCTAACAGTATGAGATTTGGAGACTGTGGTTAATGCAGCCTAAAATTGCATTTGCTTTTTTGTATATCACACCGTTGGCTCATATTAAGCCTGTGATTTACGATGATTCCAGGATCCTTCTCACTTATAGAATTTCTGAGCCAGGTATCACCAATCTTGTAACTGTTTGATTTCCTTTTTCTAGATGCAGTAATTTGCACTTATCCCTGTTGAATTTTTTTCTGTTCTTTGCAGCCCAGTGTTCAAGCCTATCTAGATTATTTTTAATTTTGTTTCTATCTTCCAGGGCATTAGCTATTCCACCCAATTTTGCGTCATCTGCAAATTATTAATATTCCTCGCATCCCCTGATCCAAGACAGTAATAAAAAAGTTGAAGAGCCCAAAGCCCAGGACTGAGCCCTGGGGTACCCCACTTGTTACCTTCTACCAGTCTGAGAAGGAGCTATTAATCATCACCCTCTGAGTATGATTCTGTAGCCAACTGTATATCCACCTGAAAGTTGTTCTATCCAGCCCAGTTAGCTTCTTAATCAGAATATCATGGGGCACTTTGTCAAAAGCTTTGATGAGCTCAATGTCTATAACATTCCCTCTATCAGGGAGGTTACCCAATTAAAAAAATTACATCAGATTAGTCTGGCAGGGTTTGTTCTGATAATTAGGTCTTTTACTACTGTTTCAATGTAATTATGAGGATGGAATATGAGTCTACTATAGTGTCTTCATTGCTGTTCAGTAATATTTTCAGATTGGCAGATTGTATGTAAGTATAGACCAGTTGGGGGACGTGGTGGCGCTGCGGGCTAAACCGCAGAAGCCTTTGTATGCTGCAGGGTCAGAAGACCAGCAGTCGTAAGATCGAATCCATGTGACGGAGTGAGCTCCCGTCGCTTTGTCCCAGCTCCTCGCCAACCTAGCAGTTAGAAAGCATACAAATGCGAGTAGATAAATAGGGACCACCTCGGTGGGAAGGTAAACAGTGTTCCGGGTCTAAGTCGCACTGGCCATGTGACCACGGAAGATTGTCTTTGGACAAAACGCTGGCTCTACGGTTTGGAAACGGGGATGAGCACCACCCCCTAGAGTCGAACACGACTGGACTAAATGTCAAGAGGAACCTTTACCTTTACCTATAGTAAAGAAAGCTGATAAGCAGTTAAGAAAGCTGATAGAGAAAATGATTTGATCAAAAAGGAGAGCTTTGAGGAAACCCTGTGGAGGCACAAATGTTGAAACTGAGGCTGTCCTGCTTTAAACATATCATGAAAAGACAGGATTCTCTGGAAAAGACAATGATGCCGGGAAAGGCGGAAGGCAGCAGGAAAAGAGGAAGACCAAATACAAGATGGATTGAATCCCTAAAGGCTTGAGTTTACAGGAGCTGAACAGGGCTGTTGAGGACAGGATATTTTGGAGACCGCTCACTCATACAGTTACCATACGTCAAGGGTGACAACGCACACAACAACACGGGCCATGCATCTAGAGGCTTTATCCAGTTGTATCAGAAGGCTAGGCTGTACAACCTCCCCATCTATAGTGATCACTCTGCATTACTACCCAAATTTTGTATGTTTTAGGACAACTTTCCGTACATTTTTTAACCTGAAAGTTTTGTGTTTCTGTTCTCTCTGTCCCTTCTGAATATTACTACTAGCCTCATCAAAACTGTTGACCATACTTTTCCCAATAAACAAGATCTAAACTGTATTCTCGAAGGCTTTCACAGCTGGGATCTGATGATTGTTGTGGGTTTTTCGGGCTCTTTGGCCGTGTTCTGAAGGTTGTTCTTCCTGACGTTTCGCCAGTCTCTGTGGCCGGCATCTTCAAAGGACTGGAGTAGGAACTCTCTCCATGTTCTGTTGCTGTTTGTTAGATAGTTGAGTATTTATAGCTGTGGGAACTGCTTTTGTCTTTTTTCAGGAGACAGGGTGATCAACGTGTTTTTGTTGTGGTGTTACTGTGATTGATGGGTGTCATTAGCTGGTCTTTTTTCTGCAATGATCCCTGCTCCTTGTGGCTGTGTAGAGTTCGTTGACCTTTTACAGGCTGTATTTTTCAATATTGGGAGCCAGGCCGTATTTAGTTTTAGGTCTTCTTCCTTTTTGTTGAAGTTCTGTTGATGTTTATGCATTTCAATGGCTTCCCTGTGCAGTCTAACATAATGATTGCTGGTGTTGTGTAATACTTCAGTATTTTGAAATAGAATTTCATGCCTAGCTTGTTTTAGGGCACGTTCAGCTACTGCTGATTTTTCCGGTTGTTTTAATCTGCAGTGTCTCTCATGTTCTTTGATTCTGGTGTGAATGCTGCGTTTTGTGGTTACAATATATACCTGTTCACAACCGCAAGGTATCCAGTATACTCCTGCAATGGTGAGGGGGTCCCTTTTGTCCTTTGCTGACCGTAACATTTGTTGTATTTTTGTGGTATGTCTGAATACTGTTTGTAGGTTGTCTTTTTTCAAAAGTTTCCCCATGCGGTCCATGACCCCTTTGATGTAATAGCAGAAATACTTTATTTGTGGGTGGCTGTTTTTCCTCTTCAGTTTGGTGTTGTTTTCTTGGTTTGATGGCTCTTTTGATTTCATTCTTGGAATAGCCATTCACCTGCAGGGCCCAATTCAGATGGTTGAGTTCAGTGCTGAGAAACTGAGTTCCGATTTGCATGGTCTACCAGTGTTTTGATTATGCCCACGACAGAAAAGAGGCAAAGAACATGGCCAAAGAACCCAAAAAACACACAACAACCATAAGATCTGAACTTTTTTTTTCATTTCTAAGCACTAGTTTGTTTATCTGTGACTGAATTATTTGTGAGCCACCAGTGACCTTTGAATGACTTCTAAGGACCACAGTTAAGATCTCTATCACTTTGAAGGACTAACAGTGATCTTACCTGCCATGCATTGACCATCATCATGCTGTACGCCCTTCATTTCCACTGCATTTCCTATCTCCAACAAACACCACAGTACCATATACAGTAAATGTCTGTCTACTGAGACTACACATATCTAAAAAAAATGACCAACAGTTCATGAAAACTTATGTCAAATAAAACATATTAGTCACAAGACTAGCAAGACTGATTCCCACATATGCCATCCTTCACAGATCAGTGTGGATGAGACCCTTACATTTTGTTTCCTGTTCAGAATCAGTTGGAATTGTTTCCAAGGCTTGTACCGTTTGCTGCTGCATAACATGTCTTACAATATAATCCTTCCAAGCAATTGTTATCCTTATAAAAGCAAGCTCTGTGTCACCTTTAATTTCAACTATAAGGATAACTACAAGGACACCAGCCATAAGAAAAGGAGAGGGCTTCAGATCAGGCTTAAATTGTTTACTGTATCTGTCAAAACCATTCCTTGATTTCGTATTAAAGAATTCACGTAACCAAGCAATCTGACTGCAGGCAAATATGATTTTAAAAGAAGAAGAAGAAGAAGAAGACAAAATATTTAAGAAATGGAAATGGCTTCTTTCTATGAAAACTGCCTTCAGTGAAATAACAGAAGATGAATAACTAAGTTCGGTTACCATGGGCGCTTAAACCAAACAAGCACAAGTAGAATTGTTGCTTAATGGAGTTGTCTTGATGACCATTAATAATTTTTATTCAGAAGATTAATTAATTATTCAGAAGATTAATCAACCATTCTGCTCAGTTTTTATCTATATTATTAGACACAGAAAAGTTGATCTCACAAAAGAATTTAGCAAGTATGGAAAAAAGTGGTCAATTGATCAGATGGGTGGGATATAAACACAATCAATCAATCAATCAATCAATCAATCAATCAATCAATCAATCAATCAATCAATCAATCAATCAATAAAATTACAGCTCCCATAATGCCTCAGCCACAACTGTAACTAGACATATATGCTGGGGTATTTCATAAGTTACAAATTAAAAAAGGAACCTTTCTCATCTCTGAATGTTACCACATTGTATCTGCACTGAATAAGTGATCTGCAGTAAATTTCAGTATTTGAAACCCAGCAGTAAGTTGCAGTTAGATTCCACCCACTGAATCAGTGAGGGTTTGATGAGTCAACTTCTCTGCAAGTTCAATTGTTTCAATTGGTCTGTTTTAATTATGACTTACTACAGGATTTCAGCCAATGCATCCTAATGGTCACATGTCCTGGGACTGTATTACTTCCACTATATATATGAGGATTGAAAGGCTCAGAAAAGGTCCTAGAAGCTGGCGATTTTGCCCCCGCTGGCCCCGTGGGGGTGGGGGGAGCCTCCCAAGGGTCCTGGAAGGCTCCCTCGGACCCTTGCAAGGCTCCCCCCACCCCCACAGGGCCAGCAGGGGTGAAATTGCCAGCTTCTAGGACCTTTTCAGAGGATTAAAAGGCTCAGAAAAGGTCCTAGAAGCTGGCGATTTTGCCCCTGCTGGCCCCTTGGGGGTGGGGGGAGCCTCGCAAGAGTCCTGGAACAGACCCTAGGACCCTTTGGAGGCTCACCCTGTCCCCGCGCTGGGCCAGAGGGGGGGAAATCGCCACCTTCTGGGACTCTTTTGAGGCTTGGGAAGCTTCAGAAGAGTCCATGAAGGTGGCGATTTCGTCCCCTCTGGCCTCCGGGGGAGCAGGGGGAGCCTCCAAAGGGTCCTAGGATGTGTTCCATAAGAAGGACCTCTCCATAAGGCTCACCAAATTTTTAGGAGAAGAAAACATTATTATTTTCCTGTTTTCTTCTTCTAAAAATTTGGTGCGTCTTATGGAGAGGTGCATCTTATGGAGCAAAAAATGCGATAATTAAGGGGGGAGGGATGGTCACCCTGCTCATGAATATTTATGTCATAATTTGCATGCACCAATATGAGTTGGTGGGGGCAAAGTTAAGTGGTGGAAAAGGAGAGAGAGAGAGAGGGAGAACAGAGCAGACGGTTGAGAGTAGAGAAAGAAAGTTGTTTAGTTGAGAGTGAATGACATTGACTGGACTTTTATCACTTGTAACAATAAATAATTTCTACTTGGTTCTTAAATGATACATTACCTGGACCTCTGTCATTAATAGTGAACAAAGCTGATGTAATCAACTGGTGGCAGCTGAATGACACGCAGCTTGGAGCTTTGCTTGAAGAAACGACCAAGGGCCATGTGGGAACATGACACCATGCAATCCAGAAATACTGTATTATCTCTATTATTAGATACAGAAATTTACCATGTTTGGGAAAATTAGTTTTCTGGATTACAACTCCCAAAAGTACTCTGTGCTTCTTTCATATTGCTAGAACCACTGTTTGCACCACCTGAGATTTCCACTCTAAAAAGCCATGTGAGACAACAGAACTGAGCAAAATGCGACATAAAGGGGAAAATCCTTGTGGCGGACAGCCCACATGTCACTCCTGTCAGTCACTGTAGAGCTCTAGTGCAGGAGCCTATGACAGAGTCAACAGAACTGGAAGAGACAGAGAGTCGGTGAGGAAGAAGATTGAGAAGTGTTTAGACAGGATATTGGAAAGTTGGTGTGTTAGAGGATATAAAAGAGTAAAAAGTAATAAGAAATACATAGATAGTCAGAATATATTGAGACCTTGATTAAAGTGAAAGAATATTAGCAAGCTTACATCTAATCAAATCCACATTTATTGAATCCATAATAAAAGAACATTAATGATTTTACTTCTGTGATTTACCTACCAAAACATAAATAAACTTTGCTATATTTGGCAGCAATAGTCTGAGATTCATATTTGGTACAGTGAGAGTAATATCCTCTGGTGGCAGCATAAAAGGGTGAAAAGAACAAGTCGTGTCCGAAGGTGAAGCTGTGTGAGTGGGAAAACAAACAGGGGACACTGGGGGTGCGCGACAATCCTGTTGGAGCAGTTCTGCCGGCTTAAGCAACTTCTGAATATTTTATACCTAGAAAGCCTTGGAACAGTGAACATGAGTCAGAATTTACTTGATAATATATAATTATTATGGTTATAGGACTACAGGCTTGAAATGCATTTTGAAAATGCATAGGGAGAGAACCAACTATTTGTTGAACATCATTATTTCATTAATATCCCTTTCCCCTCCACCATTGAAAAAAGGCCTCAGATCAATTCTTCAGGTTTGGTCCTAATTGATTTAAATAAGTATGATGCAAGTAGAAGAAATAGCTGCCAATAGTGACAGCAAATCTAAAACAGTCGAAGAGAACAATATTTCTAATGTCTGGAAACCTATTCACTTTGTGTGATAAATGTATAAAGTTTCAATGTAACCAAATGAAAATAATTTCATTTTGCTTTTATATCATGTTGCATAAATTTATTCAATCTGTATCCTATTTACACTCCAAAGAAGTGAATAACAGCATGAAATGGATTGAGAGTCAGCAGTAGTACTTATAAAAGCAAGGCTGTTCATTTATCTCTTGTGGGGGAAAAATAATAGCAAGGTTTTATCTTGTGAGTCAACAGTGATCTGTAGATGATCTGAAACAGCAATGGGACGGTGCTGAAAGAGTTTACATGTTTTTGTTTCAAGACAATCTTGAAGCAGCAACATCTAAATGTTAATTCTATAAAGAATACCTGACAGTCTTTTTGACATGGTAATCTCTGGACAAAAATCTTTTGGCACAGTTCCGCCAATATTAACAGGGCTGTGTCCTTGCACCAACCCTTTTTGGGATCTTTTTTGCTGTCACGCTGAAGCACGCCTTTGGAACTGCAACAGAAGGTGTCTATCTCTGGACTAGATCAGACGGAAAGCTCTTTAATATCTCTAGACTGAGAGCGAGGACAAAGTCCAACTGAAATGCGTGCGGGACTTCGTCTTCACCAATGATGCAGCCATTGTTGCCCACTCTGCTGAAGACCTCCAACAACTCATGAATCGTTTTAGCAAGGTCTGCCAAGACTTTGGACTAACAATCAGCCTGAAGAAAACACAAGTCATGGGCCAGGGTGTGGACTCACCTCCCTTACCATCTCCACACAAGAATTGGAGGTTGTTCATGACTTTGTGTACCTTGGCTCACCGATCTCTGACACTCTCTCCCTAGATGTCAAGCTGGATAAACGCATTGGCAAAGCAGCGACCATGTTCTCTAGACTCACAAAGAGAGTTTGGCTCAATAAGAAGCTGACAACATATACAGTACCAAGATCCAGGTCTATAGAGCCTGTGTCCTAAGCACACTCCTGTACTGCAGTGAGTCCTGCACCCTTTGTGCATGGCAAGAGAGTAAGCTTAACACTTTCCGTATACGTTGCCTCTGACACATTTTTAGTATCACCTGGCAGGACAAAGTTCCAAACAGAATAGTCCTGGAATGAGTTTGAATTACTGAAACAGCGAAGTATACGTTGGCTTGGGCATGTTGTGAGAATGGCTGAGGGTCGGATTCCAAAGGATCTCCTGTATGGAGAATTAGTGCAGGGAATTTCCTAAGGCCTGCAGATTCCACTTGCAGATGTCCTTGTATCGCCCCAGAGGGAGACCACAGCTGCAATACAAGGACATCTGCAAGCGGAATCTGCAGGCCTTAGGAATGGACCTCAACAGATGGGAAACCCTGACATCTGAGCGTTCAGCCTGGAGGCAGGTGTTGTATCACGGCCTCTCTCAATTTGAAGAGACCTTGTCCAGCAGGCTGAGGCAAAGAGGCAGTCCTGAAATCAGCAAAATCAGGGAACTGGACAGGGGGCAGGTTGTATTTGTCTTAAGTGTGGAAGGGATTGTCACTCTAGAATCGGCCTCCTCAGCCACACTAGACGCTGTTCCAAGTCCTCCATATAGAGCATGTTACCATAATCTTTTGAGACTGAAGGATGCCTGGGGGGGGGGGGTGGAATTTAAATTAATTGGAAGTTTTCTAACCTCCTGTTTCTGCTTCTGGGGCGTCCTTTTGCCTTGGGGAAGCCTTTGGGAGCCTGGAGATGAGAGGGAGCTCTCTGTACTCAAAAACTGCCACTGGATCACCAGCAGCATTCTGGGATCAAGTAGTTTGTCCAAGGCCACAAGATGGCATGGTATTTAATCTCATCATTCACATCCGCTACAGGTGATCTTGGATGGCCCCTCTTTCAAAAGGTATAGTATGGATTCAAACTCTCATGAGTGATACTGACTGCCCACTAAGCATAAGAAAAAGTTTCAATTTTAATAAAATTTATATACATCTAAGGACAGAATTGTAGCTTTAATTAACCAATTCAGACTATCCAGATTTTCAAGTATAAGTGGTTGTTGCTGTTTTTTTTTTATCTTGTGCATCTCATTCACTCTGCAAATCTTAAAATAGCAATTCTTTTGAGCATGAATGGAGCTGATCTATGAATGCAATAGTTAAAGCACATTGTCTGAGCATCTGGAGAACTAAGATCTCAAAAACCCTATCCTTCCAAACATATCATTAGACAATAAGGATAATCTTAAATTTATCTGAAGTCACAGTGGTGAGCTGCATATAATGTTTGGAATATTTGCTAGTACCAGTTACCAAGCTTTTCAAGCTGTAAAAAAAAGGAACATTGTTTTACATTCAATAGTCTTTCTTTTGATTTTTGATTTTTATTTTATGTTTTAAAAATTAGTAACATTATATAATGACTTGCTTTTTTGCAGGGTCGAATGTCACTTACCTCAAGATACACTGTGGGCAAAGACTGACTGATAAGTAAACTATATGGTCTAGATCAAGGATGAAGAACTCCTGACCCTTCAGATGCCTTGAGGAGCCATAATTCTTAGCATTGCTATGGTGGGTGAAAAAGGTAAAATCAGAGCTGGAAGAAATAAGGATACCATTCACAGAGTGGAGGTTATTGGTACAGACTGTGAAAGATAAGTGATGGCAGTAGCCAAGAATGTCCTTGACCAAAATTAGGCTGCATGATGCAACCTGAACACTGATTACCTGAACACTGGTTATAATTTGCCAGATTTAGATAGCTCTCCAGATGTTGTTGGACTACGAATCCCAACTTTCTTCACAACTGACTATGCTGGCTAAGGCTGATGGGAACTGCAGTCCCTGGCAGAAACATCTAGCTATTTTAATGCACTCAAGTCTACGGGACCAGATCAGCTGCATCCAAGGGTATGAAAGAACCTTGAAGATACACTCTCACAGCTTCTGTCTACAATCACTGAAAATTCTTGAAGAACAGATGAATACCTTGAAGACTGAAAGTAAGCAAATACACCCATCTTCAGAAAGGAGGGGGAAGTTTTGGACAAGTATCACCTGGTCAGCTTGACACAAATACCAGGAAAAAATTCTAGAACACACCATTGAACAGTTATTCTGTGAACATTTTAGAAAAGAGTGTGGTGATTACTAATATCCAGTGAAAGGCTTCTCAAAAAGAAGCTACACCAATCTCTCTGTCTCTCTCTGAATAAACACACATACACATACATACAGAGATCTGCAAGCTTGATAGATGTCTTTGTTCATGTCAGAAACAATTCAAGGGAATGGAAACTTTAGCTGACAAGGCACTGTGGTTGCCTGGGGATACCCAAATGCATTTATAATCTTCACATTCTTTAGGGAGGCTTCTTCTATGTAGCTTGACAGATGAGAGGAATGCTATGGATAATAGACTCCAACTCCCATAATTTTCAGGCAGAAAAACTCAAGATGTAAAAATGGATATAATTTGGGAGGGGGGGAACAGTTGGCTTGACAATACTATGTGCAAAAAACACCTAGGGGTCTTGTTTGTTTGTTTAGTCGTTTAGTCGTGTACGACTCTTCGTGACCCCATGGACCAGAGCACGCCAGGCCGTCCTGTCTTCCACTGCCTCCCGGAGCTGGGCCAAATTCATGTTGGCCGCCTCAATGACACTGTCCAACCATCTCATCCTCTGTCGTCCCCTTCTCCTCCTGCCTTCATACTTTCCTAACATCAGGGTCTTTTCCAGGGAGTCTTCTCTTCTCATCAGATGGCCAAAGTACTGGAGCCTCAGCTTCAGGATCTGTCCTTCCAGTGAGCACTCAGGGTTGATTTCCTTTAGAACTGATAGGCTTGTTCTCCTTGCAGTTCAGGGGACTCTCAAGAGTCTCCTCCAGCACCACAATTCAAAAGCATCAATTCTTCGGCGGTCAGCTTTTTTATGATCCAGCTCTCACTTCCGTACATCACTACAGGGAAAACCATAGCTTTGACTATGCAGACCTTTGTCGGCAAGGTGATGTCTCTGCTTTTTAAGATGCTGTCGAGGTTTGTCATCGCTTTCCTCCCAAAAAGAAGGCATCTTTTAATTTCGGGGCTGCTGTAGACCACAAGATAAATGTGAGTCAACAGCACGAAAGAGAGAGGGCAATGAAAGCAATATGAGGTTGCATGAACAGAAGCATAGTATCCAGATGAAAGGAAATCAATACCACATGATTCTACTTTGACCAAATTCCATAGTTCTGGGCACCACAGTTTAGAAGGATATCAACAAGCTGGCACATGTCCCAGAGAAGAGGACAGGTGGTAAAAGGTAGAGAAACCAAGCCCTGTGAACAACGGATGTGGGATTTTGGTATGTTTATAAAACAGATGGCTGAGAGCTGATGTGATGGATCTTTAAATGTTCAAAGGACTGCCATTTGGATAGTAGGGGAACCATCTTTTTCGCGGCAGCTCCAGATGCTAGGCTCCAACCACTAGATTCAAATTACAGGACAGGAGATCTCAGCTAAGCATTAGAAATACAAGAAGAGCTAACAGATGGTGGGAAGGAGTAGTACTTCTAACGGTGGTGTTCTCCTTTTCACGGGAGATTTTTAAATCACACAATGTCCTGCATGGCCATTAGGCAGGAATGCTGCAGCTGTAGAATTCCTGCTCTACAAGATAGGTTGAACTGATGACCCTTGGGATCCCATTCTGCTCTACCAACTCTATGATTCTATGATTATGGTAACATCTTGAAGGACTTTGTTCACCTCTGATTTAGACATTTGATGTTGATCTGATTTAGACAAAATAAATAAAGCAGAATGAAATTATTTATCTTTCCCATAGCAATAACAATAGCTTAGGCTGTTTCTAAACTATTCTGCTATTCTGCCCTTTGGTTGGAGCCTGCCTTCCAGAACTGCAGGGGGAAAAGGTTCCCCTACTATACAAATGGCAGTCCTTTGAGCATTTAAAGTTCTGTCACATCAGCTACCAGCCATCTCTTTTATAACGTGTGTGTGTGTGTGTGTGTGTGTGTGTGTGTGTGTGTGTGTGTGTGTGTGTGTGTGTTATAAAAGAGATGACTGATAGCTGATATATAAAACTATTAACTAAAATATTAACATAAGTGTCCTTTTTCTCTAATTATGCTTAATATTGCCAATTAAACTACAGTACTGGTTCAAATTTCCATCTAGTCCTTTGCTTTCAGCAGTCGGCACTGCCAACACATGCTGACAACATAACTAATATTGTAGGCCACCTTAGATCCCAGTTTTTGGGAGGAGAATGATGGAATAGTAATCAAACAATAGAAATAAATAAAACAAAATGCGTTTCTACCAATCCTCTAATGCAGTGGTTTGGAAACTGGGTTGCCCCGGTGTTCTTGGACTACAGTTCCCAGAAGCCTTCGCCACTAACTATGCTGGCCAGGGTTTTTGAGAGTATCACTCCAAGAACGTCTGGGTTATCCAAGGTTGGGGAGCACTGCTCTCAAAAAATTTTAAAAATGTTATTAGAAATAAGATACTCTAGTAGATACAGGTCAGGTACCAGCAAATGGTTTTGTTGTTGTTTAGTCATTAAGTCATGTCCAACTCTTCATGAACCCATGGACCAGAGCACCCCAGGCCCTCCTGTCTTCCACTGCCTCCCGGAGTTGGGTTAAATACATGTTGGTCGCTTCAATGACGTTGTCCAACCATCTCATCCTCTGTCGTCCCCTTCTCCTCTTGCCTTCACACTTTCCCAAAATCAGGGTCTTTTCCAGGGTGTCTTCTCTTCTCATGAGATGGCCAAAGTACTGAAGCCTCAGCTTCAGGATATGTCCTTCCAGTGAGCACTCAGGGTTGATTTCCTTCAGAATGGATAGGTTTGTTCTCCTTGTTGTCCAGGGGATTCTCAAGAGTGTCCTCCAGCACCACAATTCAAAAGCATCCATTCCTCAGCGGTCAGCCTTCTTTATGGTCCAGCTCTCACTTCCATACATTGTTACTGGAAAAAGCATAACTTTGACTATGCGGACCTTCGTCGGCAAGGTGATGTCTCTGCATTTTAAGATGCTGTCACGGTTTGTCATCGTTTTCCTTCCAGGAAGCAGGCATCCTTTAATTTTGTGGCTGCTTTCACCATCTGCAGTGATCATGGAGCCCAAGAAAGTAAAATCTGTCACTGTCTCCATATCTTCAGCTTCTATTTGCCAGGAGGTGATGGGACCAGTGGCCATGATCTTAGTTGTTTTGATGTTGAGCTTCAGACCATTTTTGCACTCTCCTCTTTCACCCTCATTAAGAGGTTGTTTAATACCTCCTCACTTTCTGCCATCAGAGTGGTATCATCTGCATTTCTGAGGTTGTTGATATTTCTTCTGGCAATCTTAATTCCGGTTTGGGATTCATATAGTCCTGCTTTTCTCATGATGTATTCTGCATAAAAGTTAAATAAACTGGGGACAATATACAGCCTTGTTTTACTCCTTTCCCAATTTTGTACCAATCAGTTGTTCCATATCCAGTTCTAACTGTTGCTTCCTGTCCCACGTATAGGTTTCTCAGTAAACAGATAAGGTGGTCAGGCACTCCCATTTCTTCAAGGACTTGCCATAGTTTGTTGTGGTCCATGGAGTCAAAGGCTTTTGCATAGTCAATGAAGCATAATTAGATGTTTTTCTGGAACTCTCTGGCTTTTTCCATAATCCAGCGCATGTTAGCAATTTGGTCTCGAGTTCCTCTGCCCCTTCAAAATCCAGCTTGTACTTCTGGGAGTTCTCAGTCCACATACTGCTGAAGCCTACCTTGGAGGATTTTGAGCATAACCTTGCTAGAGTGTGAAATTAGTGAAATTGTACGGTAGTTGGAGCATTCTTTGGCACTGTCGTTCTTTGAGACTGGGATGTAGACTGATCTTTTCCATTCCTCTGGCTACTGCTGAGTTTTCCAAACTTGCTGGCATATTGAATGTAGCACCTTAACAGCATCATCTTTTAAGATTTTAAATAGTTCAGCTGGAATGTCATCACCTCCACTGGCCTTGTTGTTAGCCGTGCTTTCTAAGGCCCACTTGACTTCGCTCTCCAGGATGTCTGGCTCAAGGTCAGCAACCACACTATCTGAGTTGTCCAGGACATCCAGAGCTTTCTGGTATAATTCCTATGTGTATTCTTGCCACCTCTTCTTGATGTCTTCTGCTTCTGTGAGGTCCCTACCATTTTTGTCCTTTATCATGTCCATCTTTGCACAAAAGGTTCCTTTAATATTTTCAATTTTTTGAACAAATCTCTGGTGTTTCCCTTTCTATTATATTCCTCTATTTCTTTGCACTATCCATTGAAGAAGACCCTCTTGTCCCTCCTTGCTATTCTTTGGAAATCTGCATTCAATTTTCTGTAGCTTTTCTGTAGCTTTCCCTATTTCCCCTGCATTTTGTTTCCCTTCTCTTCTCTGCTATTTGTAAGGCCTCATTGGGCAGTCACTTTTGCTTTCTTGCATTACTTTTCTTTCAGTTGATTTTTCTTGTTGCTTCCTGTACAATTTTACTAGCCTCCATCCCTAGTTCTTCAGACAGTCTGTCCACGAAATCTAGTTCCTTAAATCTGTTCTTCACTTCCACTGTGTATTCATAAGGGATTTGGTTTAGATTCTACCTGACTAGCACAGTGATTTTTCCTACTCTCTTCAGTTTAAGCTTGAATTTTGCTGTGAGAAGCTGATGATCAGAGACACAATCAGCTCCAGAGGACAGAGGACTGCTGTCTTCTGAAGCACCGAGTGCTGTCCTCTGAAGATGCCAGCCACAGAGACTGGCGAAATGTTAGGAAGAACAACCTTCAGAACACGGCCAAAGAGCCCAAAAAACCAACAACAACCAATAATCAATATGATTTTGGTGCCGCCCATCTGGTGATGTCCATGTGTAGAGTCGCCTCTTGTGTTGTTGGAAAAGAGTGTTTGTGATGACCAGCTTATTCTCTTGACAAAACCCTATTAGCCTTTGTCCTGCTTCGTTCTGAACTCCAAGGCCAAACTTCCCTGTTGTTCCTTTTATCTCTTGGCTCCCTACTTTAGCATTCCAGTCCCCTAGAATGAGAAGAATATCTTTCTTTGGCGTCAGTTCTAGAAGGTGTTGTAAATCGTCATAAAACTGTTCAGTTTCAGTCTCCTCAGCAATGGTGGTTGGTGCATAAACTTGGATGTTGAAAGGTCTGCCTTGGATTTGTATGGACATCATTCTATCATTTTTGAGATTGTATCCCAGTATAGCTTTTCCCACTATTTTTTTGACTATGAAGGCTACTCCATTTCTTCTACAGGATTCTTGCCCACAATAGTAGATATGATAATTGTCTGGACTGAATTCCCCCATCCTGTCCATTTTAGTTCACGGACACCCAGGATGTCAATGTTTATTCTTGCCATCTCCTGTTTGACCACATCCAGCTTACCAAGGTTCACAGATCTTACATTCCAGGTTCCTATGCAGTATTTTTCTTTGCAGCTTCGGACTTTCCTTTCACTTCCAGGCGCCTCCGCAGCTGAGCATCCTTTCGGCTTTGGCCCAACCACACTTGTACTTGTCCTCCACTCTTCCTCAGTAGCATGTGTGATGCCTTCTGACCTGAGGGGTTTATTTTCCAGCATCATATCTTTTAGCCTTTTGTTTCTGTCCATGGAGTTTTCTTGGTAAAGATACTGGAATGGCCTGCCAGTTCCTGCTCCAGGTGGATCACATTTAGTCAGAACTTTCCACTATGACCTGTCTGTCTTGGGTGTCGCTGCATGGCATAGCTCATAGCTTCTCTGAATTACTCAAGTCCCTTCACCACGACAAGGCAGAAACCAATTCTTTGACAGAATTCTCTCCTGTATTAACTCAAACAATTTTAATTGTTGTTGTTTTTCCCACCACATTTGCCAATTTTATTGCAAAACTACTTTTCCTAAATTGGATTTTTGCTTCCAAATACTTACAAATTCCAGTCAGACCAGATTATTAGCCTTTTACAAATACTGCACATCATTCTTCAGTAACTTTGTGAATCACATCTCTCCTATAATTAAACATTAGTGAGAAAGTACTTGGCTTTTTACTGTCTCATATATGAAATACTTCATCTGAAAAATATGAAAACATTTGAATCCGATTTTTCTGAACATCTTTTAAAAGCTCTTTATGAGATAAGGAGATGCTTTAAACAGATTGTATATTTCTGTGAATCCCAAACCTTAAAGTGACTACAGTACACTCCTTTTGATCACAGTCAATCAGTCTAGTATGGACAGAGGGCTTGGAAGATCCAGGATCAAATCTGCACACAGCCAAAAAACAAAGCCACTGGATTACTTGAGCTAGTCACTTTCTTTCAGCCTAACCTGATCTCCAGGAGTTGTTCTGTGGATAAAAGTGGTGAGAAGGAGAGCTCATTGAAGGAAAGACAGGATAAAAAAAAGTCAATAATAAAGAGATCATGAGAAATTGTAGAAGCCCTGATAATGTTAATGTACTCATAGATTAATAAAGTAGCTTTGATGGCTCATTTGACAGATCAAATGGTGTTCGTGACAGATTTTACTCCAGACTAATCTCCATCGATAACCAATATTTTGGGCCCTGTACAGCAGATTTCCACAATTATAATTCAGTTAGTTCTCTAACAAGAGTTACAAAGTGAGCCGCTGTAAATCAATCCTGACTTCCCAATTAGGCTCATTGTTAAAAATAGGGTTTCAGCTCCTCCATAATTTTCATTTCATAAATGAACCCTCCACCATCATCTGTCTTCTCCCCATTTCTTTTCTCTAGTTCTTTGTTGGGTGTCCCCCTCTCTCTTCTCTTTTCCATCTCCACTCTCTTGCTGTTGCACATGGTGATGTAAAAATGCAAGTTTACAATGGTTATAAAACTGGGTTTTGGTTACCGGTGGGGGCATCAGCAGTACTGCAACGGTTGTAAAAGTGGAAGGCTGTAAATCAAGCAGTGCCTCCCTTAAGAGCTACCTCATATTAAATGTTTCATATAATTTTCATCTGAGAATACCTAATCCCCTTTATTGTTTCAAACTATATAAAATTACCTGAGATAGTCTCAGTGTAGTGCAGTGACTTGAGTATTAGACTAGGATTTAGAATACCTGGTTTCAAACTCCTATTTAGCAATGGAATTCAAGGGTTAACTTTTTACCAGTTACATTATCTTTGCCCATCTCACAGAGGTTTTAAAGAGGGAAGTTAAAGAGTGAAAAAAAGCCATGTACACTGTTTTGAGTTCATCTCAGGATTTTGACATATTTAGTCTCTGATTCTTGAAAGAGGTATGTTGGTATTCAGTCCTTGTGATTTATTTTCTCCAGCTGCTTTGAGAGGAGCTTTCACTTCACTTTCTAACTGCAAGTGGTTAATTAGAAGAGTCTTTGATGAAATCTGCCATTGTTGCACCTTTTCCACATAGTTTTTCAGTATGTTGTTTCTATCACCTATTCATTCTATCACAATCATAAAATATGTTCCCTCCTTGATATTTCAACAGCCTTTTTAAAAAAAATTATGGAAGGCAATCCCTGATTTGGAAACACAATTGCATCTTCATGTAGCACAGTGACAAGCTGTTTATAGCTTTAAAACTCAATACAACTCTGAACTGAGCACTGTGAATTGAGCTTGGAAGTGGTGCCAAAAGACTTAACAAATCATGTCTACAATATAGTCCATCATTCTTTTAACAGCAACAGGAAGCAAGATTACCCTGAAAGTTTGTAAGAATGGCATGCCATGGAATAATAGCTTCCGTCCTTTTTAGCCCTCTGCCGCATATTCAGACAAAGTCTCTGCACAGCACAACATATATTTGTTGTGAATTATTTCTAGGAAATGCTTTGGCTTTCTACCACTAACACTTTATACATTGCTAATTTCTAATCTATACTTTTCAACTGCAAACATTACTAGTCAACTGAAGAAACAGATTATTTCTCGATTGACCTCCAGTGGTCATATTAATATATTTACTTCATAAAATGAAACAAAGAGTCTTTACCCTCATCCCTACACAGATTAATTAGTGATGACAGTATTTATTTTTACTATTATGAATATAAAAAATAAAGCCTGATTAACAGTTAGTTTAGAAATTTAAATGAATTAAAAGAATTGCATATTATAATAGTATTATTCTCAATCTATAACTCATCTAAAAACTGAAACCAATTCTAAACTACCACTGCTACTACGATTATCACCATCACCACTTGCTTATGCCTCTTCTGTTAAAGACTGGCACCATTACACTACAGTGGTGCCTCGCAAGACGGGCGCTCCATTTAACGAGGAATCTGCATTACAATGAGGTTTTTACGATCGCAAAAGCGATTACAAAACAATGTTTTGAATGGGGGAATTTTGCTGCACGATGATCAGGTCCCTGTTTCGGGAACCGATTTTCGCTTCCCGACGATCAAAACAGCAGATCGGCGGGTTTTCAAAATGGCCGCTGGGTGCTCAAAATGGCTCCCCGCTGTGTTTAGGAGCCATTTTTCGCTGCACAGGCACCCGAAAATGGCTGCCCCTATGGAGGATCTTCGCTGGACTGTGATTTCTTAGCCGATTGGAACGCATTAACCAGGTTTTAATGCGTTTCAATGGCTTTTTTATTTTCGCTTTACGACGTTTTCGTTCTACAGCGATTTCGCTGGAACGAATTAACGTCGTAATGCGAGGCACCACTGTATGTGCATGCTAGCCCTGAATGCAGCAGCTATAAACATTGCCATTGTGTTATCTCCAAACCAATACTGTATCTAACATTTTCAGCCAAGATCTAAACCTTCACCCTGCCAAAATGGCAGAACATCAGCAAAAACAATGCAATTATATGAGTTGGAAAATATTTTAAAAATGACTTTGCTTTAAAGTAGAACACCAAAATAACTTTTCCTGGGAATACATAGCCATATAAACAATAATCTTCAAAACATTTAAATGTGGACTTGTTCAGTTTCTCTCACAAATATTAGTTCCTTGCCATCTGTATAGCTGAGAAGTACCCAATCTTTCTGTGGTAAAAAACAAATAAACAAACCCTATCACAGAAGAGGAAAAAAACAAAATCAACAGGTGGAAAACAAATGAAGTTCAAACAATAGATCAGAGGAACTGATTGAACTCTAATAACAAAGGGCAAAAATAGCTAGTCAGCTTTCTTCATATACACAATAAAGTATTCTACTAATTCTACAGACAAACATAGATTCTAATTTTGAAAGATCACATTAAAATATTAAGAGGCTATTGAACAGATGTCAATAGTGACAACACATAACACGCACAAAACCTGGTTCATTTTTTAACAGCCAAGTCTAAAGTAAACCCACTAAAGTGAACCCGTGAAAGCCTTCGAGAATACATTGAACCCACTATCATTTTTTGAACCTTCATCTACCTCCAAAGGGCTTTGGTAACATTGCCTCCAAAATGTCAAGGGTCTGCTTCCCTCTGCCTCTTTTCTCCAGTTACTTTAACCTCAAACACGTAATGGGGGGGGGGGGGACTGGAGACATGGTAAATGAGGTAATGGCTGAAATGGCCACAATAATTTTGGAGGCACTTGGAAACATTACTTCTGCAGACTACAACTGCCATATCCCAGTGGCCATGTTTATCAGAGCTTTCTGGGATGTGCCATCTAAAAAAAAGTAACTTCCCTCATCTTTGCACTTACTTCAGGATGATGTTTTTGTTATGTTTTTCCCACAAAAGGGGAAGGTGGTGTTTCGATTTTCCAGTTCACACACCTTTTTATGCCCAGAGAGAGAGAGAGAGAGAGAGATTTTTCCTAGCTTGGAAAACTTGACACCACTTTCAGCACTCAGACCACATCAGGTGAGATATTCAATATTAACAAACAGAAGACAGGGGAACTGGTCTTACTCCATCAAGCTATTATTCTATATAAATGTTATGAAAACGTTAAGAATATCTCTATGAGTAAATTGTCTCTTTTTCAGCATTCCACCTACCTACCCTTACTTTCAGCTATATTCTTCTGTGTAATTGTAATGCATTCTAGCTAGATCTAGTATGCTTCTCCTCTACCCATCAAAACTCCTTCCAACTCCAGCATATTGGCATCTATACTTTCAGCATAATCCATTAGGGACCCTCATTGCCCTCCATTTCTGCTACCTTACTGCCATCACTCCCCCTCCCAAAAAAAAATACCTTTCCTCAAAAAAACTGAAGATAAAATCAAAACTTCTAAGAGCGGTAGTTCAAATTGCTTCTATATTTCATTCAATCCATGAAATCCACGAAACAAATAAAAAGCAAGATCATGTTGCAAACTATAAGCAACAGCACAAAACTTCAGCTG
Source organism: Pogona vitticeps (assembly GCF_051106095.1). Lineage (NCBI taxonomy): Eukaryota > Metazoa > Chordata > Lepidosauria > Squamata > Agamidae > Pogona > Pogona vitticeps. The sequence goes on from NC_135783.1 coordinate 312,275,127, forward strand.
CATTTCTTTTTCACGTGCACCCATGCATACTAATGTCTTAAAATGTGATGATGAGAATGGGAAACAATTACTGCTGTGCTGTGAGCCATTTGCTCTGATGTCAGTAACAACAGAGCAAACACCATGACAGTGAAATCCAAAATGTAACATTTCAGCGAATCAAATATTTAGACACATGAGCTGCAGATGTCATTTAAAAAATAGAGCAGAGTAAGGAAATGAGAGGCATAGCACATCGCTGATTGGCCTATTTTTCTAGCCACTTTTATAGATGAGCAAAACAGTTTGCTTTGAAATAAACTTAAAGCCACAGTAGGCAGGACTAGCATCAGATAAATAAGTTCACTTTGTGAGAGCATGACAACCAAAACATTATGTAAACTCATAGGTAGATAGATAGATAGATAGATAGATAGATAGATAGATAGATAGATAGATAGATAGATAGATAGATAGATAGATAGATAGATAGATAGATAGATAGATAGATAGATATAGATAGATAGATAGATAGATAGATAGATAGATAGATAGATAGATAGATAGATAGATAGATAGATAGATAGATAGATAGATAGATAGATAGATAGATAGATAGATTTTAGCTATGCATCTTCCATGTGAGCAAGAATTATAGAAGGTCAATGCTCTTCCTCAATACACGAGGCATGAAAAGCACTGCACATGTGTGCCATCCTCCATGTAGAAAAAACAATCATGGAGAGGTTAGGCCTTTCTTTATGTGGTTCTAGATTGAAAGTATTGCCTGAATAGGGCTAAAGAATAGGCACTCGTTTTAATCCATAGCCAACAACAGGAATGTCAATTAGACTGTTCAGAAACTGGTGTTATAGCTATAATTTGACCAGAACTGAATAGTTCAAATGCACATTAATTCTTAATAATAACTGGGTCCCCTCAAGTTGATTCTGATTTACTGTGACCCTTCCCAGGGGTTTCGAGGTTTCAGAAGTAATTTAGCAGTCCCTTCCTTTTGATGGATCTCAAGCTCATCTTATCTAAGGTTCCCAGACTGGCTTTTCTCTTATGAGGCACATGGGAGAATTAAAATCCTGACCTCTCTTTCTGCAGCCAGGTGCTCCAATCCACTGAGCTATCCAGCCAGCTACCTAGCAATCCTAATCCTTAGGATGTGAGAAAAAACAGGGTAGGAAAATGGAGTAAGTGTTGCTCCATTCTCTTCCATCAACATCCTACAGATTGTATGGTAAATTTTATCTGAACTGGTATATATGGAAAAACAACCCAAAAGGGAAAAAAAAAGGAAACCGTAACATACATTTCCGCTGTCCTAACGATGAGCAAAAAGCACAGAAAGAGTAGATGTATGGATCTTCTTTGTTACACCTGAAAAAAATACAGTCCAAAAATACCCACCGGTTATGTCAGATATGGATGAATGAAATAAAAAAGAAAAAGAAAAGTGGGCTGCATATATACCACCCCATAGAACTGAAAGCACTCTTTGGGTGGTTTACAATCAGGCTACATATTGTTTTCCCGCTCCCCCCCCCCGCAAGCTGGGTACTCAATTTACTGACCTCAGAAGGATAGAAAACTGAGTGAACCTCCAGCCGGCTACTTGGGATTGAACCTGGATCATGAGCAGAGTTGGCTACAGTACAGCAGTTTAACCACTCTGCCACAAGGCTCCTCAATACAATCATGTACATGACTACCCCTGTAATGCTGGAATTGTCCTAAGGAAGATAACTTCTGACAGTGGTTCCTTCCTTTCTCTCACCTGCGATAACCTAGGTGGAGAATTCATCTGTAGCACCCCCACGCTGGTTTCAGGAGTAGAGCAAATAAGACATCTCTTAGACCATCGTTCTGATCCCAACTCCAATACTAGATAAGTTGACACACAACTGAAAATACTGGAAAGACATTGTCCTCTGCTTCTTTCCCAGACAAGCTCTTTGTGACTGAGTCTAGCATACCTTGTGTCTAAAATATGTACCATCTCCTCTTTCCCAGCATTCTGTCTCCAGTGAATATTCAACTGTAAAGGTTCAGCTTGTGATAAAGAGGCAAAATGTTAGGGAAAATGTTCAGGAAGTTGCTAGTAATAGAAATGTTTTTTTTTCCTGATATTATTCCATAAAGAGTACATTGGATTAGAGATGGGGACGAATATAAAAACGGATTGGTTTTTTCAATTAAAAAAAGCGGATTCATTAAATATTCGTCCCTTTATATTCATGGGTTCCAGAGATCCCCACGAATATCCATATCCAGTTCTAACTGTTGCTTCCTGTCCCACATATAGGTTTCTCATGAGATAGATAAGGTGGTCAGGCACTCCCATTTCTTTAAGAACTTGCCATAGTTTGCTGTGGTCCACACAGTCAAAGGCTTTTGCGTAGTCAATGAAGCAGAAGTAGATATTTTTCTGGAACTCTCTGGCTTTCTCCATAATCCAGCGCATGGAGAAAGCCAGAGAGTTCCATATCTACATATCCCATACTGCTTCAACTCCATCACACTTCCTATCGCTGCCGAAGAGCTGATCGGTGCCCAGTAAGCAGAATTGTGTTTTTTTGGGTTTTTTGTAATAGGAAAGGGGTGGCGTGGGGGTTAATAATCCCCCACGAATTGACGAATAACTTAATTATTTGTCGTTTCATTGGGGCAACATTGTGCTTCGTGAGTCGTCAACTTCTGATGACTCACAAAGTGGGACGACTCGCCAAAATGCTGTGTCGTCCCCATCTCTACCTTGGACCTCATTATTCAGACATGTGGTTTGTACATGAAAATACTGTGGGGCGTGTTTTTTCCAGTTGTTTTTTTTAAACACAAATATACCTATTAGTATTGAGACTTCAAAGACTTTCAGGAATGACATTTGCTCTGTTCTCAGTGACACATCTGGTAGTTGCAGATGGCATTAACAAAACAATTTTCCAATAAGTCATGCCCCCAGATTGAAAAGCACAGATGTGCTGGTGCTTGATGTCAGACACATTTGCTCTCTGTCATTTCTCATATACCATGTTGTGACATGACATAACATTTGACACAATACAATTTAAAACGGTTTGTGTGTGTGTGTGTGTGTGTGTGTGTGTGTGTGTGTGCGTGTGTGTGTGTGTGTGTGTGTGTGTGTGTGTGTGTGTGAGAGAGAGAGAGAGAGAGAGAGAGAGAGAGAGAGAGAGAGAATGAGTGTCTGTGTGTGTGTCTGTGTTTAGGCACACCTGGAGAGAGGTTCTGGAATAAAATACTCTAAGCTTTTTTATTCATAAGAGCAACCATTCTCAACTTTTTCCCCTATGGCCATAAACACTATATGAGAGAAAGATGGTTGGAAGCAGGACCGTGTAAGTCACATAATGAACTTTATAAACTGGTGTGTGAAGAATTATTTCCAGTCCATGCCCCCCTTCAAACTCGCCAGGGCTCCCCAGGGGGCCAATGGCTGCATTAGCCTTATGTGGTTTATGAGTGTTAATTTTATATAGCACAGTGGTTGCATTCTGAGGGACTTGAGCAAAAGAACAAACTCTTTCACACATCTTTGCTACTTTGCTATAAGTCTTTTTGCTATATTTTGCCAATATAGAAATCAAATAGATTATATAATTGGGGATGGAGAAACTGTATTCTCTCTGTCAAAACAAGACCAAGACTAGATTGTGGTGCTGATCATGACCTATTAATATCCAACGTAAGAGCAAAGCTGAAAAAGAATACTAGTACCAAAAGAATACTAGTACCAAACAATGTTTTTGATTAATTAATTAATTTAAAGTTCACATCATCATCATCATCAGAATAATTTGCATTCCTAAATTCAACTGACTGTGAACCAAAAGAAATGTGGATTAAACCAGAGATATTATTAAGGAATAATGCAGAAGGACATTTTTTTTCAATAAGAAGGAAAGAAAAGTCTAGATGGATGATGGAAGAAACACAATCCTCAAGAACAGGCAAGAAACAAAAATAAAAGGTGAGAGAAGTTACTATCCTGAATACAGCTTTTCAGTGATTGTCACATAGAGACAAAGAGAACTATTATAATACAAAGTCCAAGAAATAGGAGAGAACAGCAAAATAGGAAAAGCAAGATGTCTCCTCCAGATGATCCAACAAATCAAAGAGAACTTTAAGCCTAAATTAGGAATGCTGATTGATGAACAGGGAAGTACACTATCTGACCAGGAGAAAATAAAGAAGAGGTGAAAACAGTATACTGAAGACCTATAGAGAAGAGATAAAAGGTAACTATACAGTAACTATAGGACCATTGCTCTAATTTTCCATGCAAGCAAAATGATGCTTAAGATTTTGCAACAAAGGCTTTTAGCTTATACAGACCAAGAAATGCCGGACATTCAAGACACATTCAGAAGCTGAAGAGATCATACTGCATATATCCACTGGCTGCTGAAGCAACAACAAAGTTTGCATGCCACATACTAAGCCTTGCAAAGTATTATAGACAATCAAAATTCTATCCCAACCACAGCCAGAACTGTGACAGAACATATGCCACTGGCAGAGTCTGTAAAGAGCTTTTGGTGAAAACTCCCAGAATCCCACAGTCAGCATCAAAGCACTGACCACTAACTCTTCTGGGAGTTCTGCAATGACTCTGAGCCACCCTCCCCAGCTCCATGAATAGGACCAAAGGCTGGATTGCTTTGACCATACAATCTCAAGGCATTGCAGCATCTCTACAATGTAAAGTCAGATTGAGTCGCTCGTGCCACCTTCTGATCTTCAAACCTGGAGCTGAGGAAGAAAGACGTGGTGTGTGCCTGAGGTTCTGCTGGAGCTCAAAGTTTGAAAACCACTGAGTGACTATCAAAATGTGGGAACCTCTGACCAATCTACAGATAAAATGAGAAACACGTGGCCCTTGTATATTGCTGGACCACAGCTCCCATTATTATTTTATTTTATTTTTTTATTTTTAAAAACTAGGGATAAGGTAAGGAGTACAAAAGGTAGAGGGGGATATGGGGGAGAAGAGGGGGAAGAACACAAAATGTACTGTCATCCAATCTGTTTTTTCATGTTACAATATCAAGTCAACTTTTCGCCTTTCTTCAATTTGATTGCCCTCAAGGTTTCAACTTACAGTTACATCTTAGTTTATTTCTGTTACTCAAACTCTATCTACTGACTAAAGCCATTTATATAATAAATCCCATCGTTCAGTTGCCTTTTGTATTGGACAGTCTTTCAACACTTCTGATAGAATATCCATTTCTACTACTTCCCATATCTTCTCAATAAGTTCCTCTTGTTTCGGTATCTCAGATTTCTTCCAGTTCTTAGCATAAAAAATTCTGGCTGCAGTAACTATGTATATAACTAGGTAGTTTTTTGTCTTATCTACAGTATATTATCTGATATAATGCTCAGTAAAAACAATTCTGGGGTTAGTGGAACATTACAAAGCTGTATTTTTTGTATCAGAGTTTGGCCATCTCATGAGAAGAGAAGACTCCCTGGAAAAGACGCTGATGTTAGGAAAGTGTGAAGGCAGGAGGAGAAGGGGACGACAGAGGATGAGATGGTTGGACAGTGTCACTGAAGCTACCAATATGAATTTGACCCAACTCCGGGAAGCAGTGGAAGACAAGAGGGCCTGGCATGCTCTGGTCCATGGGTTCATGAAGAGTCAGACACGAATAAACAACTAAACAACAACAACTCTACAAGTCCACTACATATGGTAAAAACTTCCCTCTTGTGCTTCACACTTCCAACAAATATTTGACACCTCTATATAAATCTTTGACAATTTTTCTGGAGTGATATGCCACCTATAAAACGTCTTATTTATATTCTCCTTGAAATTTACCAATTTTGTGAGCTTTATGTTATTTTTCCATATTTGCAACCATTGATCAATATCATGTCCTATATTTTGTGCCCACCTAATCATACATTCTTTTACCATCTCATCTTGCATTTTAGTTTCAAGCAAATAATCATACATTTTCTTAATTACTTTATCATTTGAGCCCAGCAGAGGTTTATCGAATATTGTTTGTTCTGTGTAAAAGCCCTCTATTTTTCTTTTCTATACCTAGATTCCACTTGTGCTCTGGATCACCAGTCTAGATATATGTTTTGTGTTTCTAACTCTTCTTTGGACCTTAACTCACACTCATTTTTAATAGATCTTGATACCTTAAAAATTTCACTTCTGTCATAAGGTTAGGTTGTGTAAAGGCCTCTATGGGTGATACCCAGCCTGCTGTTTTTTGGCAAATCTGCTGGATGATCTTTTTCCAAGTCCCTAGTCGGGCTCTTCTTATCATATTCAAGTTGAATTTTTTCTGCTCTTTATCTTTTTTGTACCATAGAAAATCATGCCAACCTAACTGTAAATCATGTCCTTCCAACTTGAGTAGTCTCTCATTATCATAAAGTTATTCATTCCTTTATCCAGACTAATACATAGGCTCTATAATACAATATATAATACAATACTCAATCTGGGAGACCAAAACCTGCCCTTTGTTTGGCATCTTGCATTGCTTTGATTTTAATTCTTGGTGTGTTTTTTTTTACCTTGCCACACAAATCTCATGATTATCTTGTGAAGTTCTTGAAAGTTCTGTTTTAATATTATGGGAATTGTCTGAAATAAAAATAAAATTTTAGGTAGAACATTCATTGTGATGGTTCCTATTCTTCCCATCAACAATAGCTGTAATTTGTCCCATCTCTCCAAGCTATTCTGTATCTCTTTAATCAACTTCATATAATTGTCTTTCAATACGGTACTAGTTTTTCTTTGTGATTTGGATCCCTAAGTATCTGACTCTCTTCTCTTCTTGAAAGTTAGTCCTTTCTATTAACTTCTGTCGTTCTTGATCTCGCATATTCTTAACAAGTATTTTTGTTTTCTTTTGGTTTATTTTCATTCCTGCTGTATCACCAAAATTCATCAGCAGTACCATCAGGTCTTCCATTGAGTCCATTGGATCCTCCAATATAATAACTAGATCATCTGCAAAATCTTGGAGCTTAAAAGTATGACCTCTTACTTTCAGCCCTTTTATTTCTTTTTTATCTCTGATTTGCTCAGTTAACATTTCCAGAGTAAGAATGAATAGTAATGGAGAGAGTGGGGACCCCCGTCTTGTACCCTTCTGTATTTGTATTTCTTTCGTCAGCTCTCCATTGATTCTAACTTTTGCCTTTTTCTGAGTATAGATTGCTTTAATTAATTTCAAAAATCTTTCTCGAACTTGTAGCACTTCCAATTGGTGTAGCATAAAATTCCAATTCAGATTATCAAAAGCTTTCTCTGCATCCAAGAATATCATAGCCGTTTGCATTTCCATGTGAGCTTCATAATATTCCAAAGTATTTAAGATTATCCTTATATTATTTTTCATCTGCCTTTTTGGAAGGAAGCCTGATCGGTGTATTGTCTGTATTAAGATTCTCTTCAATCTAGTTGCCAACATGGTTGCATATATTTTGTAATCCATGTTTAGTAATGAGATTGGTCTGTAATTTTTTATTTCTTTATTCTTCGTGTTGTCTTTATGTATGAGAGAGATTATCACTTCAGACCACGTTGGTGGCAATTCTCCCTTTTCTTCTACAAGTTCCAAGAGTTTCTCATATGGTTTAAGCAATACATTTTCTAATTTTTTGTAATATTCACTAGAAGACCATCTGGGCCTGTTGATTTCCCATTTTTTTGCTTTTTGAAGGCTTCTATAATTTCTGCATATGTTAAAGTCTCATTTAAACACTGCATTTGATCTTTAGTCAGTTTCAATTTATTGTATTTCAGTACACATTCTTTCTGAGATTCATTGTCTACTTCCTGTATAAATTTCAGTAAAAGTCCTCAACAATCTTTTTTATTTCTTCTTGTTTAAATTTCCCAGTCCCTGTTTCATATTTCAGTGTTTATATTATTGTTTTCTCCTTCTCTTTCCTTAATTTATATGCTAACCATCTCCCTGGCTTATTTGCGTTTTCAAAAAAAAAATTGCTTTGCAAATTTAAGCTTTTTTGCAGTTTCCTCAGTGAGCAATATATTTATCTGATGTACTAACTTTATCTTCTCTTTCAGTTCTGTATTTAATGGATTTTGTTTCAGCTGTAGTTGAATCAAAAGCTCCCATTATTCTTCATGACTAGCCATCCTATCAAAGACTGCTGGGAATAGTAGTTCAACAACATCTGGAAGCTACACACTTTCCACTGCTGGTTGACAGGGTAAAAGTAATTAGCTGAATATTTCTTCAGTTTCTGGACGAAAACAAATTTACTTCACTATATTCAAATGTCAAAAGGACACGTCACCCAAACTCTACTTCTGTAAGTTTGCAGAATCTTTTTAGACTACTTAGTTTATAAAAACAAAAAAGACATTGAAAGGCACCATTTGGTCTAAATTTAAACTGTCAGCAGCTCTGGGGACTGTTTCAAACCCACTTCAAAAACAAGTCTTTAAGGAAAACTATATGGGATTAGCCCACAAAACCTGGAAGCCAGCAATAATTGTTATGCCTAAAGTAGTACAGTCTCCCTTGATCTTTTCAAAGCCAACTATAATTATCATTTAATATACATTGATCCTATTCACAGACCACAGCATGCAACAGAAGAGCTTCTGCGGCTGCCATTCTAATTGTAATGGTTAACAATTAAACATTAACAGGTAGATTAGAGAAAAAAAGACAAAAATTTAGAAAAGAGATTTCATTTCTAGAATCCCTATAGCTGCAGTGTCTAATATGCAGCCTTAGTACCATTTTTCTACCTACAGTATATATTTTTCTGAAGAAAATGTGCCATTTTAAACATGCACGACTTCATTCATTTAGAATGAATATAGAAAAGAGGTCCAAGTGGACATTTTCAAGGTTATAAAGAACTTTTTTTTTCATTTCAAGAGAAGAATGGATCTCCACACACCACATATAAAATTTAAATGGCTCACTTTTAAAGTTTGGGTTTCTAGAATATATACAGTTTTGCCTTTAAATCTAATTAATCTTAAGGCAACTTGCAGCATATCACTATGCAAACTCTATGTTACTCACTTTTGTCCCCCCCCCAAGGCATCTGGCCGAGGAACCAGGCCAGATGGTGCCTCTCTCCTAGTCTCCGGTCCTAAGGTGACTACTACCATTCAAATAGATGGTTGCTGTGTTAGAGAAAGCAGGTTTTCTGGCCAACTGATCTAACTGCTAACATTTCATTTTTCCTAAGAGGCAGAAGGTATAGCTTTCCAATGGCCTGTGAAGCCCTGACACTGACGTTGATAGAAGAAGCCAGAGTATGCATCATATAGCTAAATGAGAGCTGATCTATATATATGGCCATGCTTTATTGGATTCAAACTTTTCCAGAAGCCCCAAGATCTGGAAATCTAGATAACAGCAAGTTTCAATCATAAGAGCTGTTCATGTATACAGAAATTTCAATCTTGCCCTTCTAGCTCTTACACGCTTTAGAACAGCTTACAACTTAAAATCATATTATGGTACAAAACGAGATACCTTATTTTTCCATGTACAATATGCACCCATGTGTAAGACCCCCCACCCACTTTTCGCAAGAAAGTGGAGGGGGAAGAGAAAGCACTTTCCTTGCTAGAAAGTGGAGGGGGAAAGCAGGAATCAAAGCACCTTCATGATTCCTGCTTTCCCCTTCCACTTTCATTGCAAGAAAGTGCTTTCCTGTATTCGTGAAGGCTTTCACGGCCGGGATCTAATGGTTGTGGGTTTTTCAGGCTCTTTGGCTGTGTTCTGAAGGTTGTTCTTCCTAATGTTTCACCAGTCTCTGTGGACGGCATCTTCAGAGGACAGGGGTAGCACTCTGTGCTCTGGTTGCTACCCCTCCAGAGTGCTACCCCTGTCCTCTGAAGACGCTGGCCACAGAGACTGGCGAAATGTTAGGAAGAACAACCTTCAGAACACAGCCAAAGAGCCCAAAATATCCACAACAACCAAAGTCCTTTCCCCCTCCACTTTAACTTGCTTCAGAAGAAAGCGGAGGGGGAAAGCAGGAATCGCTTTGATGAATCACTTTGACAATTCCTGCTTTCCCCCTCCACTTTCTTTGCAAAAAGTGGAAAGGGAAAGCAGGAATCAAAGAATTACTTGTTGAAGAAAGAAAAGCTGTTTTATCAAACAGGTTGTCTTTCCCAATATGTAAAAAGTGAAACCATGGGAATTTCCTTTGTTTTTGTTTATCTGGTGACATCATTCTCAGCTGTGAGATAAAACAACACTAGAAGCTCCGCTGAAACCAAAACAAATCTAGAGAACAGTTGCAGAGTTTTGGTATTTTGCTTAAATTCTCTTAGCTATGCAGCAGAAGTGCACGGGCTCAAAGAGCAGAATTAGCTTCAGAATTAGCCACTCTATTTTATTGAATATATCATTTGGTACCATAATATGATTTTTAAGTTCCCCAAAGCTGTCCACCCCCTTTCTTCTCATTAACTGGCATATACAGTCTCAATAACTCACTCGGAGTCATTTGAAGCAGAAAGAATAAAAACCATTTTCTTTACTTACAATTCTGAACAGATCAAACAGCAAATTCGCAAAACATGGCTGCCTGCAGCAACAGGCCTCAACCGTGCCTGACTGCAACCGACAAAAGAGAAAGAAAAAGACAAAGCAGAGAGTTGGGGCTCTCCTTGAATTCAGAGGCAGGGTAGGAAATCTTGGCTAATGCTGGATAGATCAACAGTCACTCCAGGCCAGAAAGGTCCCTCACAGCCATACCTACTAAATACTGCATGTAAGGCTGCAATAAGACCAACAGAAACACTGCTACAGTTACAAGGCAAAAGGACTTTAAATGTTTTACTTTATTCAGCAAACAGACAAATCAGGTAACCCAAAATTGCATGAATATATTACTAATTGTTATTAACTAGTATGAACTCACACTAACTGGCCTACTGGATGAAATCATGTGCTTGGTGTAATTAATCCCTGCAGGTAATTACTGTGCAGTTTCAGTCAGAAATGGGCTGAAAAGACAGAAGCAATGTATTTGAGTTTTTGTATGAGAAATTCTGAACACTTCAATTTTTCTCATTACAAGTAAAATAAGTATGCTTCTTTGTGCCAACACATAGCAAATGTAAGCATTTGTATTTATACTATCAAAATTACTTGGAGACAAGTTCTCATTACCACTATCTGGTATAAAAGCAAGTGACTATACTTTTGCTATTCTTGGAAAAGCTTTTCATGCTTTTATTCCCATGTTCTTACTTTCAGAATCACTGTGAGATGAGGTGTTTGTGTGGACTGGATTTAAAACTATGTTTTAGGTCCAACAATCATAACCCGCCTGGATAACAAAGTATAAAATTTTGCTGAGGTCATACTCACTAGGCCCACAGAAAGATAAGTTTGTTGTTCTCTACTCTGTAAGCGCAATCACACTAAATGTAATTGATCATTTGCACTGCCTGTGAGAAGATAGTTAGAAGGTCATTGACAGCAATAGTTGAGTGGGTTATGTAAATAACAGCCAAGTGCTAGAAGGGAATGTTTAATTAGAACTGATTGGAGACAGACAAGTCATAAGTGACATCACTACAAAAAAATGTATAAAAATCAGCTCAGTTACTCAGAATTGACAAGCTGGGAGTTTGATTTCCCTCCTTGACAAATGCTGGACTCGGTGGGCTATAAACTACATCCTTTGCATTTTAAAATGAGACTGGAAATACTTTTTTCTCATTGTACAGCTATAATTTTTTATAATTTTAAAATGTATACAATGCATTTATACAAATATACCTGGAAGAACTAAGATCTGTTTAAGTTTCCATACAAACAAACAAACTTTCCCTTGTGGGAAAGAATGTCTGCCATGAGAAGAATCTATAGGCATTGTTGCTATCTCTTTGTTGCCCAAATAATTATGCTTTTTATCTGCTGCTGTTTACAGTTGGAAGAGGTCTGACAGATGAAATACTTTTATAATCAACGATTCCTTGTTCTCTTTTCTTAACAATTAATCTTACAACCTTTATAACACCATCCTGTAAAATTATTGTGCCTGTCAAGGAGAAAGCATTATTAAGCAGCGTTCCCCAACCTTTTTTGTAGTGCGGACCGACAGAGCCTCTGAGGGAGGTGGGGTGGCCCCTCATGCGTGTTTGGGGGCGCATGTGCCGTAGGTACATGCGTATGTTCCCCCACCACTTCATGCATGCACAGGAGCGCCTGCCCACCCATGTGCCCACCCCATCTCTGTGCATGGGCGCATGCTTGAGGGAGTGCGTGCCAGAGGCAGTGGTAACAGCCTGGGAGTCTGACCATGGCCGGGGGGCTCTCTCTGGCCGCTCGCTTTCCAACGAGCTCCAACAAGGCCGGATTGGCGCTCCTTGCAGCCCTCCACAGGAAATTCAAATGCAGCCACTGGTGCTGGTTCTGGAGCTGGAGGCACCAGCGGTGGCATCGGCCTCGTTGGAGTTCCAATGTCTTGGAGTAGTGATAGAGAGAGCCCTATCTTGTGTTCCCATCAAATGCACATGTGAACTTAGGTGGAACTAAGAGAAAGGCCTCCGCTGATGATCTTAGAACCTGAGCAGGTTCATAATGGGGAGATATGGTCTTTGAGGTAGCTAGGGCCAAGCCGTTTAGGGCTTTATAGGGTCATGAATTTACTTTGCCTTCCCCACCCCAGTACTACAGCTATTCGCAATATTTAAAATCATATCTACAGTTTTCCGTACTGAATAGGCACCATGATCCTTTGTGTAAAACATCCATTTGGTACTGATATTGCTCAAGGTCATGAGGATTCAATGAGGAATCGATAACAACTTCTTGGTCAAGCTTCTCTGTTGATTGTTCCAGGGGTTGTATTGGGCAACTGACACATAACAATCACCACGGCTGAGGTACATGGTGGCGTTATTTACCAACGCTGATCTAGAGGTCAGCCCCTCTGTGGTCTTTAAAAGACATCCCTTTGAGCTGCTAAAAGCTGTCCCTCCTCAGTCTGTTGATTACCCCATGGTGGAAAAGATATACATACCTATATTGGAGTGGCATGGTCTTCTTCCTGTAGTACTTGCAATTGCATTATTAATTTCATTTTCCTAGTCTCTAGCAAATGGCAGTAAAAATGTCTCAAACCATTAATTACTACCATCATGTCCAGAACAAGTTTTTCTTGAGAAATAGCCAGATGGAGGGAACAAGCTAGATTGCTTGAAATAATTATGTGGTGTTTTTTTATTGCATTACAACAATGTGACTAAAACAGCAGAACAACTGCCTGAAAACAAAAGAAGTTGGAACTTTGACTGAAAATTGTAAAAATCCATTTTTCCTCCTTACTTGGCAAACAGGTATCAACTTGTTGCATGGGATGTTTTTCATTGTTCTTTACTTTAAAAAGTAGTTTTATTGTTTACAATGTGAAACAAAAAGGCAATATTTGAAACTAATTGTCTGCTAAGTATAACTTTGTATGCTGCTGTATAATCACTCTTTTTCCTGATGAGATATTTTCCAAGTGAGGATAAAGTCACAGGCTTTTAAAATCCTTTCCAACTACAAGGCCACTTGGGCGATTTGCTATACTGTACTTGAGATGATGAATGAAAATGAAGAATCTCTTGCACAGATACCTGAACACTTTTTAAACTTTTTTTTCAAAGAATTTTCTTAAGGAACAGAAGAACTGTTCTCAATCATTTGTATAGCTCCCATCACCACCAAAGCATCTGAAGTAGTTTCCAATTCTTATCCACAATTCTATAAGGGAGGGTAGATCAAGAGATTCAGTCAAACCCACACACAGCTTCACTTGATGACGACAGAACAGCATAGGCGTGACTATTGCTCATCCACAGGTTATGATACCGATGCCATCCTGAACAGGAAAGGCAGCATTGAAGGTAATCCCATTTCATCAGGATTTGAGCCATTTTGGAAAGCGGAATGTTGTATAAATGCAATTTCTAAAAAACTCGATAGGGCTACAGAAGTATGGTCAGACATCATTTGATTCTTTAATTCAAAAAAGAAGCTACCCATACAACCGCCAAATTTAGAAAGCCCACCAACTCTATAGCTGCAACATTTAAATAAGACCCTCTACTGAACTGTTGGATAGCTCAGTGGTTTAGTATCTGTCTGTGGACCCAGAGGCTGGGAGTTTAATTCCCACTGTGCTTCCTTGACAAGGGCTGGTCTCAGTGATCCATAGGATAGCTTCCAGCTCTGCAGTTCTAAGCATATTGTTATTATTGTCATGTACACAATCCCATTCTTTCATTTACATTTATACCAAAAGGAAAAGCATGGGCATCGCAATCAGAGAAAGCATAGCAAATTGCTCCATATGGCTCAAAGAAATGTGCCAAATACACCCTGCTGTCAGCATTCAAATAACCAAGTGCCAGGGACTAAAATAGTTGTAGCAGCCTGTCACCAAACATTTGAACAATGGACACAGTTGTGTGACAAAGAGAAGCCAGAAACATCCAATGTCTGGTCTATGGGAGCAACCATGAGGAAGATCTTTAATCATGAACTCATACAACCCCCAGTTTACACTTTGTTTTAAGATGGACTGTATAGTACATAAACATCCTAAAGAGGTTCTGTTCTGTTTTGTTTTTCTTTTTCATAGTCTGTTCTTCAGTGGCAACTCTAGTATTATGGCCAAAGGGTGGAGGCCTCCTGATCAAAGATAGAAGAATGGAGAGAGACATACAATTAAGGACAATTGCATCACTGTGTTTGTTTTGGTTATTCGAACTCAGGAAGAAGGAGGAAAGCCTGCCTAACGAGTCAGGTAATGACTCCAGCTGGGATGCGGCCAGCTAATTCTGTGTGTGTCTGTGTGTGTGAGTCCCAAACAGCCAGCTATAACCACATACGCAAAGGCCTGATTGTCCCTCAGCCCAAATTTTGTCAGGTCCCTGGGCCCTATTTACTTTTCTCTCTTTCTGACAAAACCAGATGTAACTGTTGCCTTCAAGGTTAAAAAAAACACAATAAGATAATAAGAATGAATAAGTCAGGCTAAACTTTGAAGAAAAATGAGGCTGCTTGTCTCCAAGCTACATGGCCTTGCTGTGGGATATATGAAAAGTGGGAAGACAAGCAATTCAACTTACATTAAGCAATTCTGTCCTTGATGCTTTTTCATTATCTTTTGCTTCAGGTTTTATTATTTTCTTAAAATTTTGCAGTTTAAATCTAATCAGGTAAACCTTGCAATCACTGCTGTTAATGTGGTTTCAGAATGTAAATGGGAGCACGTGCTGTATGAGACTTCCCAATGGGAATAAGTACAACCATATTTTATTCACAACCCCGACAGCAGTTTAATGACCTTGGTGTGCATGCTTGCAAAGCACATGGGTTGTTATGATACAGGTATAATGGGTGCTTTGGATGAGGGAAAAGCAAAGTACTCTTCCAAATGTCGTTTCTATAAGAAGATTGCAACACCACTTGGACCTTTGCACTGGTTTCCTAGAGCATTCCAGACAGAACTGGAATTGGGGAAGGTTGGCTTAACCTTAGGTGTCCTAAGTGTCTTTAGACCATATTTTAGATAAGCAGTTTTATGATGTGATATGCCAGAAGACACCGAGAAATACCCTAACAAAACTCATGTCACTGTTCATTTTCACAAAAAGCCTGTACATCATCCAGGAACTTTGAGTATCTGTGCAACTGACATGGGCAAAACTCTTGCAGCTCCCACTCATAAATCTAAATCACTTTATGTCCCTCTAAAATGCATATTAGCAATCCTCTTCCTCACCCAATTGGCCATTTCTTCCATTCTGTTAGAAAA
This sequence comes from Pogona vitticeps, assembly GCF_051106095.1. NCBI lineage: Eukaryota > Metazoa > Chordata > Lepidosauria > Squamata > Agamidae > Pogona > Pogona vitticeps. Next base: position 312,290,940 of record NC_135783.1, read on the forward strand.
ACCCAACCAAAGTACTTCACAATCCTGAAAGCAGGCTAATTTGCAATCCTATCTCAAGCTTCTGTCCGTGCACATTTGTGATTAGCAGGGAGGGCATGAAGCAAACTGTTTAGGTCCCCCTTTTCTAAGAAGAGACAAAGCTGGCAAATAAATAAAACATGAGAAAGTAAAGTCTGGCAACAGCCCCAGTACACATATGCATGAAAAATATAATATTCAGCAGTATTTCCAAGCCATGGACCCAATCAGTGTATATGTATGAAACCTGGAAAAATTTCCACCACTCCGGTAGAATTAGGACCACCTGCCATGAGCACTACCTTTTTGCCTGGACAGAGATTTGATAAATTCAGCCAGTCCTTTATCATTTCCGGATAAAAGATTGCACTGTTTGTTCAGAAAGACAAGAGGTACACAATTGGGTGTCATCCACGTACTGATGACAAGCCATTCCAGAATTCAAAATATTGATTTATTTTATTTGTTTGTTTTATTTAAGGTCCACCTTTCTCTCCCAAGGTGGCTCACAATATTAAAAGAACAGAATTAAAAACATAATAAATTAAACATTAAAGAACAATTAAACTAAATGCTAATTAAATACAATCGAATAATTGGACCAAAGTCATATAGAGCCTTATAGGTAATGACCAGCACTTTACATTGGGCCCAGAAATAGACTGGTAGCTAGTGCAGTTTTTGTAGCAGGGGTGTTATATGATCCCTATAACTGATCCCAGCCAATAGTTTGGCTGCTGCATTTTGAACCAGGTGAAGTTTTTGAACCATCTTCAAAGGTAGCCCCACATAGAGTGCACTGTAGTAATCCAAGTAAGATGTAACTAAGGCATGCATCACTGTAGCCAAATCAAACATCTCAAAGAATGGTCACAGATGATGGCAGGTGTTTTAACTGTGCAAAAGCACTCCTGGCCACTGCTGAAACCTGGGCATCCAAGCTCAGGGATGAATCCAGAAGTACCCCCAAGCTGCAAACCTGAGTGTTTAAGGGGAGTGTAACCCCTTCCATATGCCTTCCAATTGAGCAGGAACACCTCTATCTTGTCTGGACTAAGTTTGAGTTTGTTTGCCATCATCCAGCCCATTACAGACATCAGGCGCTAGTTTAGAACTGAGACAGCTTCCTTAGAATTGGACAGGAAGGAGAGATAGAGTTGGGTGTCATCAGCACACTGATGATACCAAACCTCAAAACTCTGGAGAACCTCTCCCAGCAGTTTCATGTAGATAATAAAAGGCATGAGTGACAAAGCAGAACCCATTGGTCTTGATGCCACAGACCAATGGCCAGAGTGTTGAACAGGAGCACACTCTCCAGCACCACCTTCTGTGTTCTTCCTTCCAGGAAGGACTGGAGCCACTGTAAAACAGTACCTCCAAGTCCCATCCCCGAGAGACGGCCCAGAAGGACACCATAGTCCATGGCATCAAAACCTGCTGAGAGGTCCAACAGAACCAACAGGGACACACTCCCCCTGTCCCATTCCCAGCATAAGTCATCCAGCATTATAACCAATGCTCTCTCAGTCCCATAACCAGGCCTGAAGCCACATTGAAATGTGTCTAGATAATTCACTTCCTCCAGGAATCCCTGGAGCTTAGAAACCACCACAGGCTCCAGTACCATGCCCAGAAATGGAATATTTGAGACTGGCCAATAAACTGGGATCCAGGGAGGGCTTTTTCAATAATGGTCTTATTACTGCCTCCTTTAAACACGCTGGGATCCAAACCAGCTGCAAGAAGGAATTTACCACTCTCTGCACCTACTTGGCTATTCTCCCTCTGGCTGTTTTTATAAGCCAGGAAGGGAAAGGATCCAGCACACATGTGGACACATTCACCTCTCCAAGAATCCTGTTCACATCATCAGGCTGCACCAATTGAAACGTATCCATTGTAATGCGACAAGCAGGGGCCACAGTTGTATCCACCAGACCTGTATCAATTACAGCATCCACGTCAGAGTGAATCTGAGTGACTTTGCCTGCAAAGTGTCATGTGAAATCCTCACCACAGGTTGCTGAGTGCTCAACATTTTGTTCTTTTGGTGGGACATGTATTAAGCCTCTGACCACTTGAAACAACTCCACTGGATGACTGGCCAGCTGCAATAGCAGCAGCTAAGAATCCTTTCTACGCTGCAGCCTGCCATGGAATAAGCTTTCAAATGAGCTCTAACCCATGTTTGGTTGGATTCACTCTGAGGTTTCTTCCATCTTCACAAAAAGCTTCACATATAAGTGTTAAACAAAACTGATGTAAGTGTGCGCCCTAGAAAGGACTTCCTAACAGAGAAAGAAGGATCCAGATTGCTTAAGGGCTCCAAAAATTAATCTTCTGGAGCCTCACACCAAAGTATGGGACGTTCCCACTGCATTTGAGAAGAATACTGTGACTGACTGTTCAAAAACACTGAACATTTCAGGAAAATCAGCAGTTGCATTTCCCCATCCCATTCCTGCACATGTCGCCTAACAGGGCAGCCAAAACCTTACCTAGTATCCACCTGAAGCTGGACCGCAATGAATCTAGGTAATTGGGGGGGGGGAGAGAAATATGAGTACAGGTGGGAGGATTATTTTCTACTTTGGAATGCATTGCACCTTTATTAGAAAAACAGTGCATTGTTCCTATTAGAAAATAGAAGAATGTATGGAGAATGATATATAGTAGCACAATAACATCAATGCATTTGTTTGAATTGTTGGAAATGCAGTAAATTATTAACAAATAAAGATGTTAAACATTTCAGTGATCATTCTCTTTAGAAATACCAGTTTGAATTTTAAAATACCGAACAAGGAAGAGAAGTATACTCCTACCAGCATATACAAATTTAGATAATGTCTCTAAAAACATACACAATAATTTTCAAACTAGCAATTCTCAAACTGGCAGATAAAATTATTTTCAAAATTTTGAATAAACACAACAACAAAATCCAACACATCCATGTATAAGAAAAGTATGTTTAAAACAACAGTCATTATGCAGATCTCGTATTTTTTAAAAATTACTTTCCCATTTTCAAAGGCAGCGTTCTAACAAGCACAAACACAGATTTTAGCACATTTACTCTATTAACAGTGTGTGAAAAATAACACTATAACCAAAAAGTAAAGTTGCATATTTAGTAACATTTTGTAGATTTCAGAGTCATCCCTTCCACAGTCAGTCCATTACAGATCCCCCGCTTGCCCACCCTCAGATCAAGAGACAAGACTTAAGCAACTTAGGGGAAAAAAATGGTGACTTTATATCCAAGGCAGTTAACAATTTCTGTCCAGCGTTTGCTACATCTTTGTATGAAGCACTTCTATAACTAGAGAGTCCAGGCTGTAACCAAGTGCGCTCCGATTACCCTCATTATGCACAGAGGTCACCTGCCAATTCCCCAGGCTGAAATTTAGCACCAGCCTTTTTGAAAGACTCCTGCCTACCTTCACTTCCTTTTTGTCTTGGGCAGCCTGGACCCTGACACACTTTATCATCACAGCCATTTGAGCCAAGCTCAATTTGTCCCTCAAGAGAAGGCTTTTCATAAGCATCAAAATGCTTGCTGGGCACACTGCAGGTGTCAGAACACGAGACCCGCCTGTTTACCTGCCCTTCTCCAATCCCCTATCATTTTACCTCCTGGAAGCAGGAAAAAGTCACCCTTTCTGCCTCTTCAAATGCATTCATGCTACTGCACCATTCCACTAAGATGACCTAAAAAGACTGACTAAAAAGAAAAGGAGGAGACAAAGAGAAAAGGTAAAGAAACCCAAAGGATAATAAACTGTTTTGTTGATGACAGACCACAGCCCAAGATTCTGGCATTAGGGATTGGCCCTAGGTAAACCTCTTGCACATTCAAAAGGTATAACCTAGATGCTGGACAGTGACATAGAACATTGTTCCAAATTATTTCTGTCTGTTGGACAAAAATGAAATTTTGAAAAGAAATGCTGGGACTTGTTCCATTGCTTTTGTTTATTAATCACCAATGGAATTGGTAACTTAGTTCCAATAAATTATTACCATCATACCTAATACAAACTCAAAAGCATCACTGGAGGAGTCATAATTCAGTTGTTATCACTGTTGGCTACAAAAAAGAAAAAAATGTAGAACACAAAGAAAGAGGGCTCAGAGTCGTCTGACACCTTAAAGAGGAAGGTTTATTAGCGCATGACCTCTTTTTTAATGGCAAAAGCTTCTGTGGATGATATCTCACTTCATGCAAGCAGGCCTATAATATTGGGGGGACGGTTTGCAATAGCTTTGTGTGCCTTGTCTCCTGGAAATCGGTCCACATGGGTCATCTGTGACATCCCTAAGGGAGATCAATGGTTTTCTCTACAAATTAAGAATCTGTAAACTAAGATAGACTTTCAAAAGTGGCCAACTAAGACGGTAGAATTAGGCTTTGCATCATCCCAAAATATTAGAAAACCAATAACTGCTGAAACGGTCCCTATGAAAGACACTCTCAATACTATAAAGCCAAGAATATCATGCAGCGAACACCCACATTTAAAAACAAATAATTATTGTCTGTTCCTATCACTTCCCAAGTTCCCTGTGATCAGAATATGTCCAGGAAAGGGAGCTAGGGAGTAGTGTGCTGCAGTCAAGATTCGCAAGGACCATGATGCCACATGCCATCCTGTTCAAGCGTCCCTGTTCCCTCAGAATATACTGCAGTCTAGTGTGATTGTTGGAGGAGATTGCATTTTCCAGCAACTGCATATTGAAACTATGCCTGTTGTAATGCAAAAACTAGAGGCCAAATTGCTAACATGCGCTGAATTATGGGGAAAGCCAGAGAGTTCCAGAAAAACATCTACTTCTGCTTCATTGACTATGCAAAAGCCTTTGACTCTCTGGACCACAACAAACTATGGCAAGTCCTTGAAGAAATGGGAGTGCCTGACCACCTTATCTATCTACTGAGAAACCTATACGTGGGACAGGAAGCAACAGTTAGAACTGGATATGGAACAAGTGATTGGTTCACAACTGGGAAAGGAGTACGACAAGGCAGTTTATTTAACATATGCAGAATACATCATGCGAAAGGCTGGACTGGATGAATCCCAAACCGGAATTAAGATTGCTGGAAGAAATATCAACAACCTCAGTTATACAGATGGTACCACTCTGATGGCAGAAATTGAGGAGGAATTAAAGAACCTCTTAATGAGAGTGAAAGAGGAGAGCGCAAAAAATGGTCTGAAGCTTAACATGAAAAAAACTAAGATCATGACCACAGGCCCCATCACCTCCTGGCAAATAGAAGGGAAAGATATGGAGGCAGTGACAGTGTTTACCTTCCTGGGCTCCATGATCATTGCAGATGGTGACAGCAGCCACGAAATTAAAAAACTTCTGCTTCTTGGGAGGAAAGCAAGAACAAACGTAGACAGCATCTTAAAAAGCAGAGACATCACTTTGCCGACAAAGGTCCACATAGTCAAAGCTATGGCTTTTCCAGTAGTGATGTATGGAAGTGAGAGCTGGATGATAAGGAAGTCTGACCACCGAAGAATTGATGCTTTTGATTTGTGGTGCTAGAGGAGAATCTTGAGAGTCCCCTGGACTGCAAGGAGAACAAACCTATCAATTTTGAAGGAAATCAACTGTGAGTGTTCACTGGAAGGACAGATCCTGAAGCTGAGGCTCCAATACTTTGGCCATCTGATGAGAAGAGAAGACTCCCTGGAAAAGATGCTGATGTTGGGAAAGTGTGAAGGCAAGAGGAGAAGGGGATGGCAGAGGACAAGATGGTTGGACAGTGTCATTGAAGCTACCAACGTGAATTTGACCCAAGTTCAGAAGGCAATGGAAGACAGGAGGGCCTTGCGTGCTCTGGTCCATTGGGTTACAAAGAGTCGGACACGACTAAACAACTAAACAACAAATGTGAAAACAGTTGAGGAGTCTCAATTAAGATCCATGGTGGTGGTGGCTTATATCCAATTCCATGGTGCTGGAACACTCTTTGGACAGTTTACAACATAGTTATGTAAGGAATACTTTGCCTCTCAGTGAACTGGGTACTCATTTTACCAATTTCTCGGGAGGATGGAAGTCACGGTCAATCTTGAGGCAGTTACCTGAACCTATCAGGATTGAACTCAAGTCATGAGCAGAGGCTTGGCTGAAGTACTGCAGTTTAAACTCTGCATCATTACCTAGGTCCTTTACCTTGGGTCCATTAGCTTTACAAAAGATTGGTTCGCTCTAGAGATGAAAACCAGCAGAACCAGTAAGATGCTACAGCTCCACACAGCTGCCTCCACAATCTGCACTTCAGCAGTTTGTCATTGCACCACTGCAATGAGGGTTTGCCTCCACATGTACTGCCTTATAGGTGACGTTTTGCCCCAGCTGCCAAAAATGTACCCAAGCTCACCCATCCTGTGAAATAACAGGTGAAATCTTTTCAATTGGTAGGAAAGGGCAGTAAGAAAAGACTAGGTCCACACCTGCACTCCTGCTATTTGTTGTTCAGGGCTTAATATCTCTCAGTCACCATCCTTTAATCAACAGAAACATCTCTGTGTTGCTGGGGGCAACAGATGTTCTCCACACCCCTTCCCTACTACACATGTTTACATCAAAGTTGCCCAAAGCATTAGGAACTTCCACTTCTCCCCTCAGAGATGGAAAAGGCTAGATCAAGAAATGTCTCTGTTCATAGTACATGCTGACCTATGGGATTTCATGCTGTTAAGACACCATTAAAACTTCTAACAGGCATCATACAATTTCCTTACTCCATTATGATGCAAGATATTTTAGCGTCTTAGAAATTTCCAGGTAATTTCTTTTTAAAAACCAGCAACACAATAGATGTGCAGTTGTCATGCCTTTTATGGTGAGAGACCAACACATATTTCCTCAGATAAAGAGCACTTGTGTTGCTGTGTCTTCCCTTTTTTTTTTTCCTGTGTGCAGAATGGACATGCTTTGTCAATGAGAAAATGCAATGTTAACAGAGGGTCTAAAAATGGTAGTATATGCATCTCTTTTGCCATTATCATCCCTCCCACAATCCTGCAGTCTCACATCAGTGTTTACTTGATGGTCTTCCTTCCAGGATGTGCATTCCTCTGCTGTCCTAAAGCAGTGCATTGAGAGGTTTACACCCCTCATCATACATACCAAAAGTTACAGACCACAATATAGCTTCATACCAAAGCCTGGACAGATTCCTTTTTTGGACTGTAATTCTCAGAATTCTCCTAGTAGTATGACCACAACAACCATAACCACATGGTACCAAGAGCAACAGCCACCCACCTCCCATCTCACGCATGCATTCAGAGCCAGTTGGGCACACTTATACCAAGCCTCAGGTTTTGAAGGGGGAAATCCCTGTTTGAATACTCACTCACCCATGAAGGTCAGTCCATGGCCTTGAGCAAAGCACTTCCACTCAGCATAATCACATTGCTATTAAGAGGTTAAAACGCCGCCCTGAACTCCTTGTTATCCTACTATGCCTCCAAGCACAACCAATAAATAAATCCATTAAAGAGAAATAGGATACTACCATCATAATTACATTTAATGCAAGTATATCGCCACAAGTAACATAAGGCTGAATATTGCCTTAGCCAATTAGCAGTTTTTCACATTATCTGTTACAAAACAAAATGGGCAAATTTACAAACTTCAGACGATTACTGTGACACTTGCACATTATCACAGATATATCAACCTTTAAAGGACTTTTCTCTTTTAGCAATGGATCATCTGTAATATATACTGTCCTTAAACAGTTGACCAAAGAATCCTATCCACCCAAAACCATTTTGAAAACCAGGTCTTCAGCACTGTACTGCTTTGGCATCACCCTGTCTTGCCAAAATTGGGGATGAAAGAGCAAAATTCATGGAGGAAGAAGCTGAGCCACGTGGGAGACAAATGATGGCTATTACCAAAAGCTGAATCCATTTTTAATCTTGCCTAGAGTAGGCCTACAGAAAGCAGTGGGAACTGGTCAACAGTAAATTTGTAGTTCCTATTAAGTCTGGTCTGATCTGGCATTTGATCTGAATCCCAGGATGGTAAGGAATAAGCTTACCTTCCTAGCCAAAAGCCTACATCATCAGTTCCTACTTTCTCAGTCCATTTCACCTATTTAGAGAACTAGTTGTTTTCATGAGCCACTTGGTTTCTTAAGAGCTTCTTCACACTTCAGCAGTCAGATGTGCTTCCTGTGCGACCACCAGATGTCTTTCAAAAGAGAAAACGGTACTGCTCTACTCCTAAGATAAGAAGGTCTTAGTTCTGGACCAAGCTGGGAACCAGCTGGGAACCACATGTGAGGCACACAAGTGGGAACAACAAATACAAAGCAAAGGCTTAGCAAACCCTCAGCATAAATCAGGAAGGGAGAAAATGATTGGATGCTGGTATTCCTTTCTTACAGAAGTGTTCTAATTGATTTTTACCTAAGCGTTATTATTATTTCAAGAGCAGTAGCTGTGTTAGTTTGTAGTCTCTTAAGGTAATGTTTCATTACATCTTAAAGATAAGTATCTGGTATTTGGCTTCATGGACTGTAACCCGCTTTTCCAAATGAATGCATCTGAAGAAGTGTGAAGGAGAAGTTTTAAAGTACAATATGAAGCCTTGTGGCACAGTGGTTAAACTGCTAAAGTTCTGCTCACAACCTGGGTTCAATCCCAGGTAGCCACCTTGAGGTTCACTCAGCCTTCATCCTTCCAAGGTCAGTAAATTGAGTACCTACCTCGGGGGAGGGGGCAATGTGTAGCCTGCATAATTCAATTGAAATCGCCCACGGAGTGCTTTAAGTGCTATGAGGTAGCGCCTACACTTTTACTTTATGGACAATTTCCTAGGCAAGTCCACCAGATTGCTGCCTGCAATTAAAAGTGTAATTCCATCTCTCAAAACTACTGCAAAGCTTTTGCTGAAACTTGAGCATGCCTTATAGCATGTTGCATACTTACCTCGGAAACCATCCAGTAGAACTCAGTGGGGGACACTTTCAGGTCAGTATATCTAAGATCACGCCTGTAAGGCTACAATCCTTTTGTGGGAGGAAATCTTGGAGCCCTGCGGGGCTTCCTTCTAAGAAAGTATGCCAGGAACTAGTTTTACTAGGCAGTTCCTTGGGAACTCCTCCTCCCCTATCAGTTTGGGGCTCAGTCTTCCTATTGGACTCTGTCAGTCGGGTGGGGTGGGAAGGCTTCCCTCTGAAAGGTCCTGAGCTGGCATCCCATGTGCCCCAGACTGCAGCCGCCCACCGGCATCAGGTTGCGCTGGCGTGATCTCCTGGTCTACCCAAGCGTGCCGCCTTGTTTTGCTTTCTGGCTTGCAAAGTGGAAACTTTTCTTTCCCAGCGGGTAGTGCAGGGCCGAGTCATTATTTTGACAGCTGCTGCCGAGTGAAGCCCCCACCTCCCCTCTTCTTTCCACCCTCCCCGGTCACTCTTTTACAACATGGCATGGGAAGGAAAACCGGGTAGGGAGCGTCCCTGCTGGAGGGGAGAGAGGGAGGGGAAGGGTGAAAGCCAGTTAGGGAGGGAGGGAGGGAGAGGGGGGGACTTTCTTTTTCCACGCGTGGCAATCGCAGCCCTGAACAGAGTAAACAACGATCGCTGGGAGCGCATAACGGAATGAGATGGAGGAGAATGAAGCACAGAAGGAGTAACTGGAAGGGGGGAAAACCCACAAAGAGCTCTATTACACTGCATTGAAACACACACACGGTGCTGCAGAATTCCTACGATCTGTAAGAAAAAGGGAGTGGGTGAGTGGGAGATCAAGTTATCAATTTAGAAATCCCAGGGCTCGGACCTTGCCTGCAATTTCGGGCTTCTATTCGGAACATTTTCGACCCTTTCTCCCAAACGGGGCTATCCGGCTCCAGTTACTCCAGAAGAAGATAAAGGCGGCACTCTTCACACGCTCAGAGGCACTCGATACCCACTGGACCCAGGATTTGAAAGAAGAAGAAGAAAGTAAAGAACACACCAAGCCGAGTAGGTGAGAAAACGAGGGATCCTACCTACCTTCTGATCGACGATGGAGCAAGCCATTTCCCGGACGTGGGCCAGACTGAACTCTCCCGAAGAGTCCTGCAGCAAGAGGACCGGCTCCCGGCTCAGGCCGATCTGGAGGTGGAAGGAGATGCCGCCGCCGCCGCTGCTGCCTGGCGGCAAAGGGCTGGGCGGCCGAATGACCGGCGGGGCGCTCATGGACAACTTTCCGAAGCGGGCCGGGATGGTGGGGGGGGGGGGAGAGAGAGAGAGAGAAGAATTGAGATTGAAATTGAGAGAGAGAGAGAGAGAGAGAGAGAGAGAGAGCAGCCGGGTCAGGAGGAGTTGGCCAAAGCTGTCTGCCGAGGTTCCCCCCCTTCCCGTAGCTCGGCTGAGGAGAGAGCCACGGCGAGGGGAACGGGGGGGGGGCAGGACAGTGTTGTGTGGAAAGGAAAGCAGGCGAGGGTGCCTCGGAAGACGGCACCCCGCGGCACAGAGGCCAGGCGTGGCGGGGGTCGGGACGGGATTGGACCGCCTCGGCTGCTCCTCCCGCTGCGGCGGCGGCGGCGGCTGTTCCCAGCGCGGCGGGCGGGAGGCGGCCGCGGCCACTGGGCGGTCAAGCGCGCTCTGAGAGAGAGAGAGAAAGGAGGAAGGGCGGGAAAGGAGCCGGAGGCGCCAGAGCTGCCACCCGGCGGCCTCGGGAGCAGCAGCAACAGCGGCGGCGGCGGCGGCGGCGGCTCAGCAGGCGCCCGAGTGGCGGGGCACCAGGGTGGGGCAGTGGCCCAAATCCACCGGGGCGGGCCCCGTCCTGCCAGGTAGCCAAAGGGTTGCCCGGCCTCAGTTCCCTTTCGCCTCCGCGGCGGTCACTGCCCTTACCCTTCGCACCGCGGACTGGATTCCTCAGGAAGCGAGCAGATCGAGGTGCATGGGTTGAAGGGAACCGTCCCGAACGTGGGTGCCAAAATAGTGCCGCTGCCTGTTATCCCGATATTGGGTCTGGTTGCCACCCACACCCGCCTGCAGGGCTCTTCTGCTTTCGAGAAAACGCATGCGAGCCAAGCGCAACGAACGAAGTTTTGGCTCCATTAGGCAGGCACAGTAACGAGGAAAGCCTCACCTGTTGGACTTCTGTTCGCCACTCAACTACCGCACTGAAACCCAGAGGAATCAGTTGGCAACCCTACCATTGACTGCTAACCTGTTCATTTAACTAACTAACTAACTAACTAACTTTCTTTCTTTCTTTCTTTCTTTCTTTCTTTCTTTCTTTCTTTCTTTCTTTCTTTCTTTCTTTCTTTCTTTCTTTCTTTCCATGACTAATCTCTCACCTTTCTCCCTGGGTTGGGATTTAAACCAGTTCTCAGTAGGGATTAAAACAAGTTACAGATAAAAACCGATAAAAACAGATACAGAGGAAAACCACCAGAAAATTGCAAAGGTGGAACAAAATTAAATATTTGCATCACTTATTTCGTTCATCTCCTTCCATCCAGTTAACTATTTTACCATTTCTTCCTATTCTTTATCCTGCTCTTCTTCGTCCCCAAGTCTTTATGCCACACTGTCTGAATGTTCTTTCTTGTTCTGTTTAGAAAACCCAACACCCCTCATCTCTGCCTTTCTTTTCCAGGTTCTCAGTTTTCTCTCAGTGAAAAAGAAAACGGGAATCAGCCAAGCTCCCCTAACTTCTGTTTGCTCAGCAGTACCTTCAGAGCTGCCTTCATGGCAGCTGTTACTGGTCCTTCCAGTGCGGCTGGTGCTCTTGTTGTGCTCTTAGTGAGAGGAAACAGCCAGACCCACAGGGAGAGCCTGAAGAAAACTCTGGATCCCTCCTGCTCTTTGGCTGCTTTCTGAGCTGGGTTTAAGGTTTGTGTGCAGCTTCAACCTGCTGTCTCCCATCCAGCTAGTGGTGCCTTCCCCCCCACACACACACACACCACCCGCCTCAAGTCAGTCACATGCTGGTAAGAGAGGGAGGGAGCTGTCACTATGTAGCTTCAGCTGACTGCCATGTCCCTCATTTCAGCTGTTCCTCCTCACCAATTTATTTGTGAGTGAAGAATAATTACAAAGAATCCCACCCACCACCTGTCACTTTTTTTTTCCTATTTACCAAACATGAAAAAACATCCTATCTTATGAATGTCACTTTTCTAAGCAGGAGCACTTGCATGGCACATGAGGGGGAAGGAGGAGTCTGCCTTTCCATCACTGACACAAATGCAAATCTCAATCCTGAGCTGCAAGCATTGGAAAAAAAAATGTCACTTAATAATGCAGGAGGAACTTCTTGATGTGGTTAGCATGCTTTTATCACAAGGACCTGAGGGGGTGCCCAATAGATGCACCCTGTGAGATATAGATTAGATTGCAAGGTATTGAGATTCCCAAGGCCAAGAACCTCAACAAAGCAGGAATTTCAACACAGATTTTCTTGGTCCAGGGCTGGGCAATCTTGGCAAAGCCAAGGGCTAGTTTCCTGCCCCAGGATCCTCTACGGCAGTGGTCAGGGAACAGGGGTAAATTACCCCAAATGGGGTAAAAATGAAAATCCTGGGGGTAATGAGGATGAGCAGAGCCCCAGTATTGATGCTCTCATATCCAAGATGAAGCAACATCATTTCTCCAAAACCTGAAGTTTTCAAGCAAGTTGAAGCTTTCAAAGTAATTTTGAATAGATTCAATAAGATTTCGAATTCAAATAATGTATGATTTCCTTCCTTTCATATCAAGGGGGTAATGCTGGAGTATATAAATTTTATGGGGGGTAAAAGGTAAAAAAGTTTCCTGACCCCTGCTCTACGGAGTGCATGAGCCAGAAATGAAGTGCTAAAAAAAATACAAAGCACAAAGTGGCCAGAAGTCTACATATGGTTTTAGAAAGTGGGTATATATAATGTTAAGAAATAGGTTTTCTGGAGGCCCTTGCAACCAGCTGATAGGGTGGATTGCAACTTTTTGCTGCTTTTTGAGGAGCTGCAATGTCCTATTGTTCACTAAGGACAAAAACAAGTGGGGAGAATAGGAGAGTGTGGGATGGAGCAGTACACACAACATTAGAAATTATTGTGGCCCCAAGATTGCACTTTGTCTGTCCCACCTTATCCATGTCCTCTCTGCCAAAAAATGGGACTCAGGGTGGTGTAATAACAATAAAAGTCAACATTAAAAGTCAAATAAAAATAAATGTTCTTTGAGGTGTAAGAAGATCTTTGCCTGCTGACATAAGAACATCAGTGGTAGGTGGGAGTTGGGCCAGAGGGGTGGGCAAGAAAGACTCGTCTTGTGTTGACATAAAACTTACCTTCAAAATTAGTGTGACCAAGAATATGTATTTCAGAATCTGAGATAATAAGTAGGTGGAATGTGTCATTACTTCCTAAAGACGATCCAATGCACACTGCTCCAATGTAAACAAATAACAACAGTATTCAGTTTGTGTCCTGCTGTGTCTCAATGCACCTCACAACACAAATTAAAACAGACACAACTAAAAAGACAGTGGCAGAAATCCTCGTTTCTTGTACTAAGTGGCAACTAGAGTATACCCATTTAAATAAACTGAATTTACAGAAGAGTTGACTCGCCAAATCAGTGATTCAGTGGGCCTACTCTAGTGCAACTTACTGTGCTAGGCAACAGACTTTACATGTTATAATAGTAAAAACAAATACATTTTCAAGAAACAGTCAAGAAACCATTTAAAAGCTCAAGAAAGGGGGCATCTACAATGTCCACCTTTAAAAGACTTATTCAATTGCTACAGGATGGCCAAAGTCCTGTCTAAATTTTTAAAGAAAGCCTCTGCCCACCAATGGATGGACAGTAGGGAGGGACCAGCCTAGCTGTTTTGAGAAGGAAATTCCACAGCTTTGGAGCAGCCACCAAGAAGGCCCTCTGCCATACACATTCCTGTGACTGAGAGAAATATTTTCTCCAAAGATATCAAGTCCTGAGTTGGTTCACATAAGGGATAACACTTCTTCAGACGGTGTATACTGAGAACATAGAGTCTACCTGGGTCACACAAAGTATCACAGCAGACAGATGATGACAGTAACAATTGATTCTACTTTCTTTACTCCTTTTTAAATATTATTCAAAGATCTTAAGTGTCTGCCTGCTGCCCACTATAACCCCAGCAAAAAAGGAGACTTGGGCAGGGGAAGAAGAAACAACAATATCCAATATTTGTATATGGACAAAACTGCATAGAAAAAATTATATATCAGTACACACATGCAAGCAAATTTTCATGGAAATTTGAAAATAAAATGCATAGAGAGGGAATAGAATAAAATTAAGACTGAAAAGTATACTTAGGAACAACTAATACTGACAGATTACTATCCAACTACTGATAGGATTAGAACAGATACGGGAACTTGTAAACAGAGTCTGGAGGAACATTTTTGTAGTAGTAGAAGTAGTAGTGTAGCTCCCAGAGTCTCTAACCAGCTTGACCACTGCCCATGCTATCTGAAGGAACATTATCCTACATGATGATGCTGCCAGTATCTTTTTGCACAACAGACCATGTGAGTTATAATTACAACCCCTATAATCCTTGGCAGAAAATTATGCTGGTAATCCTCAAAAGAAATAATATCTCCTGTTACTGGTTGTTCTGGGTTTTTTGGGCTCTTTGGCCGTGTTCTGAAGGTTGTTCTTCCTAACGTTTCGCCAGTCTCTGTGGCCGGCATCTTCAGAGGACAGCAACCTGTGCTCTGGTGTAGTTGGCTTGGGAGTGCAGTATTTATGGCTGTGATATAGGCTTTTGTCTTTTACTGTGGATGAGTGATTAGTGTGTATTGTTGTGGGTGTATTGTTGTGCTAAGGAGAAGAGATTTTCTGTTCCTGTGGTTGATGGGTGTCATTAGCTGGTCTTTTGTGTGTAGTGATCCCCTGTCTTTGTAGCTGGGTAGAGTTTGTTGACCTTTTGCACACTGTATTTTTGAGAGCTGGGAGCCAAGTTTTGTTGAGCTTCATACTTTCCTCTTTTTTGTTGAAACTGTGCTGGTGCTTATGGATTTCAATGGCTTCCCTGTGCAGTCTGACGTAATGATTGCTGGTGTTGTCCAGTGTTTCAGTATTTTGAAATAGAATTTCATGTCCAGTTTGTTTCAGGGCATGTTCAGCTATTGCAGATTTTTCTGGTTTCTCCTGTTACTCTTTCCTGGTCCCTAGCATAGCCCTTTCCCCCCGGCAGCATGGTACAGAGTAGCCAAAAATGGAGGACCTTCAGTGTTCTTTTGAATGCTTGAAACACATTAATGGAATGCTCTGATATACCTTTTCCTTTTCAGCCAAAGGTAGTGGGATGGTCTAAGATCAGAGCCTGCCACCACTGTCTTGAATTATGAAGTATCTTACTTTTGAAGAACTTCCATTTTGCTCTTTCAGTACTGGTACTTTATACTGCCAGTTAGAGATGCCCATGAACTGCTAGTTCAGCCAATCGCCACACAGCTGATCTGTATCTCAGCGCCCTGTTCCCTTCATGCCCATCCCTAGTGCTAATTTATACAAAAGTGAGGCCTAGTGAATTAATGAGTCTCATTGACAGAAAAGTGAATCAAAGGAATTTGCTCCAGTGTTTAGGAGGTTAAAAATTCTAAAATTCGTGAAAGGGACAACTTGGCACCAGTTGCTACAGCAAAAGGGGAAAGCACCAAAGTAGAAGGAGATTGATAACTGGAAACCAATTAATCACCAGAGTCCCCCAAGACCTTCTCTGTTACTCTGGAACTCCCTCCCATGCTGGCCACAATTTTGCTGCCCTTCCACATGCAGGCAAAGTCCTTTCTCTTCCCTCAGTAACTAGCTGACTAAGAAGAGGTTCTAAAACTGTTTATTTTTTATAGAGTGAACCACTTTGGCTGCTTTCTGGAAGAACGATAAGGCACAAATATTTTAAAGAAAGAAAGAAAATAAAAATGTATTCTAGCCAAGCAGCCATTTCACATCCAGATATGGCAAAGGAAGGGTACCATATGTTTATTAGACTTACCATGTTCTACTACACCGAGTCTTCACTATACTTGGAAGAGTGTGTGTGTCAGAGAAAGATGATTGACAGTCTTGTGTAGTCGTTGACTGGATTGGTCAAAGTTGTGCTAGGGATTTTCCTTCTTTCTTCCCAATCTTTTTCTGTCATCTTATATACATATCATAATGCCTGGTTTGAGGTGGACTTATGGAGGGCAGGAGCTAGGCAAGAAATATAGTACATGGCTCCCAGGAAAGAGTAAAAGGGGGAGTTTGTAGGGGCTTTGTGTGCACAGTGGAGGTCCACTGCGATGGTATCAAGAAGGCTTTTGGTACAATACAGAGGTTGCTCCTTTGAAGACTGCTACAGGCGTGATCATCCAGGACCGAGCACAGAAGATGGAACGCTGGGTGCACTACTCTGAGCTATATTCCAGAGAGAATGTAGTAACTGAAGAGGTATTAAATAACATCGAGTGCCTGCCTGTCTTGGAAGAGTTGAACAGCGAACCAACCTTAGCAGAAATAAAAGCACCCTTGGATTCCCTCACCTCCGGCAAGGCAGCTGGGAAGGATAACATCCCTGTTGAAGTGCTCTTTAATCTCTTTAGATTGAGAGTGAAGACCAAAGTTCAGTTGAAATGCATGCGGGACTCTTCACCAATGATGCAGCCATTGTTGCCCACTCTGCTGAAGACCTCCACAACTTATGAATTGTTTTAGTAAGGCCTGCCAAGATTTTGGACTAACAGTCAGCCTGAAGATTGTTCAGGGCGTGGACTCAACTCCTTCTATTACTTCTCTACACAAGAATTGGAGGTTGTTCATTACTTTGCGTACCTTGGCTCAATGATCTCTGACATTCTCTCCCTAGATGTCGAGCTGGATAAACGCATTGGCAAAGCAGCTACCATTTCTTTAGACTCACAAAGAGAGTATGGCTCAGTAAGAAGCTGACAGCATATACCAAGATCCTAAGCACACTCCTGTACTGTAGTAAGTCCTGCCCCCTTTGTGCATGGCAGGAGAGGAAGGTGAACACGTTCCATATGTTTTGTCTCCAACGCATTTTTGATATCATCTGGCAGGAGAAAGTTCCAAATAGAGTAGAATTTTCAGCATGTATACATTACTGAAACAGCGACGTCTACGTTGGCTTGGGCATGTCATGAGAATAGCTGATAATTGGATTCCAAAAGATCTCCTGTATGGAGAATTAGTGCAGGGAAAGCACCCCAAACGGAGACCACAGCAGTGATACAAGGATATCTGCAAGCAGGATCTGAAGGCCCTAGGAATGGACCTCAGCAGATGGGAAACCTTGACATCTAAGCATTCAGCCTGGAGGCAGGTGGTGTATCATGGCCTCTTCCAATTTGAAGAGGCACTTATTCAGCAGGCCAAGGCAAAGAGGCAGTCCCGAAACCAGCAAAATCAGGAAGCTGGACAGGGGACAGATTGTATTTGTCTTCAGTGTGGAAGGGATTGTCACTCTCGAATTGGCCTTCTCAGCCACACTAGATGCTGTTCCAAGACACATTACCATAGTCTCTCAAGACTGAAGGATGCTTACCACTAAGGAGGTCCACTACACTCTGCAAACACTTATAGCATCTTGTGTCCCAAATCATAGCCCTCTGTTCTCTACATATGCAATCCCCTCCCCAATCTGTAAATCTATAAACAGATAGAAATTCCTATACAAAAGGGGGGGGGAAACGTTCAGACCATTCCCAAAGCAATGTACATTGGGTCTTTCCTGATCTAATAGTTGTTGTGGGTTGTAAAGGTTGTTCTTCCTGACGTTTTGCCAGTCTCTGTGGCTGGCATCTTCAGAGGACAGAGTTCCTACTCCAGTTCTCTGAAGATGCCGGCCACAGAGACTGGCAAAACGTCAGGAAGAACAACCTTCAGAACATGGCCAAAGAGCCCGAAAAACCCACAACAACTATTAGATCCCAGCCATGAAAGCCTTCTTTCCTGATCTGTATAACAAATATGTGGATGCAGATTGAACCAGACAGTACTTGCCCACCCCTGCATTTCATCATAATGAGGAGGAGAGTGAGGAGCCCTTGACCTGTCAGCCTTCTGTTTACATGTTAACAATTGGTGAGCAAGTTCATGGCTCCTCCTCTCCTTTCTCATGGTTCTTTATCTTCAAATTAGAATTGAAGAGAGTAGCCTTACATATAGCAGATGCCTTTATACAGAGGACTGTCTATATCAGATTTGAGCAGTTTCAGCAGGTCTGCAAGCCATTTCTTAATACCAGGGACCCACCAGAGCCTTCCCCTGCCATTGTAGCATATCCCCAACATTCAGCTGTGGAAACACCTTTAATCCTCTTTTCTTGTTGTTATTGGTTTTTTTTTTTACTTCTTTGATAAAGAAAAGTCACACTTCCTGAACTGTGAGTACAGTTCTCCTTTCAAACAAGGTTTGAGCTTCCCTTTCCTCTTGTTTTAAATGAAAATCACAGCTTTTAAAAGTACTTTCTCTGCAAAATTCAATAGAGAGGGTTCCCAGTCATTGGGACTTGCATATGATCCAGGCTACTGACTCCATTCTGTGTGGCTCCCACTAGCCATATTAAAGACTGAACACCCTCACATATGCTCAGTTAATGACCCTGTTGCAAACGGTGGCAGTGGGAGAGGACTACACCAGAGAAAAGATTTAAATTCCCTTGCCCCCACACAAAAGTGCTGCTCCAACTGGGGGAGCAGCTGCTATTCATTGTTTTTCCATGGAAACATTCCACCAGTTATTCATTGCATGAATAATGACGCCTCTTGTCCAGCTCTTTAAAACAGGCTATTCCCTGTTTTCTCACTGGGGCTGTGGAACAACATGGTAAAATATAAATGTTGTATTTTTCATGTACTTATTCCATTCTCCCCATGTAGGGTACCAAGGTGGCTTACAAAAGCATTTTCAAAGAAGATACATATTGTATATTAAGAAAAGCAGTAACAAAGAAAAGTAATAATGCACTACAGCTTTGAATACTGAATACTGAAACTTTAAAAAAAATAATAATAAAAATGGAGCATCCATCATTAAATGCTCCTTTCTCTCTAAAGCTCTCTCATCTGACTAATGCCTACCTCAAGAGAGAGGTCCCTGACGGAGAAGGACAGCAGGGAGGAGCCCAACCTAGCCTTCTGTGGAAGAAAATTCCATGGCTGGTATCTGTTACCAAAAAAGGACTTATTTCATGGCCTCCTCAGATGTGCCTGTGAGGGAAGCAGACCAAGAGGTGGGCCTGCACAGAAGATAATAATGTACAGGGAGGCTCATAGAGGGAGACATCATTCTTTTGATAGTCTAGAGCCAATTCACATAAGCCTTTATAAGCCGCATCCATTTCATATTTTATTACTTTTATATGATGTCTGTGGACCATAAGTAAATTTTGCAAGTGAAGCTGTGCATTGTGAGTTCCTTAGCTTTTACTATAAATTTACTAGTTATAAACTGTTTGTCCATATTATTTGTTCTATAAGAAAAAAATCAGCAACCTCAAAATAACCTTGACATTGCATAAACAAATGCATGGAATTTCAGGTACCTAAGAATTGATGCTTTTGAATTGTGGTGCTGGAAGAGACTCTTGAGAATCTCCTGGACTGCAAGGAGATCAAACCTATCCTTTTTGAAGGAAATCAACTGTGAGTGTTCACTGGAAGGACAGATCCTGAAGCTGAGGCTTCAATACTTTGGCCATCTCATGAGAAGAGAAGACTCCCTGGAAAAGACCCTGATGTTGGGAAAGTGTGAAGGCAAGAGGAAAAAGGGATGACAGAGAACATGATGATTGGACAGTGTCATTGAAGCTACCAACATGAATTTGACCCAACTCCAGGAGGCAGTGGAAGACAGGAGGGCCTGGCGTGCTCTGGTCCATGGGGTCACAAGGAGTCGGACATGACTAAACAATTAAACAACAACTACAGTATCACCAACCTGAAATGAACTAAAAGCAGTGCTTTCTTTCTGTGTTTTAGCCTTGAACATCAAAGTGCAATTCAACTTAACAAAATGGGTGTCAAAATACAAGAAAAGAAATTGTAATTCAAGTGAATGCTGGCCACTTGTGCAGAGCATTTTGAACGCAAACTGGTCCAGTTTCCCATGTTATGATATTGAAAGAGCTTGGAAATGCTACATTTATGGACTATAATTCCCATAATTCCCCAGCCAACCAGCCAGAGGGATTTGGGGTGTTGTAGTCCAAAACTCTAATTTTAAAAAGCTCTTGATGCTAAACAAAATAAAAACCACATTAAGCAACCTGTCAGAAAAGGAAAGATTCCTTCTCTGAGCCGCCATTCTCCTGCTTATTGTTGAATAACCCTGCACATACATATATAATTTGCCTTTGAATCATAACAATACAGATAGCACTTCCCATTCAGGTTTGGTGCTAGATGATTATCAACCATGTACGTAGGTCAGCCAGTGCTTTCGGAGCTTCTGAAATGAATGCATCAGCTGCTCAAAAGCACATTATCCTACACGCATCCTGCCACCATAAACAGAAGTTTGTATGTTTCAAATAATATAAGGAACACATTGTTTGCTGTGTGAAGAGCTTTAGTTTTAATGTACCATTATCTAAATCTATGTTTTAATGTTCAGAAGCTGTTGTATGTTTGGGTTTGTCCACTATGTTCTGATATTAGGAGAGATTTTTTAAACTTAAAATATTCAGTGTGAGCAATGTGTTGTGATTAAAGGCAAGGGAAGGGTGTCAGCAGTAAGTACTGAGTGGCCAATTGTAAAAAAAAAAGACTTAAAATGATATTCTGTATTCAAAATGATCATTAGTAAATAGCAAATATTTTATTTATTTATTTAAAATATTTTTACTCCTTCTTTCTCATTAAAAAGGGTCCAGGGCAGCTTACATTATGAAAAGACAATATTTAAAGCTAAAAATAGTAAGTATACAAACACTAAAAAGGATCAAACACAAACCACACTATAAAAACAGTAAACAAAAGCCATATCAACAACACATGCAAAGTAGTAAAGTACAATAATCCATTTAAGGCATGGATTATTGCCTTAAATGGATTACTGTATTATCCATTTAAGGGATAAAATCCCTGAGGCAGCCAGTCACTGAGGGAAAACTTACCGAAAGAAAAAGGTCTTCACTTACTTGCAAAGAACAGGCCAGCCTGGTCTCCTGTGGGAGGGAGTTCCAAAGCTTAGGAATAGCAACAGGGAAGGCCCTCTCCCATGTCCCCACCAAATGCACCTGTGAAGGTGGTGGGACCAAAAGAAAGCCTCCCCTGATGACCTTAACACCTGAGCAGATTCATAAAGGGAGACACAGTCTAATGTATTCGTGAAGGCTTTCACGGCCAGGATTTAATGGTTGTTGTGGGTTATTCGGGCTCTTTGGCTGTGTTCTGAAGGTTGTTCTTCCTGACGTTTCATCAGTCTCTGTGGCCGGCATCTCCAGAGGACAGCACTCTGTGCTCTGGCTCCGCTCCCAAGCCAACTACACCAGAGCACAGAGCGCTGTCCTCTGAAAACGCTGGCCACAGAGACTGGCAAAACGTTAGGAAGAACAACCTTCAGAACACGGCCAAAGAGCCCGAAAAAACCACAACAACCAGGAGACGCATGTCCTTGAAGTAGCTTGGCCCCAAACTGTTTAGGGCTTTTTAGGTACTGTTTATTACTTAACTGATGCTGAACTGCTGGAAAGCTCAGTGGTTTACATATCTGGCTGTGGAACTAGAGGTTGGGAGTTTGATTCCCCACTGTGGCTCCTTGACAGGCTGTACTCAGTGATCCATAATATCCCTTCCAACTCTGCAGCTGTAAGGTGATGATTATTATATATAACCTCATGTGAAAATATGGGCTAGAGTCTGTCTCACACATACACACACACACATACATACAATATATGCTACAATATGTACCCTGAAGTTCTATGTCAGCATTGAAAATCTGCTTCAGATATTCAAGACTACTGCTGCTGGGATGAAACTCTACATCCAACCAATGATATCCAGTATTTAGAGCAAATATGGATAGCAAAAGTTTTTGGCACTCCAAGATTAAACTTTATTTAGAGAACATCACCACTTGAAATCTATCATAAGAGAAGCAAGAGATCATGCTTGTTGTTGTTGCTGTTTAGTTTTTAAGTTGTGTTCGGCTCTTCGTGACCCCATGGACCAGAGCACGCCAGACCCTCCTGTCTTCTCCTGCCTCCAGGAGTTTGGTCAAAAAAGATTGTGCTATTTTGTACATCAAAGAATTAAGATTCATTAGAGAATTAGAATTTGTCTTGCAATGCTTACAGAATATCAAATAATGTGGGCAAAATTTGGCTCCAGAGCTGAACTCAGCCCTTCAAGATAATTTATATTCACCAGCACCAGCATTAAGTTGGATTAAAAGGTCTAAGTCTTGTGAAGGAAGCTGAGTGTATGTATATATATATTTGATGCTCACAGATCTGCAGTTCATGTCACTCTGTGATGTCTTTGATTTCTAAAAATATTCTCTAGTTTTAAGTACTGACATCTGTATTAACAGAATTCTAGCACTGTCATTCTATTGTCTTCCGCTGATGCACTACCTACACACAGCTTCCTTCACAAGACTTAGATACATTGTGGGCCCATGATTGATTTTATAAAAAAGTTGGGCTATTATTTTAACTACAGACATCAACAGCATTAGTATCAAGGTTCAGAGTTTGGCTGTGCATTTCATAGTGAAATGGCTGGACAGCTTTTTCATTCATTCAGGATCAATGCTAGGAAATATGTAGATTCTCCTACTTATTTCTCTCATTTGTAATTGGGAGGAATGCATTTTGCATATACTGAGGTGTGACCACACAAAAGTTTGTCCAACGTTGATACAAATTTCTGTATACTGCTCCCTGGCATTTAAATCACTGCTGCAATTCACACAGAAATGTTTAATTATCCCAGGAAGGGGTGGTTCAAGTATCAACACTTCACAAATTCCCCATCTCTCTCATGTATCTCTGCCATTATCACCACCTTCTTACTAATCCCTTTTAAAAAATTAGCAAGTGAAATAGCACTGAACTAAGAACACATAATAAGCATTTGATTTGGCGCTGTATTAGTTTAGTGCTATAACACTATAGTGCTAAACTAGAAGAAAAATATTTTTAAAAAATACAGTATGTAAATTGCAAAAGAAATAGGATTCTATTCTACACCACGCCCCATTGATGTTGTATGGAGAAGCCCTACAACAGTCATAAAGAACTGATACAGTATCACTCAAGCTAAAGTAAGACAAAATAATGCAAGTGGAAAAGCTACCCCCCCAAAAAAAGTTCTGCCAACCAAATAAAATATGCCAAAAGATTGGTTCTATTTGCAATTGCTGCTAACACCATGTAGCCAGCAGAATAAGTATTGAAAAGGACAGTGAGAAACAAAGCACAAACAGTAGGACACAATCCCTTGTACTTTCTCCCTTGGTTTCTGCTTTGCACATAATTATGTCTGTGTAAGTCTTCCTGATAAAGCTGGTGTAGCTCAGTAGGTAGCAGCAGAACCAGGGATCACGAGTTTAAATCTCCTCTGTGGCTCTTAGGAGAGAGGCCAGTCAAAATGACCAAGCATATACTGTATGTGGCTGGTAGAATTATATGCCGTACCACAATGCTGCGAGAAATAAGGACTTGTAAACCACTTCTGAGCAATTTATACCTAGAAATTCCTGAGGGGGCAGCCATAAGGCAGAATCAACTTAATGACACATCATTACTTTTGTTATTTTCACTGGCAAAAGATAAGAGAAGGACTCAGAAATTAGAGCAATCAATTGAGCATGTATATAAAACAAATGTGGTTGCATCCCCTTTGGTCCCTAATCAGTGACATTAAAGCCACTGAAGTGAATCAAAGGGGGAGGGGAGGAGGAGCAGGAATCATCCTCATCCTCATTTTAAAACTGCAGAACTGGAAGGGACCTGATGGATCACCAAGTCCAGCCCCTGTTAAAATGCACAGTGGGGAATTGAACTCCCAACCTCTGGCTCTTTACCCAGAAACCTAAAGCACTAAGCAATCCAGCAGGTAATGCAAGAATTAGTGACTGATGTGCATCCACAGTCCATTCCTTTGTCACATTAATATTCCTCCTTTCCTCCAGTTAACTCATACACAGTTCCTCTCCCCACACTGATCCTGTGACATACCTCAGGAAGTAGGACTAGCCCATGGTCACCCAAAGAGTTTCACAGCCAGTTGGGGATCTGAACCCTTGTCTCCTACATCCTAGTTCAACATTCTAACCACTTTACCACACTGGCTTTGGCATAACAAAATTTGTTGTTGTTGTTTAGTCATTTAGTCATGTCCGACTCTTCATGACCCCATGGACCAGAGCACGCCAGGCCCTCCTATCTTCCACTGCCTTCCGGAGTTGGGTCAAATTCATGTTGGTAGCTTCAATGACACTGTCCAACCATCTCATCCTCTGTTGTCCCCTTCTCCTCTTGCCTTCACACTTTCCTAACATCAGGGTCTTTTCCAATTGGAATTATAACAAAATAATTATTGTTAATATCTCAGTTCTTCAATGGAGTTTAAGTTGTGCAGCTCAGTTCATCTCACAGCCCGCATTCAGAGCCAAATCCAGTTATTTGCCCCTAATTAGAGTTAAGCCTATTGAATCAATGGGACATCCATGAGTGTGGACTTAGTAAATATCGGTGTCTCTGCTTTAGTTGGGATTAATGATTGGATTTAGCTCTCATTGTGAAACCGTGCTCATATTTTGGCACAACTGAAAAACTAGTGCAAAGAACATTGCCCAGGTATCTAGTTCAGATGTTTAAATTTTCCATGTGTCAATATTCATTTTGTATCTCCTTTCCATAAGAGGCTAAAGTTTACCAGAATGCAGAGTGAGCTCAAAGCAATCCTATCTGTGGAAGCTGAGTGAGTCTAAAATGTTTTTTGTGGAAGAGTGCTTAAACTACCCACATACAGCTGGGGAATATAGAAAAATAATACTGTGCTAAATTTGCATTCAGAAGGACACAACAAATGTGAAGAGTAACAGTAACAGATTTGTAATCAATCATTCCTTGAAAAAAAATTAACAGATGTCATATCATTTTGAACAGCTTTGGTTAGAATCTGACCTTTTCTGTCTTTTTCCTCCATTATTGCAAGGAGCATGTATAAACCCATCCCAGAATCATCTCTCATAAACAGATTTTGCAGGATTTTGTAGTACTTCAAAACCTGCAAAATCTGTTTGATCACAGACAAGCGTGGAACCAAAAAAAGTCTTAACAGATATCAAACAGAGCCTCTATCAAGAATCTTCCAACTCTCTTAAAAACGTGTCTGAAATCTGTGATGTGTATACTCCAATAAAAAGTTATCCTAAATGTCGAGATATGTTCCATCCTTGGTTCCAATATTCAGAACCATCCGAAACTGTTTGACTACCTGTGGTGAAGAATTAGGTTGCACCCCCTGGAATTCATGCACAAAAGCCAATTCATGCAACAAAAGCTCAATCTCTCTTCAAAACTTGTGATGCAGCAATGCCTTCCACTCCATTTGAAAGCAGCAGATAATTTGGGAGGAAGAGAAATTATGTGCACCACTTTCTCTTCCCCACACCTTGCTGTTGCTTCTCAGTACCTGCCATGTAAACTGTGTCATTGTGCCTAATAATAGAGCCAGGCCTGCCAATCTGCATGTCAAGTACATGGGACTCTGCATACAAAAGAGATGCCTTATTCAACTGAATCACAATTAGGGATGAGAAAAATTATCCATCTCACAATCCCACCTGCATTCTCTTCCCATCCTGATTTTGTATCATATTTGATACCTTCTTTTTCTTTCTGCATGGACATTTGTTTATTTTTCTCCCTGAATTAGAAAAAATGCATGCATCTTAAAATGCTTCCTTTTTGTGCAGTTTCTTCTGCTAAATAGAGTGTGTCAGTGCATGTTTTTCACATGTTCACATTTCAAGCCGTGTGCATATCTACAATGTATGCATTGTTTTCAGCATTGTTTATTTACCCAAAATGTGTAGATTTTAGATGCAGGGCATATTTTGCCCAAAGCGTCAGCACATGCATGATGGATATTTTCATTGGCCAGAATCCTACTAGTTACACCCACCAGCACAAGAGCAACAAGAACATTTTCAGCTATGAATTGCCACAAGTTAAGAAGACAGCGTAGCCATTTCTCATCACATGTCAATTGCATGACTTGTGATACAATAAGAAATGCTTACTCAGATCTTTCAACTTGTAGCAACTTGCTGCTGAAAGGCATACTGCTGGCGTTGCACCAATGGAAATATGCAATAGGATTCTGTCCAACAAAATGCCATACAACAACACCCTTTCCCATCCCTAAGTCACAGTGGGCATTAAATTATGCATGAACATGCCCAGTTAAGCTGCCAGTCCCCACTGTAGCAGCACACATAATTAGCAAGCTCCAGAAGTATGGCTGGTTGCCCGAACAGGGGGAAGTAGTTTCAAGGCCTCAGGCAATGGGGAAATTGTGTGGAAAGAAAAGACCCAGAACAATATAAACAGGGCTGAAATAGCAAAGGAGGCAGAGTTCAGGGAAGTTGACCTACTGGTGGTGGGAACATGGGTAGAAATGAAGCCTTGGAGAAGAAGCCACCACCTATTTTTCTTTGGTCTACTAAAAAGGCACTGGGAAAGAAGAGACTATGGCAACAATGGGATATACAGTGGTGCCTCGCTTAACGACGTTAATTCATTCCAGCGAAATTGCTGTAGAGTGAAAATGTCGTAAAGCGAAATAAAAAAGCCCATTGAAACGCATTGAAAATCCCTCAATGTGTTCCAATGGGCTGAAAACTCACCGTCCAGCAAAGATCCTCCATAGACACGGCCATTTTCGCTGCCTGTAAAGCGAGGAATCTGTCCAAAAACACAGCGGGGAGCCATTTTAAGCAGCCGGTGGCCATTTTGAAACCCGACGATCAGCTGTTTTTGATAGTCGTAAAGCAAAAATCGGTTCCCAAAGCAGGGAACCAATCATCATTAAATGAAAAAAAAAAATTTAAAACATCCTTTTGTGATCACAAAAGCAATCGCAGAAACATAATCATCAATCGATTTCGTTGTAGAGCGAGGAAATCGTTAAGCGAGGCACCACTGTACTGTTCCCTTTCTGCAAATAGTCATAAGGCAGAGGGCAACTCTGAAGGGTGAGCCCTCAGACTTATTATGGGGGTTCAAGCTAGATCACACCAGAAGGTCAGAGGGCGAGGTGCATTCTCCTTCTCAGCAGCAAAGGACGAAATTGTAGCAGTTGTGTTCCTGATATGGGGAACAGGAATGTAGTCGAGGTTCTGAACAAGCCTACTAGAGACATGATCTTGAACTTTTTCCAACTTATTTGAGATGCAATCCTGAATTGACACCAAGGTATGGCTTTAGTCCTATACTATCTTATCTAAGAAGAAAAGTTGATCCTGCTTCAGCTCCATGATACACTCCAAATTGAGACCTCAACTGCAAATAAATTGCTGCTGGCCCCTCTCCAAGAAAGAGAGATAGGAAACTGAAATGACAGTTAAGAACTTGGATGAGAAAAGTCAGATCGGCTGTGGATGTAGGGTGTGATTACACAGCAGGAAAAGTGCAGATAGGGCCACTGTAAAGTCTTACACAAGAAGTTGGGTTTCCTTAGGTTAATTTGCTTTATCCAATGACACAGAAGCCAACAGAGAGAGAGGAGGAAACCAGCCTTGTTTACAGCTTGTTAACCATTTGAATCCTCTCTTTGGTCTGTTTTTCTCTCTCTTCTGTTATCTTCCTTCCTTCCTTCCCCTCTCTCTCTTTCTTTCAAAGTCTTGTTGTACTAGTACTAGGACACCTGGATGACCCAAGTTAATCGGGGGGGGGGAGTAAGTGAGGAACAGTAAAAGAGAAAGATGGACATTTTCAGTTTTCAGCTTGTTAGAGGAAAAAGAGTGGGTATTCAACAGAAAGAGAATGAAGTTTTATGGTATCTCTCCTCTGACTTTCCAGATGTGCAGGATGATGTAAGCTGCCTCTTTATACTCATTGTTCTTACCTTTTATATTTTTTAATGATGTAAACCACCATTGTATACTCATTCTTTTCAGTTTTAAATATTGTCTTTCAAGAATGTAAGCTGCCTTGGGTCCTTTTTAAGGAGAAAGGCAGGGAATGAATGAATGAATGAATGAATGAATGAATAAATAAATAAATAAATAAATAAATACATAAATAAATACATAAATAAATACATAAATAAATAAATAAAAATTTCAGGAGGGTGTTTCTTCTGCCAAATCCATGAGCCATCTATGACTACATGTTTAACATGTAGGAGCAAGACCATCTTTAAAAATTAATCCATGAGCAATCAGGGTTATATCCTAACTTTTAAAATTCTGCAAAGGGATTCTTAATGATAGTGCTTAACTACGCTGGTTCATAGAACTGCAACTGTTAAGAACCAGGCAGCTCCACTCTGCAGTGATAAAGCCAAAAATCAGAGAGGGTAGGGGAAGAACACAAAAGGAAACAAGAAAAAGGAGATTTTTATGCAACTCCATGTCTGAATGAAGTCTTTATTTTAGACTGGTTACAGGGGGCTGAGAAGTTTCTAAAGGACACTGCTGTCGTAAGCTCTCGCCACAATCCTCAGCATATATGAGTGAAAGGCTTCCATTCAGATCCAGGATCAAAGAGAAACACATGCCAGGAGGCCAAATAATTATATATGCATTTCAAATGTGTCATGTACAAGGAGATTTATCTAAAATGATGGTGATTAGACATCAGTGGATGTTTAGCCTTCTTTCCCTATACAAAAAGTTTAATTAATTGATTAGACATCAAAACAGTGTAATGGTTTAGTATTGTGATATTTGGATAACAGACAGGAATGACTATGAATTCAAACAGTGTGCTAGCTTTGGAAGAAAAGAAGAGGAACTCATGAGACAAAAATCAGTTTGATCCACTGGCTTCTTTTGTTTGCATTCCATTGGAAATGTCTACAATTTGGCTGGAATTAGTGCTACTTTTGAACTTCTGGCAGGAGAAAACAGACATCACCCCGATGAAATCACCCATGAGTTCTCTTTCTTTAACAGCAGCCATTGATTTGGTTTTTCTGTATGAGCTTCCATACTGAGACTTCAAGAGTAAGCCAATGTAGAGGCATCAAAGGAGCCCTGTGTAGACAATGTTACAGGAGTCTATTTTTGCGATCACCAATGCAGGAACCACCGTTAGGCATTTCTTATGTAGGTAGGGGTGCAGCTAAGTAATCAACTGAAGATAATTCCTCCCTGTGGAGGCTTCACCTCAGCTTATTGCAGGATTAGGCTCCCTCTTCTGCTGTGAGTCAACTGGTTTGGTCTCTCTGTATGATTTTCCTGCCACAGAGGAAACCTAGTCTGGGCAACTGTTCTAAGGGCTGTACATCTCACACTTACACCTTGTGGGTGGTGCTCTCTTTTCATCCCATGTCCTATTTTGAAATAGTTTAGTTCAAAAAGTACCTAACTCCCTTTAGCAATGTGTGGGAGGGGTTATTTTGTAAGATTTTGTTGTTCCTTTTGAGTAGTTTGAGACCAGTGAAGAAAGCACCTTCCTGGACTATTACAGTAGTCCAAAACTTGGTTGGAATAGCCCATACTGCCTTGAGTGAGGCTTTCTTTTTTTAACAAAAATAGAGTAGGGGAAAAAGTAATGATTGCCTTGGGAGCTATATCTCAGCCCTGGGGACTCAAGTGGCCTATGGGCCAAAGTCTATCCTAGCCCTACCAGAACCGATATCATCTTTAAAAAAGATTAATTGTATTAGAGTGGTAAACATGGGCTTGCTGTAAGGAAATACCCATCTGGCCACTTCATCCATCACAATGCTCATCATTTAGGGAGTGTGCTGGCAACATTCATTTTGCAGGGAAAGAACAA
The DNA here is from genome assembly GCF_051106095.1 of Pogona vitticeps. NCBI lineage: Eukaryota > Metazoa > Chordata > Lepidosauria > Squamata > Agamidae > Pogona > Pogona vitticeps. The sequence goes on from NC_135783.1 coordinate 312,320,948, forward strand.
TACAGCAGTGCTAGATCAAAGGTCACCTGCTCCGGGCTTCTGGCTCCACAGCCAGGTGCTCTATCCCAATGAGCTATATCTCCTTCTATGCCTCTCAAGGTGCCCACTATAAAACAACTTGGCCCTCCTAATGCAAAACTATACCTACCCAGAAGACTTTAGGGAGTGCAACTGATCCATTTGATGCAGTTTGGGATCTATTTGGGGTCTGAAATGGACTTTTTTTGGAGGAGGAGGAGGAAGCAATGGTCAATCAGGCTGATTAATTTTTTTAATAAGTCTGTTCCGACGTGTGCAAGAGGAGATTATTGCCATCTGTTCCAGGGAAGAGTGTGTGTGCATGCTGTTTGGTCATCTGCTGTGTGCTATTTCTTTCTTTCTTTCTTTCTTTCTTTCTTTCTTTCTTTCTTTATTTATTTATTTATTTATTTATTTATTTATTTATTTATTTATTTATTTATTTATTTATTTATTTATTTATTTCCCCATTAGTGTTTTCACTCTCAGAACAGTTTACAACACACAGTAGAATCATACAATCAAAACACCAAATAATAAGCACAATAAAAATACACTAAAGTACAATAAACTCTATCATTAGTTAAAACAACGAATACTGGATCTTTAAATAAAAATACACAAAATAAAACCCTTTTGAGCATCTCAGGTCAATATTCACTGCTAGTAGAAGGCAGCTTTAAATAATTCTGTTTCAATTAGCTTCCTAAAAACCGAGAAGGATAGTGACTGGTGAACCTCTGCAGGAAGCTTGTTCCAGAGAGAAGGGGCCACAACAGAAAAAGCTTGGTTTCTTTTGTTGGCTTTTTTGCCTCCTTGGGTGTTACAGTTCTTAATATCAAGAACTGTAAGAAGCAGGCAGGATGGGCAGCCATTTTGTGGAAGAGACATTCCACCAAATATTGAGGTCCTAAATCATTAAGGACTTTAAAGATCATGACCAGTATTTTCAATTGAGTATTCAAGCTAATAGGAAGACAATGAAGATTTGCCAGGACTGGGGATAGGTGTTCATATCTTCTGGTACCTGTAATCAGATCGGCTGCTACATTTTGGACCTGCTGAATTTTCTAAACTTCTGACTTCAAGGACAGCCCAATGTAGACAGTGTTACAGGAGTCTATTTTAGCGTTTACCAATGCAGGAACCACTATTATTAGGCATTTCTTTTCCAGGTAGGGGTGCAGCTGGGCAATCAACTAAAGAGAATTCTCTGTGGAGACTCCACCTCAGCTTGTTGCAGGACAAGGCTCCTTTTTCTGCTGTGAGTCAATTACTGTGCAGTCAGAAATTGCCTTCTTCTCCGTTGGAGTTGCTTCAACTTTGGGGATGGGGATTTAAGCTGTGCTGCTGAGGATGCAAGCCCTCCACTGGCAGTGTCACCTGTGGCTAGGACAGTGCTGGTATTCTGTTGGTATATTATTCACCTTACTGCCCAACAGACTCCCTTCTGAGATGATGTCTGGTGTGGCATTGGACTACTACAAGGTTATTATTCTGGAGGACTTCAACATCCACACTGTGGTTGCTTGTCAGGAGTGGCTCAGGATTTCATGTCCACTGTGACAACCATGGATCTATTCCAGTTAGTAGCTGGCCCCATGTATGTGATGTAGAATACTTTTAATCTGTTTGTGCCCAGTGAAACTGGTGATCTGAGGGTGGAGTGGTTATATTTCACTCTGTTGCCATGGTTAAAACATGGTTCACTTTAGACTCGCAACTGATGGATCCTAGTAGTTTCCTGAATGCCTTTGGATAGCTCATCAGTGGTGCTTTCAAAGCTCTGACTTATCTGTGAAATACAGAAATAGCTAGGACGGCTCAAACTATCTTTCCTAAACATTCCATTCCCACCTGTAGAATTGGGTCAGCTCCCTGATTCTGCAGGAAGCTGCATGCAATGAAACAGAAAGGAGAGCAGCTTGAGCACCTCTGGAAGGCAATTCAGAATCTAACATTGCTGTAATCCACTTGAAAATGCAAAGGTGAAGATTGCTGAGAAAGCCTATGTCTCTGCCACCATTCCGTTTGCACATCAGCGATGCTCTCCTGAAATATACACAATTCTGACTAATGTTGTTGTTGTTCAGTCATTAAGTCGTGTCCGACTCTTGGTGACCCCATGGACCAGAGCACACCAGGCCCTCCTGTCTTCCATTGCCTCCCGGAGTTGGGTCAAATTCATGTTGGTCTAGTTATAGGCCAGTGGTAACCCTCACTACTACCATGTTTCCCCAAAAATAAGACAGGGTCTTATATAAATTTTTGCTCTAGGAAACACATGCTTATTTTCAGAGGGTGTTTTATTTTATTTTTTCATGTACAACGATCTACATTTATTTTAATACAGTCATGTCATCTTCTTCTGGTTTCTGTACAATGGTAGAGAGCGGGGTTTCACTCAACTGGGGCTTATTTGGAGGGGGGGTAAGGCTTATACTACAAGCATCCTGAAAAATCATACTACGGCTTATTTTCAGGTTAGGTCTTATTTTCAGGAAAACAGGGTAGGCATAAGACTTTTCAGCTCCTAAAATTCACCAGAAATTCTACAAGCTGAATTCTGGTAAAAGGTAAAAGTAAAGGTTGCCCTTGACATTTAGTCCAGTCGTGTCTGATTCTAAGGCGCGGTGTTCATCTCCGTTTCCAAGCCGTAGAGAGAGCGTTTTTGTCCAAAGACAGTTTCCATGGTCACATGGCCAGCACGACTAGACATGGAATGCTGTTACCTTCCCACCGAGGTGGTACCTATTTATCTACTCGCATTTACGTGCTTTCAAACTGCTTGGTCAGCAGGAGCTGGGACAAGCAACAGGAGCTCACTTCGTCGCGTGGATCCAATCTTATGACTGCTTGGTCTTCTGACCTCCTCAATGGAGTTTCAGAACTAACACATGCCTCAGCAAACCTCTCGCTGGAATGCCAAACATTAACCCGAAGAAGAGGGAAATCCATGAGCTAAGCTCCATGGGATCTGTGAGGAATTAGAGGAATGATAGACTCTGTATGATGTTCTTTTCAAAAAATTACCAGTCCTCTGATTCCTTGCAGTTCCCATGGAACTTAACCACTCCCATTAGTTAAGCTGCTAACTAGTGGCGAATATTATGATTATGTGAGCCCTATATGGAAAAACCTACTCTGTTTACCAATTGCTTACTGGGCCCAATACAATGTGTTGGTTTCAATGTTTAAAACCCAAAGGGCTTGGGGCCTGGTAATCTAAGGGACCATATGTCCTGTTATAAGCCAATTTGGACACCCAGATTTCCAGAAGAGGCTTCTTAAGAATACCAAAAATTCCAGAGGCCCTCCTAATAAACCCAAACGAGAGGAATTTCTCATCTGTGACT